>NC_079894.1:10793670-11110579 GCF_024868665.1 Triplophysa rosa
TCTATACACTGTAGCCAACGTACAAGAAAGCAATGTTTTTTACTGTCAATTGGAACAATTATGTTCAACGCAAGCACTTCAAATGATTTAAATTTATGCTCCGTTCTCTGGTTACAGTAAGAAAGTCTCTAAAGATTGTTGCGACACCGCCACCTCGACCAACCGGACGTGGCTCATGCATATAACAGTAGCTTGGTGGGTACACTCATTTAGACCGTAATAATCATTTGGTTTAAGCCAGGTTTCGGTAAGGCAAAGTATATCAAAACTGTTGTCTGTGATCATTTCATTTACAATAACTGCTTTTGAATTTAGTGATCTAATATTAAGTAGGCCGAACTTTATGAGTTTGTTTTGGTCGTTTATTACATTGTCCTCAGGTTTAATCACGATTAGATTTTTTCTCTGAGATTTGGCTATTTTGTTATTTTGTAGTATTATTCGGGGGACAGACACAGTCTCTATGCATTTGGAAGCAGTAACATTTCTAACAGATGAGTGGGAGGAACACAGACTATGGTTGAAGTTTTGACTTACCGCTGGGAGACGTAGTCAAGCGGTGCGTAGCGTCTTTGAGATGTTGTCAGACAGAAGAACCGCTCCGATGCTGCTGGGGTGCAGGCCGTCAGGGCGGAAGAGCCTAGGTCGCTCCCAGAACAGATCAAAATTATCAACAAAGAGCAGCTACTGTTTCTCATTCCCTCGTCGGTAGGTAGGAAGCGGCCCTGATACGAGATCCTCCCGTGGGCATGCGTTGCGTACCGTCTCGATCAGACTCCTGAAGTCCCTCTTCAGGATCTCCGACTGCCCATCCTGACGTCATTCACCCCCGCGTGCAGCACGACAGCTCCGACGTTAGCATCGTCCTTCAGGATCGCAGGTACCTGCGCAGAGACATCAAGAACACGGGCGCCAGGAAAACAATGAGTGCGCACCTTACCTTTAGTGGAGGAAGCGCGTACGTTCCGGACGATTGAGTCTCCGATGACCACAGCGTTGCATTCCGTCTCGCAGAGGGCGGCAAAGCGGTTCCTGGTCGGGATCTCGAAGACCGGTGGCGGCGGTTGGGTCATCGCTCCAGTCCTGGCTCGCGCCTTTCGCCGTGGGTGTGCCGGTGCAGGAGTGAAGTTCATTTGGGCTGACCGTGTTCTCGAAGCCTGGGCTCTGTGCAGAGAAACACGCGGAGTAGAAGTGGAAGGAGTATTAAAATCGCGATGAAAACTTACCGCATTTGGAGCGTCAGCTCTGGATGTTTCCAGCGCCGTTTTACGTTCTCGCAGCCGTGTCTGCTTCTCAGTAGATCCTGGATCTGCTTCTCCACAGCCTCCAGTTCCGACTGAAGTGCGATCGTTTCCTCATCTGCACACAGAGGTACAAACACATCTGAAACATTAGCCATTAGTGATGTAATAACGAGAACAGTGTGTTAAGCAGTAAGCAGGCAGGCTGGGAATGCTAACAGCCTGAGGCTAATAGCGAGTGATCCGATAAAAATAAATTATCTGTGCGTTTAAGTACGATTTTTGGTATGGGATATATTAAGGATATGTTTTACCCTCGGAGAATAACAATTTAAAACACAAGTCTTAAGATATAACAAGAAAACTGATAAGATAAGTTGAAAAGCTCCGACTCAAACCACGCCTCTCAGCAAACAGGAGTGGCTATGCATTCCATTACTTCGATGGAACTGCTGTGTTTCATGAGGCTTCGAGGAAATATAAAGTTGAGTATCATCAGCATAACAGTGAAAGCTAACTCCGTGTCACTTTATTATATCTCCTAGAGGTAGCATGTATAATGCGAAGAGCAGAGTCCCTAAGACTGAGCCCTGTGGTACACCGTACTGGACTTGCGATTTGCGTGACACCTCATTGTTTATTGCTACAAATTGAAAACGGTCGGATAAATAAGATTTAAACCATTTCAAAGCTATTCCTTTAATGCCGACGTAATTTTCGAGTCTATGTAGGAGTGTGCTGTGGTCAATGGTGTCGAATTTCTGGGAGCATCTCTTTCAGTAGATTTGTAGGTATAGGGTCTAGCATGCATGTTGTTGATTTAGATGATCTAATAATTTTAGACAGTCATCTGATCTACGGTATAAAATAATTGCATTTCTCCTTAAGGGCGCTGTAGTTAGTTTGTTCAGCGGGTTTCACTTCTGTTTGCATTGTTATAATTTTTTCTCTAATATCTTGGATTTTATATGTGAAGTAGTTCATAAATTCATCACTGTTATGCTGATATACAGGATCAGAAGTACTGACGATTTATTTTTTGTTAATTTAGCCACTGTGTTAATAAAAACCTAGGGTTGTGCTGGTTTTCTTCTATTAGTGATGAAAAGTAGGCGGATCTAGAAGTTTTTAGGGCTTTCCTGTATTTTCGAATACTATCCTTCCATGCTGTACGAAATACCTCTAATTTAGTTTTCTTAAAGTTGCGCTCCATTTTTCGGGCCGCTTTCTTTAGAGCCTGAGTGTGTTCATTATACCACGGTGTGGGGCTGCCATTTTTAATCTTCTTTAAACGTAGTGGAGCAACTTTGTCTAGCGTTACCGAGAAGGTGGAATTAAAATTTTCAGTGGTAATGTCAAGATCTTCAACGTTATTTCTCATGATTTGAGACAATTCGGGCAGATTATCGAGAAACGCATCTTTGGTAGTTGAAGTTATTGTTCTACCATATTTGTAACAAGGAGTTTGATTTGCAGCCGTAGGCTAGTGAAGCAAACATAATACCAGATAATGATCCGAAATGTCTTCACTCTGCTGAAGGATTTTAACGTCATCCACATTTATACCGTAAGACAGTATTAAATCTAAAGTATGATTACGAAGATGAGTGGGTCCTGACACATAATGAATAACGCCCATGGAGTTAAGAGTGTCTTTGAAAGCCATTCCTAAGGCATCTGTAACGTTATCTACATGGATGTTAAAGTCACCAACGACAAGGACTCTATCTGCGGCCAGTACTACTAGTTCTGATAAGAACCCACCAAATTCTTTAATAAAATCTGTGTGGTGCCCTGGAGCCCTATATACAATAGCCAGAATACATTTTAAAAATGTTTCATCCTTAGTATTAGGTTTAGATTTTTATCGAACTAGTCCGGTTAGGCCAATAGGGCGTAACTAGTACCACTTGATGCTCCTCTTCCCTGGCCTTGCACAAGACCTGTGCAATGAGGCTCACTGGGGGGAAGGCGTACTTCCGCTTACCCTGCGGCCAGCTGTGCGCTAGGGTATCCGTGCCGAGGGGTCCCTCGGCCAGGGAGTACCAAAGTGGAAATGGGAGGAGTCCAGGGAGGCAACAGGTCCACCTGCGCCTGGCCGAACTTCTTCCATATGAGCTGGACTGCGCGGGGATGGAGTCGGCACTCTCCGCGAGGCATCGACTGATGAGAAAGCGCGTCGGCTGTATGGTTCAGGTGGCCTGGGATGTGTGTGGCTCACAGGGAGCTGATCACCTGCTGACTCCAGAGGAGGAGGCGTCGGGCGAGTTGTGTTAGCTGCCGTGAGCGAACGCCACCCTGACGATTAATAACGCCACGGCAGCTGTGCTGTCCTGACCGGACCAGCACGTGCTTGCCCTGCACGAGAGGTTTCCCCCTTTTTCAGTGCAAGTAGCACAGCCAACAACTCTAGGCAGTTGATATGCCAACGCAGGCGGGGGCCCGTCCACTGCCCCGACACTGCGTGCCCGTTGCACACGGCACCCCAACCTTGCAGGAGGCATCCGTCGTCACCACGACGTGCCTTGCACCTGCCCTAGGGGGACCCTGTCCGCAAGAAGGTCACTGAAGACCAGAGGGTCAGGCTGCGTCGGCAGAAAGGCGTGATTACCATACGCCTGCTGACGGTGTGCCACGCTCTCCAGGGAACCCGACTCTGTAGCCAGTGTTGGAGCGGTAGCATGTGCATCGACCCGAGGGGGACTACCCCCACCGAGGATGCCATGTGCCCAGGAACCTCTGAAAGTTTCAGGAGGACCGCTGACTGCCTGAAGTTTTTCAGGCAGTTCAACACTGACTGAGCGCGCTCTGAGTAAGCCACGCTGTCATGGAGACAGAGTCGAGTTCCATAGCGAGAGAGAGGATACTCTGCACAGGAGAGAGCTTGCTCTTTTCTCGGTTGACCTGTGTTCCCAACCGATCTAGGTGCTGCTGATGGGGTGATGGTCTCCTCTTCGATGTGTCTTCCGGGGGGGCCACCTGAGTGGGGGCTGCCAGAGGGCGTCGAGGAGGACCAGGGCTGCTGGGAAGCAGACGGTGCACGGGACTCGACGGCCGAGGGCGGCGGGGGAGGATATGCTTGACATCCTCTGTCTACTTCTTTACTGTTGAGAACTGCGGCTCGACAGTATCACCAACCAGCCCCCCCCCATGCGAGATGGGTGCGTCGAGAAAGCGGACCTTCTCGGTGTTACTCATCTGCGCAAGGTTTGGCCAGAGGTGACTCTCATGGACCACAAGTGTGGACATCGCCCGACCCAGGGCCCGCGTGGTCACCTTGGTAACCCGTAGAGCGAGGTCGGTGGCGGCGCGGAATTCCTGCATAAGCGCTGGGTCGGTCTTACCCTCATGGAGCTCTCTCAATGCCCTGGCCTGGCAGGAGCCATAGCATAGAGAGAGGAGGCAGCTTGGTCCGCCGCAATGTAAGCTCTCGACACCAGAGATGCCGAGACCCCACATGCTTTGGATGGGAGTCTAGGTCGAGCCCCCCCCAGGTGGCCGCCGCCTACGGGCATGAATGCTCCGCGGCAGCACACTCCACCTGGGGGACATCGACGTATCCTCTAGTTGTCTCAACCTCGAGGGAAGAGAGGGTGACTGAACTTTGTTTGACGTGAAACGTGCCGCAGAGGGGGCGTTCCAGGTCTTACTAAGTTCTTCATGCACTTCCGGTAAACACGGCATTGGGGGCGGGCGCGGCTCCACCCGAGGCGCCATGTAGCCAGCCGCGAGCGCTGGGAGAGGCAGTGCGGGCACTGCAACCCAACGCTCACGGCGGCCCGGGAAAGCATGGCTGACATTTCGACGTCCGCTTCTTCCTGGGCTCGACCCCCCGAGGGAGGGAGCCCGAGGAATCGTCGGAGTCGGATGGCAGTACGTCACTCCCGATGCTGCAAGAGACATCTCATCATCGCATCGTGTCCGAATACGTGGTTGAGGAACAAGACGGTGGGACCGTCTCCTGGGGAACGGTCAGATGAGCGAGACGAGGTGCGAACGGTCCGTGAGCCAGTGGCTGGCGGATTAACGCTCACAGTAATCCTCATAACATCCTCGCTGCTTGCCGTAGTCCTGCCGCCACGGAACGGGGAGCAGATGAGGTGGTGGCTGAGTCCCGTGGGAACACAGCCACCCGTGACGCAACGTCTGAATCGTCAACCGCCCGCAGTGCGGGCAGGACGTATCCACAACGTCTGCCCCAGCGTACTGGAAGCAGACATCATGTCCGTCCCCCTCCTCAATGAGTTTGTTACGCCCATGAGAACAGCGGGACAAGCCACGCTGGAGAAATTTGCTCATTTAGAAAAGGAAATTTGCTCGAACACCTCCGGAACTGCCGAGACGCCCAGGGGAGAGTCACTGCAGGAAGGGACCGTCCGCTGCACCACGTCGTAGATTCCAGCAGAATATTGATCACTGAAGATCACTGTGTGTCGCTCATCAGATGCACAGGCTCTGAAGAACAAACGGTGAATGAATGAGCACGGCGGCTTCCTTTTATACCCGGACATCCGGGGAGGAGTCCGGCATGCAAATTTCATTCGCCAATTTTCATTGGCCTTTTCAAAATACTCAGAAGATGATAGGTTCTCAAGACAAACCCCAATCTGTCGGTTCGACACAACGCCGAGAGACCGACAGAAAGGGAAGGCCCGGTCCCCCTTCCTTTTTGATCTGGATGGAGGAACCTGGAGCAATAATTTATCGATCATGGAGATGAAACTGTATCTTTCACACAGATGTTCCAGAGCGTGTGGCTGTGCATATTTTGTCATCAAGCTGCACAAACTGCTTTTGTTTTTTACTGTTCAGGGGGCGTATTATAGAAAGTTTCTTATCTTAGGTCTTAACTTAAAGGCACGGTTCTAAATTAACAGCGGTCACTAGCGTTGTATTATAGATTTGCCACGAATCGCTCAGTCCAAACACGACGGTGGCCACCACAGTACAAAAAGATGTCGTTCTCATGTTGATGCAGGGAAGAGATTTTGCGGGCATTAGAAAGACTGTAGAAAGAGCGATGTCTTATGTATTACATAAAATAAAAGGTTTGCGGATTTTAAGTAAAAAAAAGGATAAAAGTCAGGCAGGAGCTAGGACCTGTGTTAATATTATAAAGACTTTACAGCAGAGAGACGTTGGAGAGAAAGATCGTCTAAAAATCACCCCCTGGAGGGTGGATACACAGGAGGATGCTTTGATTCGGATCAGTATGTGAGTAACATACCAAGATATGTTGTTGTAATATTAGCTGTTGGACGGAGAAGTTTCGAGCGTCATTGTTTATCTGGAACCGCTTTAATATTTTACTCGTCCAGATGCTGGAGAGAGAGAGAGAGCGCGCTGGAGCTGAATCTGGAGAGCGAGCGAGAGCGCGTTTTACTCTCTTACTCAATGATGAATAAACTTTCAGTTAATCCGCGGGTCACATGCGTTCTGAACCGGAGAGCACGATCCGTACGGATCACGGAACAACCCGCGATCCGTTTCACCACTATACCGCAGGGGAGAGGGAGAGGAAACGTGCGTTGTAGAGTTGTTTGTCCGTTTAGGGCTGCTGTACAAAACATGGCGGTGAATTCAATGTATGTAGGGCCGCTCTGTATGTAGATATAAACAGCTTATTCTAAGGTATTACAAACTTAATGGTTCATTACGTAAGGTCTTTATACACCTGAAGAAATAGTTTTGTACTGTATATTATATTGTATTTCTGTCAATAGATCCTCCTAAAAATGCCGTATTGTTCCTTTAAATTATGGTACGTTAAATTAGGATTTTTCACAAATTCGTATTACAGAAGCATATCTTAACTTGATTTGGGATTCCTATCCTATGTTACAAAATCGTATCTTATCTCTAGTTAGGAAATCCTTAATCGCACCATCAAGCTCGGAAATCCACTTTCAGGTCTGTTACCAAGCAACCAACACTGTGCGAGCTGCTGATGAGGTAAACAAAATATAAAAAACAAAACCGGCAAGCTTTTCATTTTAGTGCCGCGGAAATAGAAACTTATTAAGTTTGGTAGAAAAGGCAAAGCAGATATTTGGAAACCCTCGCTCACTCACGAAGACAACAACAGGGAGTGGGCAAGAGTTGTGGATAATGTGTCTGCAGTGTCCGGCATTAACCGTACAGCTGAGGCTGTGAAGAAAAAGTTTACCACCCTTGCAAGCGAAACAAAAAAGAAAGCGGCCCTACAGGCAAGGGAGCTGAAGAAAACGGGAGGGGGAACAAGCAAGCTCCAACACTAACACAATGCTAAAACGTTACTTATAAGTGCTTTGTCATCAAATTGTAACCCATCTTCAGGGTCCTCCAAGAGACTTTCTTCCATTAAACATCTCCGGTCTTCATTTTCAATTATTAATAAATGTAATGCCATTGTTGGACAGCGCAATTGTGAGCTGTTTTTCTGTTCGTTTTTAAATAATTTTGAAGTTAGGACAGCTGTGGGGTTGTCAAGACCGTTACGAAGATTATTTGTCAAGTTAAGACTCTTCTGTAATACCCCTTTCCTATCTGTAGTTAAAATAAGATTATGCACTTAGGAAGTGCTGTTCTGTAATGGCTTTTGTCCTAAATGAGGTCCTAACTGAAATTACCATGGAAAAAAATAAGCATTTTGGCAAGTCTTTAAGGAGATGAAAATTGAAAATGCTGTCATCGTTTACTCACCCCCACGTCATTTAAAACCTGGATGACTTTCTTTCTTCTGCAAAACACAAAATATGATAATTTGATGAATGTATGTAACAAAACCGTTGGTCCCCATTCACTTGCATTGGTTTTGTGTCCATACAATAGAAGTCAATGGGGACCATCGGCCTTTGGTACCAACATTCTTCAAAATATCTTTTGCAGAAGAAAGTAATACAGGTTTGAAATGACACGAGCGTGAGTTAATGATGACAGAATTTGCATTTTGGAGTGAACTATCCCTTTAAAACATTTAATAACTTGTTTTAACATCCCCATAATCAGCTGTTAAGCACATTACTTAGAAGCATATTGTCAGGCTTCAGATCCTGATGGATGACGTTTTTTGAATGGTTGTATTCAACGGCCATTGAAATGTCCAGGGCAACAAAATGACTGTTGAAAAAATAACTTAAAATTGGAATTACAAAATATTGAAGGGTTTTTTATTTGCATCACAAATCTCATGACAGTTCACATACGGTACATGTTTAAAAAACCTCATAGGAGCTTAGATAAAAACCTTTTTAAAGAGTGTAAATGTATGTACTCAATAGCATGTCAAATGCTGGTTAAACCCAATGTATACTAAAAAATGATTGAACGATTACGCTTAGTTCTGCAATCTGTAACTTCTTCGTAGACATCCCTGTTTAAGCCATAAATTGTGGGTTTCTTTACATGTGTTTAAGTGAAATAACATCCAAATGACATTTCCCATGTAATGAACACCACCTAGGCTCAACTTACTATTACTGTTATTAAGCTAACCATTGTATCGTTTTAAACACTTTTAATATGCTTGCTTAATAACTGATTTTTGTTCGTTTTAGGGGGACAACAGTGACATGTCTACATGTAAAATTGTCATATTATACTATTACCAGCATACGCAAAAAGCAAGCTAATAAAATATATATTCCAATAAGAGTATACCATAAACAGCACACAGGAACAATAGATTTCCAATTTGCCTACATTACGCACTAAACATATGTGACCCTGGATCACAAAACCAGTCTTAAGTAGCACGGGAACATTTTTAGTAAAAGACAAAAATACATTGTGTGGGTCAAAATTATCGATTTTTCTTTTATGTCAAAAATCATTAGGATATTAAGTAAAGATCATGTTCCATGAAGATATTTTGTAAATTTCCTACCTTAAATATATAAAAACTTTATTTTTGTGAGTGGATGGTCTGCCACAGTGCTCCTGATTAACAACTTCAAAGGCGATTTTCTCAATATTTAGATTTTTTTGCACTCTCAGATTCCTGAATTTTAAACGGCTGTATCTGAGCCAGATATTGTCCTATTCTAACAACTCATACATCAACAGAAAGCTTATTTATTCAGCTTTCAGATTATGTAAAAATCTCAATTTTGAAAAATTGACCCATAAGACTGGTTTTGTTGTCCAGGGTCACATATTTGCATTTTAGTATGCTCACACAGGGACATACTAACACAAAACGAAGTATAAACATTGTTGTCTAGATGAAGTTGTGATCATTAAAGTGATAGTTCACCCAAAAATGTCTGTCATCATTTACTCTCCCTTTTGTCATTTCAAACCTCTATGAATTTCTTCTGTGGAACACAAAAGAAGATATTTTGAACAATGTTCGTCACATGCACCCATTCATTTGCACTGGTTTAGTTTCCATACAATATAAGTGCATGAGTGCCACCGCTGTTCGGTCAACCAACTTTACTCAAAATATATACTTTTTGTGTTAGGTTGAAGAAAGTAAATTTTCCTTTTTGTGTAAACTATCACTTTAACAGTCACACATACTGTATATACAGACACAAATACAGCTCTTCTTTCCATTTAAGTGTTCATTATTTCTTATGTAATGTTTACCGTACACATGCATTTATTAATTCAGTGACACATCACTAATTTTATTAAAGGGTAAGTTCACCCAAAAATCAACTTTGTGTGAAATGTTACTCACCCACATGACGTTAAACATGTTTAAACATATGTGTAGACACAACAAAATATTTAATAAGTACCAAAGGGATCAGAACTCAGACATTAAACATCTCCTTCTGAAATCTGTAGTACATTTCCCATTTCTATACGTCCAATATAAAATGTTCTCTTCCAAGGAGTTGGAATCTCAGAGACAGATCCATATTCTTGGTTAAACTGCTCCTTTGTCCACCTTGTGCCATCTGAATGGCAAAGAATAAATGTACTTCCCTCTCTTTCCTTTTCTGTCCAAAATGCCTCCTGAGTGCGTTTTTGATATCTGCCTGGTTTCTTGGATGTTCGTGGCTTCCACTCCATGGGACTTGTTGGACTTTAAAGGCAGTCCTGCATGCTCAAAAATTTGCACAGAGACGTTTCTCCAAAATTAAACAGAAGTTTTATTATCAGATGTAAAAAGGTAACAAAGCTTTGGGTTGTCAGACGATCTCCTCACTCCACCACAAGCCAACAACCCAAAATATTCAAAAACACCCATATTTATTAAGTATGTGACGTCGCTCGTATCTTCTGACTCCTCCTCTGCCTTTTAAGGAGTGCTGCTCCGTTTCCACCAATCACCGTGAAGTCCTTTTTCTTAGTTCCTGTAAAATAACATTTCAAAACGTATATCCTGTGGTCAATCGCCAGTCCAGTTCTCCAGGACAGTTTCTTTTGGGGAGTGGTCTCTTAGAAACAGTTCCCTGTGGCCGGACAACATACCAACATTCTTAACATTCTTTTAGTAAAAAGAAAACACTTAATCATCTAATACTTTTAATTATGTAGCGTTGTTTCTTAATCCTATGATTCATTAAAACACATCACAACTCATGATTATACTTAAAACATATGCAGTGGATTGATTCATAACATTTTTACTTTCTTTCTGACGAAGGGGAAACTGACATTTTTTCACCTGGGGTATTATTAACGTTTTGCCTTGGTAAATACTTTGCTGCATCTTAATAGAGAGATTGGTTATATTTATATATTAGTAGCAGTAACAGCACCCTGAAATAAAAGAACTGGCAACTGAGCAACAAAACAAACATTTTTATGATGCATTAATATCACTTTTAATTGTGTTTCCTTACCCATATATGCCTTCTCATTTTTTTCTTGTCTCTATAAAATTAGAAGGAAATATTTTAAGTACAGAGGAAAAGGAATAAGGAAAATTAAGTTAATAGGTAAATAAAAAATGGAATACCCAATTGTAGGAAGGTCTCTAGGCAAGGAAGGAAGGAGGCGGGAACCGGCGAACATTTCACAAACTTTAATCAAAAATAAATACACAAAAATACGAAAGTAACAAGCCGGCATCCCCTCGCGGACGACTGCCGGCAACACGAACATAAACAAAACTTAACCAATGTCCGGGCCCGGTCCTCTCTCGTCGGCAGTCCTGTCGCTTGTCCTCTTATGCTCCCGATCTCCTCCGTGAGGCATGCGGGACCGGTGCGCATACAGCTGATACTCATTATCACTCACGCCACCGGCCCCGCCTTCCTGCCCCACGGCTCTCGTCCCGCCTTCCTCGCTACATACCCCCATCGCCCCTCACAGGCCGGGGGTGCCACCGTGCCTGTGCTTACTCCCCCCCGGGGGGCCCCCCCTTGAGAGCCCCAGCGCCTGGGGGTACGCACCGACAAGACGAGAGAACGGAGCCGGGAGCACCACGAGCGACAAGGTCGAGAGAGGGGAGGAAAAAAAAAAGTGGTCCGGTTCCCCGACACGCTATCACTCGGTCCTCAGCCAGTCGAGAGGCTCTTTCTCGCGGTGCCAATGCTGTGGTACTGGACGCTCCCTCGCAGCCGGCCATGGCTCCTCCGGCTGAGGGCAGCCGGCAGGAAGTCCCCCGCTTCCTGCTCCTCCCCTGTACAGCGGACGGCAGCAGGCTCCGGCCCATGGCAAGCGGGGCTGACTCCTCCGCTCCCTCCCGGACGGCAGCCACCCCACCTCAGACCCAGGGGCATGGCAGCGAGGTCTTCGCCCCACACGGGCACACGCTCCAGCACCACCGCCTCAGGCAGCCGCTCGCGGACATCCCTCGTCCGCGCTGCCCGAACTCTTCGGCACCGAGATCTCCCTCAGCTGCGAGGGCTCTTTGACAGCATGTCCCTCCTTCCTCCCGGGTTTCGGCACCGATGTAATAAAGCTCAATAAATGGAAGGAAGGAGGCGGGAACCGGCGAACATTCAAACACTTTAATCCAAAAATAAACAAACAATAACACGGAAGTAAAAGACAAACATAAATAAAACTTAACATGTCCGGGCCCGGTCCTCTCTCGTCGCCCGTCCTGTCGCCCGTCCTCTTATGCTCCCGATCGCGTGGCCATTTCTGATGCGTCGAGTCATCTGATGCCTTTTAGTCTGAGGTCGCTTCGCCTGATGCCTTGTTTTTGTCTGAGGCCGTTCTGCCCCAATGCCTGATTGATCGAGACCTTTGCCGTTTTATCTGATACCTGAGTACTGAAGCTGAGGTCTGACGATGTCCTAATATGCATGCCGTGCCTATGTCTACAATAGTGCGTTTTCGTTTTCAAAACACTCTTTGTCCAAATGTTTACATTCAGGTACTGCGCATATGTAAAACGTAAGAAAGGTCAGCCTGTGTCATTTCTGTCAGGCGTTTATTTAGGTCCTTTCTGTGTTATTATATCACAGCAATGTGGAGCAAAGACAGAGAAGTTTTTTTTATGTACGGACAAAGAGGCAGGGAAGTATGGATGCATACTGGTAGCAATTTGAAATGTAATACGCAAAATGGCAATGCAGTATGTAAAATGACAATGCAATTGTGTATTTAAATATATACATAACAACAACATATGTGCGACATTAGGTGAGAAATGAAAATAAAAATTAAATAATATCAATTACATTTGTCAGTTCCTACACTAGTTTTATTTTCTAGTTATTTTTATTTATTTTATAGTTATTTTCCCTAAATGCATTAACATTCACAGTTGAACATTTGGGATTGTATTTTAATTTACACACAGCGCGTTGGGTGTTGCAAAATTCAATGTGGACTTGAAAATGCATTTCGAGCTGGCCACGCCCCCTCCCCGATACAGCGTTATTGTTTGAAGGCGGAGCCAGCATTGCTTGTTACGTGCGTTGATGTGCGGCTGGCAACAGAGCTAATAAAAACATTAAAGGTGCAATGAACAGGCCATTTTTATTGTTTTATACTATTGTTTGAGGTCTACTTATGACGTCCGCATGGTTTTTACATTAAAAAACATAAAAATCAATAAGTAATAGGCTATTTTCTACCCGGATTTTGAGGCCGGCCTAACAAACGCTCGGGTTTTAATGGGCGTGCCGCATTGAAGATTTGGAAGTAAACGCCCACTACTATGATTGGATAGCAGTTTGCATAGTAAACTTAGTTGGAGCCTTTTGTGAATTTGGTTAGACATGTAACGACATATCAAGCGAGCCCTATTCGCACGGGATTAGTATTATCTGGGGACCTCGTGTGAATTTGAAATTACCTGTCCAAATCTGTATTTCATGTGGCGCATTCGCATGGGATAAGTGAAGCATGCGATTTTACTCACATTTATAGACTTATTTACCAGATATGATGGCAAGGCTTTATTATTTATAGCCTATAGTTGTATGGTGTTTAATGCTATATGACCGAACCTGTCAGCATTTGAGACCCGTGATCGCGAACCGGAAAGAAGATCACCGCGATCGTGGGTCTCAAATGTTACGAGTTTACATGAGAAATAACAAAAAGGGAGACTCCTGGCCAAAAAGACAGTGTTGGCAGGTATGAATATGACCCAGCACCCAAAATAATATCAAAACACTTCAACACAGCCTCCATTATTCTCAAACGGTGGATAAACCCTTAGATAAAATGATATATAAGCCCACCAAATCACAGAGATGCCGATTCGCACGGGACTAATATTATCACAGGACCTCGGTGTTCATCAAAATATGGTAGGTAATATGCGGGGGGAATTTTATTTTACAAATTACAGACATGGCCGATTCGCACGGGATTAAGATCACAGACAACCTCTGCAATTATTACAAATGACAAGAGGTCCCCAGGAAATACTAATCCCGTGTGAATAGGGCTGTGACGCATTGTACAGATATTTTTACTCACATAAAGTTGCTGCGCCATTCCTGTCGGGAACCAGTGGGCAGGGCTAGAGAAGTGGAGGTTCTGTGGAGGCAGTGATATCAATGATAGGTGCATTCCAGCACCTGGCGTTCGCTGGGCCTGGTGTCAATAACAGTTGTCATTTCAGTAACAAGGGCATTTTCAGTTCTGACACTTACAGAATGTTTGCTTGAATATGATTACCTCATACAGTATATAACAAAAGCCTGGGTTAAAACTGATGTCTTAATTCATGACACCTTTAAGAAGATGGACCTTCCAGAAACAAAAAAGCCCTTAACAGCCGTATATTCAGTCTTCAGTAAAAAAAGAAATTGAGTAATCTGGCTAGTGCTTTCTTCAAATTAGCACTATCTCACACAGTTGTGCCCGACTGCCTGCTGCGTTTCGCACCCATCCAAACCATAAACTTCCAAACCTCTCCATTTCAAGTGGTCCTTTGAACTGGATGGCGAATCACAGCAGAGAGATGATCTCCTATTCTGAACCAGATCCATGTGTCATCAGACCTCGACGACAAACAAGGCCGCCTTCACATCTAGCATATTATGAGTGTTTGAAAGGAGCATTACCACATCGGTTTGAATCAAGCAAAAAGGAACATGCTTAACTCCTAAGGCAATCTGAACAAAAAAAGGAACATGAAAAATACATTTAAGCCAGCCCTGCCACACTAACCTGAATGTCATAAGTGATGTAAAATAAATAAATAAATCCCTAAAATATTGCATAAGGCCCCTTGAACAACAGCTTGCCGGCTACAAAAGTAGACAATCTGCGAAAAACAAGAAAATCCTCCTGCGTATGAAAAAGTGCTGGAGGTGTGGTTTAGTTACATAGCCATAGCACAAAAAAACAGGGACAACTGCAAGAAAAGGCTGTCCCATGTTGGAGATTTACAGTAGCTTAGTCCGAAATTGCATACTCAATGGGTAGGTATGTACTCAACGGGGCTAAATGGGTACGTACTGTTTTCCCTGAATGGGTGTAGTATGTATGCGATTGGCCGTTGTCCACCATATTGATGATCTTCTTTTACTTTTTAATGGCGGGGAGCAAATTACTGTTGTGGTGCATGTCCGCCACCTACTGTACTGGAGTGTACATGGGCCAGAGATTAACCATGCGACGTAATAACAAGCGCAACAACTTACGCTGTGAGAGACAGGTGCATTAACATCAACATTAACGCTAACTTTACCTTCCATGAGTTTTCCCAGCATTTGCAACATGTTTGTAATGCCTTCACAAAGGAGACGTCGGAAAGCTGCTCGACGATCTCGCCTTAGGAGAGCACTGCTGATTTTATTGTCAAGGAATATAAGTATTATTGCTTATAAATTAAATGTACCCTAGAAATGCATTGCTAGCCCACACCTACACTTGTGCACAATATTATTGATAAGTGCTGACCAATACTTATTATTTTTTTTCCTGAAAATGATATTTACATTCAGTCATTTATCAGACGCTTATCCATATATTGATATATTGTATTAAAATAGGCTACTAAATGTAATTGTATTGCCATATGCCATCTATGCATTAATACAGACTACAAAAATGTGAATGGATACGTTTTCAGTGAATCAATGACATAATGCACAAAGTAATGTAATATGTTTTATTTACAGAAAACTATAGAATAAACATGAATAAAAAATATGTAAATTTGATGTAAGAAAATAAATGAATTTAATGTAAACATCACATAAATCAAAGCTTTAATTCAATTTATTGTTGTAACAAATGATCCTGTATCTACAGGCGTTGAACCCATAGGCGTAATTTGCGGGTGTTTGGGTGGTACATGTCCCCACCACTTTTTGCCAAAGTCGATTCTGTCCCCACCACTTTTTGAACGTTACTGAAAAATGGCAGTAACGAGAAAGATGTTACAGCAATGAGAAATGTAATACATTAATAAGAACGACGACTGGTAGATTATTTTCCTATGTTTAACTTTAACTAACGTAGGCTTTAACCTACGCTGCTCGATAAGAAAAAACTCGCTATGAAACTCACGCAAGACGAGACACCAGCACACAATGTTTCATGGGATATGTACTTGTAGTTTACCTAGATTCCTGTACCTGCCGTTTAGCTATTGTCATATTCTTTGTGCATTTTGTCACTGTTTTAAAGATAAAATCTTTTATCTATGAATTTTGAGAAGGACAGTAGGAAAACATTTTTCTG
Source organism: Triplophysa rosa (assembly GCF_024868665.1). NCBI lineage: Eukaryota > Metazoa > Chordata > Actinopteri > Cypriniformes > Nemacheilidae > Triplophysa > Triplophysa rosa. Next base: position 10,809,951 of record NC_079894.1, read on the forward strand.
GTTCTAAAAAGTGATATGCTTTTATTATCGCGGTGGTGCTGCTATAATGTGCTATAATTTAGCACCCAGTACACTAGGTGGCGAAAGTGCCCATAAAGAGATGTCCGCATCGCCATTAAACAAGAAGAAGATTGCGGCCTATGAAGAGAAATACAGGTTCTTCTGCAGGTGAGTTCATTTGAGAAATTGTTACAGTCATGCTTATTATTACAAGTCATCATTATTATCAAAAGTGCTAAAGTTACCTGAAAAATCAAGTTACGTGATTTTCCGACTGAGCTCATCCAAAACGTCGCTAGTACAGCGTTAAAATAAGTTATTTTTATGTGAAGTAGTTTGGGTTTCACTTTAGCCACTTCATAGTAATTATGTATTCAGATTCATATAGTTTGAGAATATATGATAGGTAAGGCAGGAAATCTATCATACAGAAGGTATAGTAGTTATTAAACTGACGGCTTAATAATACAAGAACAGTATCGTGAGGCTCGACATAAAATATGTTTTAATTAAATACTTGCTAATCTTTTATCACTCGTTTATTAACGTCGTTTAGTGATACCATTTGACTTTTTTTCAGGATTTCACCTATATTATTGCAGACTGCAGTAAGTCTCTGTGTTTATCATATATATCATCATTGTTATTTTTTACAGTATTAAGTATATTATTAAGCTTAGCATGTTAGTATATAATTTGCTCATGCTATATTTGTAACTAGATTGTAACATATTTTTATGTACTGTATTATAAGATCATAGTCTCAAAGGTAATACTAAATAATATTTCTTAGGTTTTCCAAAGGTAAAAATATATGCATGACAATATGACATGATATTGCATATAGCAACATTGTTAGATGCTTTTGGTATAAATCGACAGTAATCAGGTTTATTGACGCATCACTATGTTTATTAACACATCAGAACTATAATATAAAGAATAAAATAAGTACTTCTTTTTAAGGAACTTGTTGACCTGTAACTTGCATTTCATTTGACTGGAACATCTGTTTAATATTTAGTCACAAGCTTTAAAATGAACCAAAAACCAGAACACGCCTTTCTGAGCCCTTTATGAATTCCTGGCATATCTTTTGTTTGTCCAGTTTATTTGTTCTGTCTTTGTGAACATGGCATACAGCAAAGCTGATAAGGCGGTTCTGGGACATTGTGGAGCGAAGCCATGTCTTCAGGCGCCGGAGAGCACTGAAGCTTCTCTCTGCCTCAGCTGATGATGCTGGAACCACAAGAAGCAAGCGCACCAGTGTCTCCACTTGGTTGAAGAGCCCACGAACCTCAGGTACCATGTTCTTCAAAATATCTACTACTTCTTTACAATTTTGGTAATTGTAATTTGTTTGAAACATGGCCATCTGCACCATGGCCACCTGCTCAGGGTACTGTTCAACAATGTTGTCGACTTGTCCAGAGATTAAGACATTTTCAAGTCTGACAAGGTTGCACAGACCCTTATGTCCAAACCGATTTGTCAGCTGTGTTGTCACTGTGTCAAGGACCTCAAAGAACTTCACCCGGTAGTACTCCTCAGCCGTACTTGGAATGTAGGACTGTGCTGGACCAGCATGCTTCGTAGTAGGCCTTCTTAAATGTGGTAGTGTGATTGGCTCGAGGTCCAATGATGCTATTACCTCAGATGCCTGTCTGTAGAACTTTACGAAACATTCTTCTGTTCTTTTGTGCAGAAAGCTGTTTTTTACACATTCAACTGCACTTAGCATGCCTCCTACTGTTGCTCCTCTACCTTGTAGTGAAGTGTTCAGCTCTTCCAGTCCTATCATGATGTCCTGTGCCAACAGCAGTCCAAGGACAGTGTTTCCCTTTAGGAAACGCTCACGAAGACCATTGGCTCTGGAGGCAGTGTCATGTGTGCTTGACAATGCCATTTCCTCTAGTGCTGTCAAGACAGCCTCATACTGGGTGAGGACAGAATTGATGGCTGGTGTACGCACTGTCCATCTTGTTGGACACAAGGGCTTCAGTGTTGTATAGCAGCCAGATGTAGATTTTGCCACAGACTTGAAAATTGTTTAAAATTTGCCAGACTGGCCAAATAAACACCCCAACTCATGGATCCATTGCAGAGAATTGCAAATTATTGGTGTGGCTGAACAGGCTGCTTGTGTGACCAAATTCACACAGTGGGGGCCACAGTGAACAAATGTGGCAAGTGGTTGCTCTTTGCGGATGTAAGCTTGTGCACCTGACAGATGCCCAGACATGTTGGCTGCTCCATCATATGTTTGACCACGGAGACTAGAAAGGGGAAGGTTTAGGCGAAGGAGGACATCATGAACAATCTTCCCTATTTGCTCACCAGTTGTGGAAGAGGCTTCATAAAGTCCAACAAACTCCTCTCTAGGTTCCAGGTCTGTGTCAACATAGCGTAGGCAGATAGACACCTGCTCAACACCACTGATATCCTGGGTCCCATCCATTATTATTGAATACTGCACCATTGGTAAAGCAGTAATTTCCTGTGCAATTTCACGAATTATGTTGTTGCTCATCAAATTCATTATTTCATTTTGGATTGCAGGGCTCATGTAGCAGTGGTTTCTTTTGAGCCAGCTTGCCAGAGTAGGATCACTCTCTGTCATGAAGAGAAGAAGCTGGTGGAAATTTCCTTCCTCTTGGCTGTGCCCGCTCAGAGGCAAGCCCTGTTGGGTCAGGTATTTAACAGCATTCACAATCTTTGACTAATTTAACCTGGCCTCCTCTTGTGCAGTTGTTGAAATACTGCAGACTTGCATTTTAATGGGTCTTTCAGAATGCATGAACGTGTTTACTGCAGTGTTGTGAGCTTTGCTGTTTGTGTGTTTTACAAAAGCTTCTGTGCCACGTTTCCAGTTTCTGAAACCTGTAGAGATGAATGTTTGTTCTGTGTTTTTGGCCAGTGTGGGTGTCTGTTTTGAAAAGGCATTAATGCAGTAAAAACATACAACCCCTTTAAGTTTAGAGCTGTAGTGCAGCCATGGGAAGCTCTTAAACCAGCGCTCCTGAAATCTGAGAGTTTTGTTTCCCAATTTTTGAACTTCAATAAGTTTTGGGTCTGGCTGAAATTGTTCTGTTAATGGGTATTCTTCAGGTGTCTGTGGACTTGACTCTCTGGAAGTTGTTGGCTGTACTGATTGTTCCTGCTCTCTAAATGCAACAGTCTCCCCTGCCTCACCCAAGGTATCACCTGCCTGCCTCTGTAATAGTTTAAATGTAGTTTTAGCAATTGCACAGAACAGTTGTACATTTTGTATATAATCTTGTTTTGTAATTTTCTGTGTTTTTTATATATTTATACATATATTTATATTGTATATTTTGTAGTTTGTAAGTAGTTCTAATATGCTGTATGAGTTCTTTTTACTCTGCATTTATTAATTTAAATCAAATCAAATCTGTAAATAGTTGTTTAATCTTTATGAACTGTTAAATACATGCAATATTAATATATTTCTTCTGAAATATGTCAAATGTATTAATATTAAAGATTAAATATTGTTATTAAAGATTGCATGCCCAAAATATGTATTGTGGCATTCAATTTATTTAAAATAAGTGCTGTATTTGTAGTATCCAATGTTGTAAAATATTTATAATGTAATTTAGTCTTACCTCTGCATTTTCTGCTTCCTGATCTGTTTCATCAGCTTTGTCAGTGGGCACATTTGTCTGATTCTGCGACAAATTTATTTGAAGGTTAAATGGCATTTACAGCCTCTCAAATCCAATGTTAAAATTATATAGATTATACATGTCTTTAAATTCATGGTCATTTTATTCAATGTTTTAATCACTGTGCTTCAGTAGCCTAAAAAACAGATACTGTATGCCTACAGGTCACATGTCTTATTTTACTAATTTACTGTAATGGTTTAAATGTTAAGCAAAGAAACTTACATTTCGTGGTTGCTTCAGCAAAAAGCTTCTTATATCACTTCCACGCTTTCTTTTGGACATTGTTGTAGGTTTTACAGTATATACATGTTGGTAGCTAATAGACTGTTTGCCTTTGACGTTACATGTGGGGTGGGGGAGGTTAAAGGAAGCGGGTTAAAGGAATTAAAATTGTATATTTCATATTTTTATATTTTGTTATTTCTTTTTCATTAATGTAATTTTTAATTGAAACAACAAATGACTTTGGTTCATGTTTAATACCAGATTTTGCGTAGTTCATGATTGGTTGAATTTGATTGAATTCTTGATCTGCTGGTTTTCTTTTGTGTTACGTGATTGGATGGGAGAATTTATTATGAACGTAGTACTGAGTCTGACGTAGATCTACCAAATGTGGCTCAAATTGTCCTGGCTGGTATTATCAGGGAAAAAAACATGTAATTAGAAGTAGAGTTCTATTGCAAAGATAACTGTTACGCAAGAATTGCATCGAGCTGAAGAATTGAAGATGGGCAGAAAAGGTAAGGTCGCTATATTTATCCTGCGTGTTTTGATTACTCTGATGTATGACCATTGGATCATACTAATTTCTCGTGTGCAACTTCAATCTGTTGTTGAAAAGCGTACATTGCATGTCAGTCAGCAGGTCCCTAGGTAAATTAGGTGTTAAAAGTAGGGTTGGCGATTATTTTTTTGTGCTGGTTGAAAGTCTATGGCTGATAGCAAATCAGTAGATAAAGTGTTCCAAATTTATTTACATATTTAAATGTTTTCTGGTATATGTGCTATGTATGTCCAGCATTCGGTTCGATTACAATGATCGGGTGATTTGCTTGCCAATGAAACTAGGTATATGCATGCGTTTTAAAAGGAGGCGTGGCTTCGGATAGCGCTCTGGGACCTTGTATGTACAATGCTAGCTTGACTCTCCGAAGGTCCTTGTCCCCACCACTTTTCAAAGCAAAGTTACGCCACTGGTTGAACCCCACACCCTACTGCCATCTCGCAGCTGACCACCGTCGCCACCTTCGTGATTTTGATGAGTGTGCTCATCTGTCCCTGTAACAGTCAAACAAGATTCAAGTGACCTCTGTGATTTGTGCTCAATACTGCATTTAAATGTGGAGGTAGTTGCACATGTGTTAACTCGCTGTTTATCCAACTCAAATTTTCCTGAATTCATCAACAGTACTAATGGACAAATAAAATATATACATTATGTTTAGTTACTAAAGTAAATATGTTTATTTACATTACTTATATGTACTGTATCTATGCAAGCAGTGAACAATGCTTTGTACCGCATGTTAACAGACGTAAGCTACATTACTGTGATGTGTATTTCATGTTGTGATGTGCTCATTTGCAATACTTATCGAGAAAATGACAGGTCACATGTTACATAGACATTAAAAGCGTCTTTAACATGCATTTGGTTTAATATATGTAACGTTAAATCTACTTGCAAGACGCGTGTGTGCGTGGAGCGCCCCTTTAAGCTAGACATATTAAAACACTGCATTTTCACAGCAAAATCACAAATATACTTTACTATGTAGCATCTTACAGGTTAACTTTACGCTACAGCACTTTAACAAATGCGACTGCAACGCCAAGAGAAGCGTTGTTGGCTAGTAATAGTCACTTTTGAAAACACCTGCCTCGCAGTTCTCTGCTATACTCCTGTATGAACTGATCCTGTCCCGTGGGCTCATGGGATATAGTAGTATCCCAAGTATCTGTCGCTGGGTGCTTCAGAATGTGGGCGTAACCAGTAAGCCATCCGGGAATTTCTCACCTACTCTTTTATGAATACTGAGGATTCGGACATACTACTGTTTTCTCTTACTATATAGTAGGTAAGTAGGCGTATTCGGACGCAACAGTAGTACACGCATGTCCAAATCTCCTCGCGAGAAATAGTGCACCAGCCGGGAAATTCTCGCCTACTGTTTTATGAAGACCGAGGTTTCAGACATACTATTCGTTTGCCTACTGCTTTTCGCCTACTATATAGTATGTCAGTATGCGATTTCGGACTCAGCCTAACATACCTGTCTAGACCAAGCATGCCAAAAAGCATGCACCTTTGAGCGTGCATGCCTGTCAGGAAATTTCCCATCAAGGGTCACCGGGTGTGAGGGGAGCAGCGTGTCATACACTGCCTGCACATCCGTCTGCTCGCCAGGGGCCAGAGTGACTTGAAAGATAGTCCTTCATCTCATTGTGTGCGTGTGTGCGTGTGTGTGTGTGTGTGTGTGTGTGCCCCGCCCACCGCCACCTGTTATTACCTCGTTAGCCTTCAGTGTCCTCACCTGGTGTTCACTAGTTTTGCCCCATTTATTCAGTGCCACTTCTCACCTTCCTTGTGCGAACATCTTCTCAGGTTGGCGCCGTACCTGGCATTTGCCATATCGCCAGTCTAGTCTAGTCTAGTCTAGTCTAGTCTTGCCCAGTTTAGGAATTCTTGTCTTGTGTGGATGTTACCCCTGTGGATTTGTCCTTTTAGTTAACCTACCTAGTTTGGTTAGACACTTACCCTGTTTTTCTTTAATTTTTGCCTAGTCTTTTGTTATTTTGTTCTTTTGTTTTGATTAGCACCCACTGGGATTTGCTCCCCGCCACCTCAGCGCCATCCTCGGCTGGTTCTGCCGTCTCAACGCCTTCTGGACTCTCTGGCAGCTAGCTCGGCCAGCTCATCTGTGAACTGCCAATTCTCCTCCTCTGTGGACTACCGATTCCCCTCGTGAATCCACCGCCTACTGCCTGGTTTCCAGCGCTGATTACTTCTCTCACTGCCTCTGCCTGTGTGTTAGCTGAATAAAACTTCATTGTTACCTGCAATTGAATCTGTGTGTTTCACACGTCTGTAGTGTGTGAACATGAACAACAGCTCTTATTTCTCTTATATAATTATAGATAGTTACATTCTTCTTTGCTATGCAGCTTTTAACTTTTATACATTATACAAAAGAGAGTAAACAATTAAGGAAAAAGGGAGGAGGATGGGGAGGTTTGATGTATACAATTTGGTCTAACTTCCTAATTGGAATGAACAAATGTAGATTCATAGCACATAGTCTTAGCATATAGTAGAGGATATGGGAGATAAGAATAATTTCCAATTTGCATTTGGGGAAAGTATTTTAAGGAGATGACAGTAAAATGTATTTTTTAATAAACAAAAGACATTTGTTTTATTCCTCTATCAAGTCTGGTCATAATTGTCTTATTCTAGATATTCTACCCATTTGGACCAGAATTTAATGAACACAGCTTTTTTAAGGCGAAGTGAAAAGGTAATTCTTTCCATAACATTAATGTCATTTACAATATCCATCCACTCTTGTATTGTGGGGGGTTCGGGAAGCAGCCAATGCCTTGTGAGAGCTTTTTTACCAGTGGTTATTCAAATTCCAAATAAATATTCATCAGGTCGTCCTGCCTGAAAACCAACCTTCCCTAAGAATAATGTAGAGAAGTGCAGGGGACGGGTTATGTTAAATGTGTTTTCCTCCGCTTTGGAATCTCTGTCCAGAAGGGTTTTATCACTGGGCACTCCCAGAATATATGCCAATGATTGGCTTCCCGAATCCCACACTGTCTCTAACATTTGGCATCTCCTCCAACAATATGTGCTTTTTGCTTTGGTGTAATAAAAAAATCTCATAAGACACTTCCACTCGAGCTCTATTCTAATTGATCTGTTTACTCTTTGGGGTAACTGAGATCGTTGCCTCCCTCCACGATAGAGGAATTTTGGACTAAAGCTGTGTTATAAGCCTGATGGAGGATTGGAATTACAGTTTTTTCAACTGCTAACAAGCATTGTTCAATACTGAAGCCACATTTTCAAAACTCTTCACACAGTCTGCATTACCAACATGACTGTTGACCAAACAGTTCATCTCACCTCCAAAACTCACTCAGACCAACAAAATACTTCATATATGTCTCAAAATAAGCTTGTCGCAACACAAACACTAACGACAGGGAACATTACATAAATTATCATCACTTTTAACTTTATTAAATGTACTATGAAAACATTTATTCTGAATTGCTGCAATTTCATTTTTTGAATATATTACAAACAATTACAGTAAAAAGTTGAAAAAAATTGGGGGTAAATCCTGAAATTCCAGGGCTGCAATGATAATTACTATAAAATAAAAATATTTATTTTACTGTATTTTCAACACAACAACATGTGTAGTATGGAGGACTGGAAGAGTCATGTGTAAAGTAATAAAGCATTTCATTGTTTAATAACTAATTCTACAATAAAATAGGCATTAATACATTTGTTTACAACTTTGTTTATTTATCAAAAAATAAATAGGCGAAATGACTGAAATGAAGGATTTGCTCAGTTTACATTGACAGCATGATGCAGTCGTTTCCCTCAGCACCGGTGGGCCACTGCTCATGAGCAGACCGGGGAACCGGAATGCGGGGGTGTGTGTGGTGTGCTGCTCTCTTGGAGAAAATGTCCAGGATCACTCTATAGTCCCAGCTCTGCACTCACACATAGACAGTACACAGTAGCATCTACTGTATGGTGTGTGTTTGCAGTTTCATTAAAAAAAAAAAAATTATCAAAAGTGTTACCTTTAGAGTTAATCTATAAGTATTTTGGCTGTAAGCACTGTAATTTATGTCAATTTAACTGCGCGTAAGCAGCGCAGCAAAAATAAACTCGTGCCAAAATGACCGCAGCACTGCTGCTTCCAAGTGCAGTGTGAATGTTCTAACCTGTTCTAACAATAGTTTCCTTTTCTATGATTTCTGTTAGAGTAACAGTAAAGCTGGTTACACGTGCAGTGAACAGGTTTATCCTCTTCTCCATTGCTAATCTAACATACCTCTGAACATGACGTACAATGAACTGGCCAGTCAGAGAGCTTGTTACAACTCTCTTGCCATAGCTAATTTGCATTGTTTAACCTCGTTTTAAGCAATGCAAGGCCACAAAGTGTCAGGGAAATGCTAAATAGAGAGGCTAAAAGGAAAAGCTAAATGACTGAGCTAATCGAATAGCAAATCGGAAAAGGAAAAGCAGCGGGGAAATGGAAATGCAAACGGTAAACGGCATCGCCTTTTCAATGCCTGATTAAAACCCGTATTCGTAGTTGAGTTTGTAAATCCAATTATTTATTCCTCTTTTTAAATTGCATTTTCAAACACATTTTGAAATTCCACTATTTATTTGAGGATTCATTAATGCACTTAAAAATGATGTACTTATTGAGTGTTTTATGTTGTTTTTTTAAATTCCCTTTTTAATTTGAAATATTTATTGATGGATTAATATTTCATTTAATTATTTTTATAATCACAGTTTTTATTGCCCATTAAAACATTAAACAATGAATGACTTTATCATGTGCTTTACCGGTATGACAGAATGTACATTCGTATTGCCAAAGCATTTGCAGCTGGGCTGCGTACAAAAGTTTTGGGTCGCCCCCTCCTAATAAACAGGTTTGACTACTTTATTAATTTCCATGGGTACCAATCTTAATGTTACAGCATATTTACATTTATGCATTTGGCAGACTCTTTTATCCAAAGCGACTTACATTGCATTATCCTATACATTTTGTTTCTAAGTATGTGCAATCTGATAACTCCACTGAACAACCCTGAAGGGAGAGGTGAACGCTCCGCTGGACAACCCCGAAGGGAGAGCTGATAAATCCGCTGAACAAACCCGAAGGGAGAGAATCTTCCACCGTAGAGAGAGGTGAATAATCTGCTCGACCAATCACGTAGGGAGAGATGGATGGTTTGCCTAGGGGAGATCCTCTGAGCCGCCAGCAAGAGAAGGAGCCGATGTCGCCGAAGCAGCAATCTGCGTGAACAGTGGAATACCAAGCAGGGTGCCAAGAGCTCTGAAGCCTGGACAAACAAAATAGATTAGTCACTTGAAAACAAGACAGGACTAGACAAGACTAGAATTAAATGCTAGACTAGAAGTCACAGGGGTTAGTAATGCTAACGGACTGACACGGAACAAAGGAACACAGGGAATTAAATGGAGAGAGAAGAGATACCGGGAATGAAGTCCGGTGAGAGGTGTTGAGAGGATAACAAGGAGGGCGGGGCACACACACGCGGACTCCGAGCACATGGAGAGCTGTCAAAACACCCCCATGTTCTCGACAAATTCTAAGGACAAACAAAACAAGCAAGTGATCAAACCCGGGACCTGACAGTACCGCTGTGTACAATTCATTGATGTGAAGTGATGAGTTTTGGCTCAAAGTCTGCATTGAAATTCACACCAAAGGTGTTCGGCTGAGTTTAGAACTTGGATTTATGCAGACCAGTCAAGTTCTGTCATACTGACTGAATCAGTCATTTCTTTCTGAACCTTGCCCTATACACAGGCGCATTGTCATGTTGGAAAAGAAAAGGGCCCTTCCCAAACTGTTGCAATTTCCCTAGAATATCATTATATCCTGTAACATTAAGATTGGTACCCAGGAAATGAATAAAGTAGTCAAACCGTTTATTAGGAGGGGCGACCAAACTTTTGGCAATATAACACTCACCTAAAGGATTATTAGGAACACCATACTAATACGGTGTTTGACCCCCTTTCGCCTTCAGAACTGCCTTAATTCTACGTGGCATTGATTCAACAAGGTGCTGAAAGCATTCTTTAGAAATGTTGGCCCATATTGATAGGATAGCATCTTGCAGTTGATGGAGATTTGTGGGATGCACATCCAGGGCACGAAGCTCCCGTTCCACCACATCCCAAAGATGTTCTATCGGGTTGAGATCTGGTGACTGTGGGGGCCATTCTAGTACAGTGAACTCATTGTCATGTTCAAGAAACCAATTTGAAATGATTCGAGCTTTGTGACATGGTGCATTATCCTGCTGGAAGTAGCCATTAGAGGATGGGTACATGGTGGTCATAAAGGGATGGACATGGTCAGAAACAATGCTCAGGTAGGCCGTGGCATTTAAACGATGCCCAATTGGCACTAAGGGGCCTAAAGTGTGCCAAGAAAACATCCCCCACACCATTACACCACCACCACCAGCCTGCACAGTGGTAACAAGGCATGATGGATCCATGTTCTCATTCTGTTTACGCCAAATTCTGACTCTACCATTTGAATGTCTCAACAGAAATCGAGACTCATCAGACCAGGCAACATTTTTCCAGTCTTCAACTGTCCAATTTTGGTGAGCTCGTGCAAATTGTAGCCTCTTTTTCCTATTTGTAGTGGAGATGAGTGGTACCCGGTGGGGTCTTCTGCTGTTGTAGCCCATCTGCCTCAAGGTTGTGCGTGTTGTGGCTTCACAAATGCTTTGCTGCATACCTCGGTTGTAACGAGTGGTTATTTCAGTCAAAGTTGCTCTTCTATCAGCTTGAATCAGTCGGCCCATTCTCCTCTGACCTCTAGCATCAACAAGGCATTTTCGCCCACAGGACTGCCGCATACTGGATGTTTTTCCCTTTTCACACCATTCTTTGTAAACCCTAGAAATGGTTGTGCGTGAAAATCCCAGTAACTGAGCAGATTGTGAAATACTCAGACCGGCCCGTCTGGCACCAACAACCATGCCACGCTCAAAATTGCTTAAATCACCTTTCTTTCCCATTCTGACATTCAGTTTGGAGTTCAGGAGATTGTCTTGACCAGGACCACACCCCTAAATGCATTGAAGCAACTGCCATGTGATTGGTTGATTAGATAATTGCATTAATGAGAAATTGAACAGGTGTTCCTAATAATCCTTTAGGTGAGTGTATGTCACATTGTACAGCCCTATTAATGTCTAAAAGTATATAATCATTTCTGTTTTATCGAGAATCCTTGTAAGCATAGGCTTAAATGAGTTGAGAAGTGTTTAATGAACAAAGAGTTCTGAGAAAATAGGATGTGTGAAATCTGTGTCATGTACATGAGGTCTTACAGTGCCAGTAGCCTGTTGCTGCCTTTTTTTACACATAGTGTTCCATAATGTTTTATGAGGCAACTATTCTTTTAACCATAACTAATGGTTGTAGTTTCTAATTTCTTTTTTTCAGTCCAAATCGCCTCCGTCTGGATCAGTTCTGGCCAGCCCACCACTCCATCTTCCCTCAACTCCATTTCTCTCTGCCTGCTCATCCTCTGCAGTCGCACCACACACGGCTTCACTGTGTTTGAGTTTAGAACCATCTTTGAAGTGTTTCCTGTGGCTTCGGTAGAATCCAGGTCTTTTGTGACATCGGTGTCACTTTCAGCTGAACTATCATTCCAATGACAAGCATCACCATTTTCAACGGCCTGAGCAAAGATCTTTTCAGACTCAAGAGATGGACAAGGCAAAGCTAGGAGACTCAAAACAAGTCTCCTGAAGATCTATGCTGGAGCAAAGGTCTTCAGGACATACAAGCATATGTTACTGGCAGGATCAACCAGGTAGCCGCGTGGTAAGCGGTCCGCTCATAGGTGCGTGCGCGGGTCCTTCCCTCGGAAGCGGGGAAGGGTGGCCCTGTAAGAGCCGTGACGCAGAAAGGAGTTACGTGGGGCCGGGTCGGACTAAAGCTCTGAGCTGGGTCTCCCCCCTCAGGCCGCCGCCGGTGGCGGACGCTTTGGAATAGACCGGTTGTCTGAGTCTCCCAGGTAGAGGTTTCGGGCGAGCCCCTTGGGGCTCCCCTGGAGGCCCAAGCGCTGAGCGAGGAGGATCCGACTGCCCATGGCCCATGTCACCAGGTTCTTTCTGCATTCTGATCAGTTTAGAGATATTGAGCTTCAAAGTTTTTGCAATCAATTTGACTATGTTCATTTGACCATTTCCTACAAGTTCACATGAATAACTCGGTTTTGAGATAAATATAAAATAAACAGATACAACCGAATTCCAAGGTGACAAATGATGAATTACCACAGGTATTTCCACAGGTACACATGACAGTAAGACCACACAGCACCACAAGACGATTACAGCATTATTACATACTGTAAAACACAAAATCTTGTGGTAAATACTGCAGAAATATGACAGTAATACCACACAGTACCACAGGAATATTACATACTGTACAACAAAATCCTGTGGTAAAGCGTCCCAAAAAACCACACAATTACAAGGTTTGTGTGGTACTTTTGATGTTTTATCACAGGGAATACCACAGGATATTTTTGTAAGGGAGAGGTTAAGCAAATAATTCTTCTTAGAAAAAATGTGAGATTCTTTAGGGCAATACAGGAGACATTGTCCTACTAGGATTTAAGGACACACACTTTCCGTGTTTTATGGGGATATTCCATAGACTTCCATTGGTTTTATATCAGGTTTAGGATAGATTCTATCCCTTAACCAGTGCTTAATTTGTAAATTCCGAGGTGCAGGAATAGGGAGCCAAAGAGATGACGTGTTTTTGTATGCCAGCCCGGATGTTAGCAGCGCATAGGTTCCCTCGATCGAAAGCCTATGCATTTTCCCCATAGACTTTTGGAAAATCACAAAAAAATAAGCTCTGTGTTTAACAAAGGGTTATGACACTTACACGTTTTGTCTAGCAAGATAATCTTTACAAATTGACACCACATTTGTTACTTTTGAAGCCCAAATACAATCGGCAAAAGTAAAAAGCTAACACGATGCTATAAACAGACTACACTACGGTTGCTTGATATCAACGTCACCACCACCAAGCCTCCGCAACTCTTTCAAACTTTATTAAAAATGTGTTCCCTGGTGAGTAATTACTCCGTGAATGAATCCACATCTACGTTTTTAGAGATTTGTGCCCATGTTGCATTATTTGTGAGCTTTATATGCGCGATGACGTCTAACATAGTCACTTTTAGCAACTTGTTAGCAACCGCTGTTATTAAGACACAATAAGGCTTTAAAAAAATCACAAGCGGGTTATAATTTGTGTTTAACGTCATTGAATAAAACGTGAAAATATTTAGAGGTTTGTTTACCACAGACCTTATTTCGGGGAATTTATTCGGCAAACACGTTTCCATCTCCCATTATTCGCATTAACCCTTTTTCGCAAAAATGAAAATCCACCTCAAGCGAGCGTAAAATAAAAACTTTTTTGCAAATTAAGGGTTTTTAATTTGAAATTTAGCGTTTCCATTACTCGTTTCTGATGCGAAACTTCAAAATGCGAATAAAACCAGATTGACGGAAACCCACTTCGTGTATTGTCATAATGATGATGTTGTGAAGATTTGTGCATGTAAAGAAATAAAACACAGCCCTCAACATTTGTGTAGAATTCAGAAGCTCAACGGTAAACTTAAATTACACCTGCGGCTCCAGGTGGAGGCTGCCGTGTATAACGTTAGGCAAATTATGCATTTAATCATCTGATAACCATGTTTCATCAGTTCTTCTGTATCTCTTAACAGCATTTGTCCAACAACACAAATATCTCTCTCTGAAGTGTCCATCACAACAAGTTCCCTTCAATATATATAATGCAAAACATGCAACGCGAATAAATATACGTGGAATATTTGACAATTAACTGTCATGGTTCTGCCCCATCTTGTCCTGTTTTTCTTGACTTAGTGGCAAAATCGTTACAGAACCTCTTGTTTTATGTGGAGAGAGGCAATCTGGTGCTGATTGCCTTCCATCTCTCAGCCAGCGGGAAATCTTTGCGACAGTTTTTACAACACTGTAAACAGACAATTCCGCTTATCAACCACGTGGGGCAACAGTGAGCAGAAGTTGCTCGTTGTCGCTTTAAATCAAAACAAACTAACTGCAGTTTGATTGATATTAATTGGAATGCAAAATAAAAAAACATGATATTTGAATTTTTTTAAAAACGGAGTTACCTCATTTTGGAGCCAAACTCTTCATATATTATTTGAGTATATATTTAAAATTACACAATTACATAAGTTTGGATATAGCTACAGCATTTATTCAGATTTATCACACAGGCATGCACTGATCCAGGTGTTTGTGTTCAGTAATTATTTGTTCTAAACCTGTTTAAGTCTGAAAACCAACATGAAAGCATTACATCCTGTACATGTATCTTGTTCTTTTGATTGGCTGCTAAACACATTAATTCTTAATGGTGTTAACATAGACAATGAAACATCCCTCTTTTGTTCCTGTCATGTTCTTCTTACCGAGTTCATCTTGAAGAAAACTGTCAGGAGGGTTGACATACTCCATGGTGGACACATCAAGTTTCCAGTAGTGTTTAGTACAACGCACTGTTCTGTTACACACACACACACACACACACACACACCCACACACACACGCACACACACAGGTTATCAGGGCCGGCAGAGCAGGTAGTTGCCTAACCTCAGGCCTGGAGGTGGGGCCTCCATAACTATAACGTGTCTCCAACTTCGACGCACATATCATCAAACTACTGCAAGAGTGTTTCGATAGCATATACGCAGCAGTCAACTTGAGTCTTCCCATACAGAAATGTATTTTGAAAACGTATTTTCAAAAGTTTTTTTAGGTAACAGTTTTTTTATGGAGTTTTTTTTAGGTAACTATCCTTTCTTATCCTATCCTATCATTTAATAAGCTTTAGTAGTAAGCATCTTAAGGCCAAATGTAGCTCCTAACTTACAGATTTCTGAAAAATTCTTCAAAATAATTACTGTGTCAGTCCTAATTTTAGGACTCGTAAATTTTTACTTTTTTTACTAGAGTATTTCACGAGTGCTTTAGTGCTAAAATCAGTTACATGTCAGGCTGACAATTTACTGAACATATACTTCTGCATATAGCAACTTTTTATTTTACAGTTTTTTATTTGAATATGTCAACATGTTTATTTTAAAATCTTTATTTGAATGTGGCAGCATGATACCTTGATTTACATATTTCTATGATTAAATCACTGAGAGAATTGCTGTGGGTTTTAGTAAATCTGCTGACATCCAAAGTAATGAGGTTAACCCTGCCCTTTCTCTCGGCAGCTTTGTGAATAGGTTTTAAGAGAAAACTCTTAACTAAAAACTTTTACAGCTATTAAGGAGAACTCCTAGTTCTAGGGGAGGCCAGAGGGGGCCAGTGCCCCTGTGTCAGCACACTTGGTCTCCCCACTGGCCCCCCCCTAAATCTGGAATCGTTCCTGGAATTTTTTACCACAACCGAGCAATTTCGGGTGCAATGCACAGTTTGTCCTGCGAGTGGCAGTAATGATGCTTGTGTGCCAAAAGGAAGATTACGCAAGCAAGACGCAAACAATGTCGAGACTGTGCGCCTTCAGCGAGATTACGTCTACATCATACAGGTAATGGAAATATTGTGTAAAAATATTATGAAAATGCATATCATTACACATCATATTAAAATACTGACCTATATTTTCCGGTGTTGCGCATGTTAAATCTACATATAAAGCAGCCGTGACTCGTGCCTATACAAAGAATCAGCTGCTGCCAGAGAAGTGTAACACACTAAAGAAATGTTATATGTTAATCAGGGCTGTGCAGAGACCTTTAAAGGGGCAGGTGCTCAAAGTATAAAAGGGGCACATGGAACAAGGCTTTAAATATGGCTGTGCTCAAAACATCAATACAGCAATACTGTATATAGCGATGCATTCCTTGCCGTGTACGTGATATCAATACGGATGCTTCTGTAATTGATAAAGCAGCAAATGCCATGATGCTGGGATTATAAACTTAAGTGAATAAAGTTGTCCAAAAACCTTAAAGGTATAGTTCACCCAAAAAATGAAAATTCTTTCATCATTTACTCACCCTCAGATTATTCCAAACCTGTGTAAATGTTTTTGTTCTGTTGAACACAACAAAAGATATTTGGAAGAATGTCAGTAACCAAACAGATCTCATCCCCCATTTACTGCCATGGTATAGGGAAAATAAATACTATGGGAGTCAATGGGGGATGGATCTGTCTAGTTACTGACACTCTTCCAAATATCTTAGCTAATGTTGAGGGGGCTGCTGGGGATGTTGTAGAAAAAATAGTTTTGTCATATTAAAAATATAATTCTGATAATGATAATAAAAAAGCGTTGATAAGTATAAGGATGAGAAAATCAGAATAAGGCCATTTTCAGACTTCTTTTTCGAAGCTGCTAGCGTCTGTTTTACATTATAATCCTATGTAATAAACCGTGTTTTCCAAAAAAAGTGCTGAGCCCTTTTTTAAACACCAGCGCCGACGTCTTTTTCTGCAGCTCAGAGCGTCTTTAGAGGTTGAAAAAAGTTCAACTTTTCTGGGAAAAAAAACGCCCTACGTCAAGCTCCCTTTTCACAGCAAACCAATGATAGAGACCTGTCGTTTCCATAACAACATGCGAGGAACGTGATTGGTCGAGATGGCTCAAGCTCTAAAAAATAAAATGGCGGCCGAAACGCCCGTTGGAGGATAGTTTTGTATAAATGTAAGTTTAATTTTCACTTTCAGCAACTTCTGACTGCATTTCTAGCGAGAAATAAGTAATGTAGTTTTTAAATATGTGATTAGTTATTGCAAGACGAACTCTGTTTCTAATTCAAATAGACTTCTGTTACGCTCTGTTTCTCTGGGCTGCCTCCGAAGTCATGGCGTTCTGCTGATATTTGTATTTTTTTACTAAAAAAGCGACTTTGTCAACTTTTTCTTGTTAAAAAAAGAAGTAATGTCTGAACATGGCCTAAGCCTGTTTTACCAGTGTTACAGTGATACTGTAAATAATAATAATGCTTCAAAGTGTTAATAGTTTTAGTCAAACAATATAAAAAGACCTGATCCCTCAACGCCCGTGAAACTTTTCTCGCCCAAACAGCAAACATCGATTCAAGAAGTGAACAAGCACCTTTGTTTATATATTGCTGTGTGTAGAAGTAACATTAGCTGCAGATAACGTCACGTCAGTTCAGAGCAGGCTACACACATACAACAGCAGTGCATGCTCTCTTCGCGGAGTTCTTGTGAAATACTACTACTTAGTTATAATAATAATAAATACACTAAGAAGTAAACAAGCACACCGCTCCACTGAAAACACCACTTACCCGGCAGCCACAAACAGTATGTAGATCCTGGAAATGCGCTAATCTATAAGGCGTCTGAACGTGAGGAGTCCTCCCAGATGAGGTCATCAGGTGAAAGGTCATCACGTGAGTGATTTATTTAGGGTTAAATTATTATTCATTAATTTAACTAATAGTTAGATTGAGCTGGGCTTCACAAAATGGCCTTTTTATTCTTGTTGTGCTATGTGTCATCGCAACGAAATTTCATTTTGATGGAAATCTAAAATGACAAATAAAGTCAGTCTAAGGGCGTTTTCACACCAGTCTATCGATTGCTTTGTTCCGAAACCGGGGGTTAAATCGCTACAATATTTAAATTTATTTTACGAACCGAACTAAAATACATTTAAATATTGTAGCGATTTAACCCCCGGTTTCGGAACAAAGCAATCGATACACAGGTGTGAAAACGCCCTAAGTCTAACAAGCTGACAGCGGAGAAAACAAGCTGCTCTTCTAACTCCCGCAAACAAAACCCATCTGACAAGAATATCTGGCTTTATTGTTTATAATGTTGATTAATTAAACGGGCTTGATGCCGACTGTTCAGACGTGACAACTCTAAGGTCTTCTGTAGCTGTAACTTAATCCTGTGGTGACGCAGTTTTTATTCTTATGAAAAATACAAATATTCGAATAGCATTTTTAATTTTTGAATAGTTATTGCGGATCGAATATTTGAACATTCGTGCACAGTCCTATTACATCCCAACTTTCGAAAACTCCTGAACAGCAAGATATGTTCATTGTTTAGCAAACAACTCAGGGAAGGGGGGGGTAAAGAAACTCTGCCAGCAGTGCATCCAAGTGCGGGATGTACAAGTTCCACGTGTTGTCACGTGACTGCATTTTTTTCGTTTCAACTTGTTCGGACCAAAGCAATCAGTGTGGTGTGAAAGGGAACCAACACTGCTGAAAAATGCTACAATGTATAATTTTTAAAAAATTGGCCCAGACCAAATGAACCGAACTAAAGGTGAGAAAGCGAGACTAGGGAGGGGAACCAAGATCCTTTCCTCTTTGAGTCTTCCAAAGTAACCTAGCAATTTCCCCTAGAAGGCGGGCCTAGTACGCGCCCATTACATAAAATATATTTATTATTTAATATATTTCGACCTATGTAAATTCTGTATGGGTTGGCTGCGCGCACATAGATGTCCTATATCATGCAGCGCGAAGCATGTCCCCGCAAATCTCTTTTACAGTCATTGGCGTTGTTTGTCATAACTAAAGATGATTATTTTTACACGTCTTAAAACGCTTGCCCATTTAAACTTTCTATGGATTTCTCAGTGGAAGTAGGCACACAAGTAGATGCAGTTGTAATACAGCGCAAGGCTACAAGCAAATTCAATATCGCGTCTTTTTGCGAGTCTTATATAAGTTACAGTGAAATATGTCAAAAACACAAGAAAACAGACCGTTAGCCTATGTCTTAAGTGAAAGTCAACAGTCGGATATGTATCTCTAGATTGGATCAGTGAATTAAAGTGACTGTTGTTATTACGGAATAAACCCTTTCAGTGTAATACAAGACCCAGCAAAAGTAATAGCCCATTGAAGTCTCTGAATGTAGGCTATAAAGAGAATAAACACTTTCCTGCAGCTGACTGGTTTTTAATTCATTTATTTATGATGGTGCTTTTTCCCCATTTTAAATGTATACTCAACCAAAAGAGTGGAAAAGTGGTGGCTGTGTTACTGTAAAATTGTTGCAAAAAATAAAAAAATCCCGGCTGCCAAATTTTTTTATTTTGAAATAATTTCAAATTGAAAACGAGTTTTTAATAGTATCATTAACTTGTTAAAATTGTTACATTTTTACGTTGTAAAAAATAGTTAATAATTTATTAATTCTAAAAGGCGGAGGGGCTTCCAAAATAAAATTTGCCTAGCCCTCCAAACCTGTAGAAACAACCCTGTTATTCAATGAAAGGTCTCCCTGCGCTACGCTATATTTGTCTGGTAAGTAATATGCACACACATACAGTGCACACCAAAGATATTGTGTAAACAGAATTTCTGAAATTTAATTCAATTCAAGAATCAAGAGTTGAAATTATTATGTGCTGACATTCACATACCTGCCACACAAGTCCTCGATATCTTTAATGAAAAGTCCTCCCTGGTGCTTGCATTGGTTTTTACATGCCCGTGCTTTATCTATATCTTTGTAAATGATGTAACATTTGCCATCCTCTGGATTTTTCTTGAAATTGATGCCATCCTTTAGTTCACGGACTGCTGATGCCTCCAGCCACAAAACCGTCCGTGACACCTGTGATGTCATTGTGCTTCAGCAGCCTCAGAACTGATTTTACTTATCAAATTATTCAGAAAAGAACAACAGAAACATATCAACAGGGTGAATTTGATGATAAAATAAAATATCAAGCAACATTTTATATTCAAATGTAACAAAACAATTTTCTATGTATAGCCTTCTATTAAACATTAAAAAAAATATTTTTAACATATTTTTTGTCCTTGCTTTTTTCTTGCAAAGCTGCTTGGAATAAATGCAACATTGTCAAAAAGCACTATATAAATACATTTAAATTGAATATTAAATTCAATAATATGAATATAATATTAATATTAAAACTACAAGTAAATAATCCAAATTTATATTGATGTTTCAACATTTCTAAGTAAATGTAAACTATTAAGAAGAGAATTACCTGTCCCAGCACCTGCTCTGTCCAGATTTAAGAGTTACATTGGAACAGGGCAGAACGTCCCTATGTGTCTTCAGAAAGGGGTTGGCTCTCACATGAGCAAAATGTATATGCGCATTACCCTACACATTTGTTTCTGAGTATGTGCAATCCCCTGGGATTGAAACCACAACCTTGGCGTTGTTAGCACCATGCTCTTACCACTGAGCTACAGTAAAGCTATTGTACTAACTATTGTATTCATATTTTGCTGTGGCAAAACTCCAAAAAGATGAATCTAAGTAATTATAACAACTTAATACAAGCTTTCTTTATCAAAACAATTCTTGAACAAGTATTTAGATACGTTTTTTTTATTTCTGACACCTGTACCAACAAACTGAACCTCCTCTCCTAAAAATCACACCCTATTTAAACATCTTTATGACCCTGTTATATCTTTAACAAGTCAATGCTTATCACCGCAGAATGTATACATCATCTATTAACTGAAAATCCATTTATCAGCTCTTCAGAACTACAAGAGCAACACAGAAATAATAGAACAAACATGCAATACAAAATAACATAGAAAAATCAACCGAACACGTAATCAAAAGTGGTAAAAAAAACTTTGATCCACCTCCAGTGGATTCAGGTGGTAGAAGTATCTGTTGTTGAGTATTTAGAATCTGGTCTTGCGGAAATGTCATGGTTCTGCTTCTTTTAGTCTTGGATTTCCTGGTCCTGAGGCAGAGCCATGACAAGGTCTTTGGTTATGTGTGGAGAGAAACATATTATTGTCCTTTTGACAATAATATGCGTTCTCTCCAGTGTCTTGTCATTGGCCCTGCCCCTCTCGTTTCCCGTATTACTTCCCGGCGTGTTCCATTACCCTCACCTGCCCTGTGTCATTATCCCTCGTTTGTCTTGCCTTTAAAATGCCCTCATGTTTCTTTGTCCTGTGCTCTTGGATTGTGTATGTACGTGTTCCATGTCCGTGCTCTTGTTCCTGTGCTCGTGTTACCAGTCTAGCGTTTGTATTCGTTATTTATATTATTCTTATTATTTGGACCTTGTTTTGTCTTGCCCCCTCGTGGGAAGTTTTTGTTTTATTGTATTTGCCTCTGTTTAGTTTTTCCCCCTCATGGGTGTTTCATTTGTTATTAAAGTTTTGTGTTAACCCCGTCGTTCCTGCCTGCAATTGGGTTCTTTCCGCCACGCACCCCGTGACAGGAAAATTCAGGTTCGGTTAGGGCGTACTCCTATTAGCCCGGTTGCTCTCAATCGTGCTCCCCCTTTGATTCTTTGGCTTTGATTGAAGAATTAGCGCTGGCTGTTGATTTGGATTGTACCTTGTAATGATGCTTACGCTCCTGCAACATATAAAATTTGCAGACTATAATCTTGACACATCCACTCAGAGGGAAGTGGTATTTCGAATAAAAGTGAAAAGTTCTGTGGTTAAGTGCTGTGCATTGGAACATAATTTGTGTGAGAGTGTAGTGCTCAGTGGGGAATCCCCGTCGGTAGCGTGGGAGCTGAGCAGTGGTGTAGTCTAGTTTTTTGTAGTGAGTATACTCAGATTCCCCCCTCCAGCCTACTCACCCGTCCCAGGTTGACAACCCATATTTAAGCACCACCACCCTCACGAATGCATAGAGTATGCCTCTATATGTAATCAAGAGCATTCTGAAAGATTTATTGCAAGTAAGATTTCAGTGACAGCTGGGGGGACTTGCTGGTTTTGTTAATCACTGTCTAACTCGCGCACACACACATACTTTAACAGGAAAGAGTTCTCATTCTGTACTCCACACCTACTCCGGTTTGTAATTAGCAGGTTGATTGACTCTTGCATTGAAGGAGTGACGAGTACTGGAACCTTTCTGCCTCTTTTGCCTCAGATCTCTATTCGCTTGAAGTACTGACACAGTTTGTTTTCCAACTCTGAGAGGGCCTTGCTAATATCTGGATGAGCCTATGACTGGCTGCTGGAGGTGTATGCAGACAAGGGCATTTGTGACACTTCCCCCTTCTCGTCTTCGATTAAAAAGCATCATCTGAGTTAATGTTATCTTGGCCAATTTTGACCAATGCTGAGACGAAGGCGGTTGACAAGAGTTTTCAGTAAATTTTCTCTTGCTCGTCAAAATATACATGAAGGCGTTTAACATCTTCAGTGAATGGGAGTAAAGATGGGGAGTTCCACTTGGCTTCCTCAAATGTTCGCCGGGCTGATGAGGAAATGTATTCAGGCCATCTGTACTGATACAGTTGTTGGAAGCTGTTTGTCTTTGTCTCCACTCATGGTAGAGTGGCTGTCAACAAGCATTGCGATTTTGTGTCCAAGTTTCACAGCGACACTAGCTGTTTGATACCCAGAAGTCTCTTCAGTATATCCAGCTGTTCTTTTAACTGCATTAACAGTATGCATGAAGTTTTTGGGATGGATGAGCTCTTTAATAGATTTAAGGTGTATTACCTCTCTTGCACATATAGGAGTCTTCCAAGCTCTCTTATCTTTTGACGAATATGTTCATGCATCTTAACTCTTGAGCCATGCTTGTTGTAAAGATGCTTCCCCAGCTCTAAAATGCACCAGTCATTTCTAGCTGCAAGTGCCACTTCATCTTGGTTCATGGCATTCAACAGTTTCCAAAGGCCGTGAGTCATACCTGGTGGGCGAAGCTGTGCAAAGCCACAAAGAGCCTGCACACGGGTTTTTCCAGGTTTAGGCTTCACGTCAGATGGCTTGAATTTGCAAACCTTCACATGTCTCCACAGAGTCTTTTTTAGGAAGAGTCCTTGGCAATATATGCAATGCATTAAGCTCTCGCCATCTAGGTTCTTTTTAGGCAGTTTCCGTGGAATCATCTGTCCTGTGCCTGTATTAATAACAGTGGTATTGTGAGCAAAGTTACCTTTGTTACGTAGATACTCAAGCTGCATTTGCCTTTCTTTGGAGTCCTTTTGATGACTAAGGGCCTTCGCTACCTCAACCTCTTTGCTGTGCTTGCGTTCCTAGTTATGGTGGCCTACTAGTGCACATGACAACGAAATTTAAAAAGCAAATATAAGTTCACAACACAACGCAATCAAGCTACAACACAACGGAATAAAGCCACAACACAACGGAATCGAGTCACAACACAACGGAATAAAGCCACAACACAACGGAATAAAGCCACAACACAACGGAAATGCTCCCGACCACTAGGGGGCACCAAAGTTCTTATTATTGTTCTATATTTTTATGGGCACATTCGGCACTTCCGTGCTTGGTTCAGTGCAGACAGCAGCGGGAGAGAGATCCGGGAGAGCATTAAGGATTTTCACGCTGATTATTAAAGCCGAGGACAAACATTCTAAGACTTTTTCTTTCAACTGGAGCGGATTCTAGTCAGAAAACAGCACACGACTGCTTAAGACCACTATACACATTAACACATTAAATTACTGATGACGACTGGACTTTCTGCTAAACCAACAAATCTATTGATCTATTTACTGATATAGATGAGCAAGCTTGCATTATATTCCCGTTTCGTTAGTCATAAAACCGCAATGCTCACGTTTATTTACACTTGGTTATGCGTTAATTGTTTTAGAGGTTATGCATGCATAATAAAGGTTAAATAAATTGGTAATGAAAACAATATTTAATAGAGTGATCAATTATTCGTAACAGTAAAAAAACGAACGCAGACTTAAGTCCAGAGCTTGCTCACTGAAACTGAGATAGGAGACTGTGGCATTGTCTGGATCTAAATGCAGACTTAAGCCCATTGCACATTGAGTCCGAAATTTGCGTCCGAAATTTCCGCACGTTAAAAAATAAATACGACCTCACGTTGTGTCAATCACATTTACACACTGCCTCCGATATTTTCGTCCGTCATAAAAAAATTCGGACCAGGTTCGATTTTCTGCGTTTTTCGCATCCGTCAAGCATTTTGAGTGGCCTTTTTTAACCATTCAGAGACACAGTACAAACGAGAGCCAAATACGAAAAAACGCATACGACAATTTCGGACTGTATGTGCAAAGACCTTTAAAGTTGAAAAGTACTTTAATCAAAATAATAATAAAAAATACAACGTGTTTTGATCGCTGGATCGAAATTTGATTGCTTAGCCATGTTTAAAACAAGACTGTATGTTCTTCTGTACCCTTACACACACACACACACACACACACACACACACACACACACACAGCGTAAACTATAGCTTTTATTTTCGATTGACAATATTTAGCTTAAGATGGCTATCCTTTTTCATGAAGGAAAACGTTTCGTTGTAATTGCACCTGCTGCTGTGTGTTTTTTGTAAATAATTTGCATTTGTAAATAATAAAACGTGTATTTTCCTTGAAAACAGCCGTGTTTGTCATTTAAAAACATCTATATAATAATATCCCAATAATAGCTTATTCAGTTGTATTTTGTCAGATTTTCTCAAAATTTTCCTGTCTTGTTCCTCATCGTTTCAAGTGCATTCATAATGTCAGTGGCAGGTGGCCATGGTAAATATAAATTAAGGCAAATATAAATGGCATGGTAAATATAAATTATTTAACCAAAGGTTAAATAATGCATACAATCATAAATAAATGTGGACACAGCCATTTATTTCCGTATTCCGTTTGACAATATTTAGCTAAAGATGGTGTAATCAAGGAATTTGTTTTTAATGCACATCATTGCTGTTTGTTGTTCTGCATTTACCAAAGAAAATAAGTAATACAATAAAATAAAAAAACTAAATATTTTCCTTTCAATGCTCATCGTTTAATTTTTGATTAAATCGTTTTTGGCCGTAGTCATTTAAAGTCTTGATTATTTCAATTCATATACACACAATAGAAGCAAAGCATGAAAAACATATTTTCATTTAATTCTTTAATTTCAACGTTAAAGAAATCATTTCATTTACACGCTTAGCCTATTGTAAATACGACCAATGTATAGCTCACAATACAGTTTCTAGCATTTAAAATCATTTAAACACATATGCACAGTTAAAAAAAAACTCTACGAGTCTACGATATGTCGGTCGAGGTTTTGGAATTCATTCTTTCAATCCAAATTATGTAGGCTAGCTATATTGAAGCAGCGGAGTTAAACTCATATGCTGGTTGTTAAGGCAGAATGCCAATGCAAATAGGCGACAATGCAATGCAAATATAATCTTATGGTGTATTTACAGTATATATGATGTTTGTGTAAAGGTGATTCGAAGCACCGGGATTATCCTCTGTTATTAGTTTTGAGCGGCAGTCGTGAATGTCTATAGCTCATTTCCAGTGGGAGACATGCGGTAAGCTGCAAAACGCGAGGGTTTCGTTGGCGGCACGGAGGTGGTGCGCAAGCGGTGCCCAAAATCCTTCCACTGGCACGACTCTTCGCAAGCGCTCTTTTTGTGAACGGCATCCACGCTGGCTTTAACCTATCAACATTTTAGTGAGCTCAAAACACGGAGAACATAGTTTTAATAATGGAATTCCCGAAGTTATATGACCTAACAAAAAGAAGACAAATACAGAGATTTAAATAAAGAATACAGAGTGGGTTGATTTGCAAGTTAAAATACACTATACGCGCAAAATGTCATAGTAAACTGTGCCTAAAATGAGCGTCATTAGTATTAGTCATTACCGCAAAAATTAATATACATCAACTTCAGGCTGGTTAGTGACCTTGAACGTCCGCCCAGAGACATTTTCACTATGAGAGACAGCAGCAACGCAGCAACTCTGTCCAACTGCCAAGTCTGGTGAAAGGGCCATAACATACATTAGAATGTCATGACTAGCCAAAATCAAGCATTCAAAAGCGCTGTGCAAATGTGTTCATATGAGATTGTTTGCCATTGACATTCAGTTTTTCCACAGTAGAGCACACTTTCCTTTTAAATGCTTTACACAAGCAAAACAGGCTACCAAAACCACTAAAACAAACCCCAGCAAAACGCGCACCTCCTACCCGGCATGACCTAATTTATCATGCCTAAAGTGCCCCCTAGTGGTCGGGAGCATTTCCGTTGCGTTGTGACTCGATTCCGTTGTGTTGTGGCTCTATTCCGTTGTGTTGTGGCTCTATTCCGTTGTGTTGTGACTCGATTCCGTTGTGTTGTGGCTTGATTGCGTTGTGTTGTGAACTTATATTTGCTTTTTAAATTTCGTTGTCATGTGCACTAGTAGGCCACCGTACCTAGTGACAAATTCTTAGAAAATTCTTAGAAATGTGGTCGTTTCCACTTAAAATTATAGAAAATATAGTAAAGAAAAAATGTATTCATAAAGAGCCTTAACCCTTAAAAGAGCTCTTAAAATCAAACATTTTAGGAGTAGCGAGGAGGACTTTTAAGAGACTTAAGAGTTTCTTTAGCAGCAGAGAAAATGGACAAAAAACGAAAAGTGAGAAGAAATGTGTTGCAATGCATGACAATTTCCATACTTTTAAGGTTTATCAGATTTTTTAATTGTATTGTTTTGTGTGTGTGTGTTCAACTTTTGATTATCTTGGTTTTGGTTTTCTTGTATAGCTGCTTTGATGCAATGCAAATTGTAAAAGCGCTATAAAATAAAATTACATTGAATTGAATGACAGTGCGTTAATAGGACACAACACATTAGATCATGCAGGGTTTTTAATTTTTGAATAGTTATTGCGGATCGAATATTTGAACATTCGTGCACATTCCTATTACATCCCAACTTTCGAAAACTCCTGAACAGCAAGATATTTTCATTGTTTAGCAAACAACTCAGGGAAAGGGGGTTTAATAGATCTGTGGAACAGTGCCGGGTTAAGGTAAAGAAACTCCGCCAGCAGAGCATCCAAGTGCACATTAGATCGCGCCAGAAATAGAAGAAATCACCACATTAACATATTTAGCAACTGGAGAAATGCAACTATGTAGCAGAGATGATTTGGTTCCGTCACAACCTTCTACAGTGATCACACAAACAATTACAGAACTTACAGAAACTTATTGTGTCACTGTTCATTTTCTATCAAATAAGTTGATATTAACAGCATGGTAAATAAATTAAAAAAAAAAAAGAATATATATACTGTATATATAGTGCGTGCGTGCGTGTGTGTGTGTGTGTGTACCTGTGTGTACGGTAAAACAGGAAAAAATACATGTGCAATTTCGAACTAATGACCCTATACTTAAAAGCGCTCTTTTTTCCTTCTTGGCCAACCAGCCATTCACAGTCTTTAAAAGACTGTGTCATACATAGCAACGGGGTCAGCCCGCTCGACCTGATTTTGCCAAGTGGTTGATGTCCTAAGGGCAACATATTTTGTTGACCTAAGGACAACATTTTTATAAATAAAACCTAAACCCACACCAAACCCCAACCCTAACCATAACTTACCCCTAAAATCAGAGGGAAAT
Organism: Triplophysa rosa; assembly: GCF_024868665.1. NCBI lineage: Eukaryota > Metazoa > Chordata > Actinopteri > Cypriniformes > Nemacheilidae > Triplophysa > Triplophysa rosa. Next base: position 10,837,940 of record NC_079894.1, read on the forward strand.
GATAAGTGAAAAACAATGGTCTAGAAGCACCTAATCCTGGTTGGAAGATTAAACTTCAAATAAACTGTAAACTTATTTCTGAAATCTGATTGGTTGATATAAATGTTGTCCCAGGGTCAACATGATGTTGCGCTAAGGACATCAACCACTTAGCAAAATCAGGAGAGCCGGGTCTGCCCCGCCTCCTCTCTAAGATAAAAGTTTTTGTCTTTGTTGTCTAAACTGCACTGGACTGGTAAAACCTGCATCTTCCCTTTACCTTCTGGTGAAGCAGTAAGACTTGTGCTACTATCTGAACTCTCTTCTGATGTGTCAGGAATGTAGGCTACTCTTCCTCACTGAACTCATCTTCACTTGAATCAAAAACACACGAGTGCTTAGAAATCTCTCCTCTAGCCTTAAAGACAATAATCATTCATTTTAGTTAGTCCGCATTCACAGGTATATTCTTTAACATACGGTATTATAAAAACACTTACCATAGTGGATGTTGCCCTTTTGAATGCATAAGCTTGATGCTGTTCAGTAAGCCCAAAGGGTGTACGTTTCTGTCTGGTGCCTTTGATGTCTGTATTTTCATCTTCACTGCTTACACTGGAATTTTCAGATTCGAAAAGATCATCTGATTCTTCATGAATTGCAGGTCTCATCTAAGAAAACAAAAGAGGCACTCGTATCATATGATGAGTCTTCATCAAATGCAGGAATATGTATTTTTGTTTCATATACAGTAATACAAATACTTTTGCTGATTTGAAAGCAAGTTTAATGTACTTTAAATAGATACAGAAATCACACAGCAAATTAATCATTTAAAACTGTTTGGAAACCAGAAGCTCAGTCCAACACCATGAAATTCATTTGTAGCTTTTTGAGTACATACTTGTACATCAACCATTACCAGACATTATCAAAAATAAAGCAAATGATACGGAAATTAAACATGTTGAAGAATATCCTTGATAATGAAAATATAAATTTAGTTTATTTTTGTTTTCATCATGACAAATGTTTTTCACATTTTTGTAGATATGCAATATCTCAGGCCAGGTTTAAGTTAGTGAAGAATCAGATTACCAAACCAGAAATACAAAAAATGAATCGTAGTTTCAATGAAGTATCGGTTGATGTTAACCTAGATTGCAAAGTAACCACTGAATCAATGTTAAAGATGTTTGATTTATCAACGATAATTGAATGGATTTAATATTATGTTTGCACCCACAAATAACAAATGACGAAACAAATGTTATGGTGGTTAGTGTTTGCTCAACACTTGACTCTCATTAAGTATATTCAATTATTTTTTTCAGCAGTTGCAGTAGTGCAACTTTTGCATTGTTTTGTAGATTTATTGCTTTTCGTGATGTTTGTCTCACTGTTATCAAGTGTAAATATGAATGAGTTTTAGGCATTAATGATTGGTGTAAATGTTCTGGTTAGCAGATGCAAAAGTACTGGGAGAAGATGAATAGAAAATTCCTAACTCACAAACATGCACATCAACACTCATCATACAAACCTTAACAATGGTGGCAATCGACAAAATAATTCAGATAAACAGATCAGTCACAATGCATGCTGGGAATCATGAATGAGTTTTGTACTATGCTGGTCCCTAGCATGTATTGCAGCATGAAGCTTGTTTGTTTGTTTCATATGCTGATTCTTGATGTCTTTGTGTGTCTTGGTTCAGTAGTTTAAAACTGAGTATATTTTAGAATATATGCTTTAATATTACACTGTATTTTCACAGGTTTGGTATGTATTATCACAATAATGGTGGTTTGATTAAATTTTAACATTTGCCGATGCACAAGTGACATTGATTCAACGCAACAAACACTGACAAATCAACTATTTTTTACATTGATTCAATGGTTGTTTGCTAAATGTGGGTATTCGTTTAAAAATGCAGGTAGACCTGAATGCAAGCTTGCACAGCTGGAGTTAAAACAGACTAAATCAGAAGTGTGCAAACCTGTTCTGCAGATTTTAGCTTAACCCTCATTAGATACTCCTGAATCTAACATTTCACTGGAAGTTCCAGTTATTATATTTTTATTAAAATGTTTTTTTTAAGGCAAAAAATATTTAGTTTTTTTTATATGAATTAATCATTTACAAGATATTAGTTAGTGACCTAATTTCATGCAAAATTTAAGATAATCCTATTTTTTTAATAATATATCACATTATTATGCTGCTTTACAACAAAGACTGTTTTTAATTAAGTTAAAAACTAAAACATATCTGTAATCACACATACCTGTTTATAAGACGTCATAGGATCAGAATACAAAACGTCATCTTCACTGTCTGTGTAGTCAACCAAAGGCTGTATTCAGAAACAAAAACCCTGAAATCATTCTCAGTTAGCACATTATTCGCAATCTCATTTCCAAAATTCCAAAATAAAGCATTCATTAAAGTATAACAAAATAACTTGACATACAGCTTATATGATAAGAGTTCAGGGTTCTGATTCCCCATCAGGGATTATTGAGCAAAAATACATCATTCATAAGACAAAGTTAACAAGTATGCTCAAACTGATTTTGCCAAGTGAGAGATGTAATTCGGGCAACATACTTTGTTGACCCTGGAACAACATTTTTGTAGAAAAGCCTATACCCATCCCAAACCCTAAATTATCCCTAAAATCAGAGGGCAATGATTGATGAATAACAATGGTGTACAAGCCCCTAACCCTGGCTGTAAGCTTAAACTTCACATAAACTGTAAACTTATCCCTCAAATCTGGGCCCGTATTCATGAAAAATCTTAGCGCAAAGAGTTGCTCCTAGTGACAAAATTCTAAGAAAATTCTTAGAAATGTGGGCGTTTCCCCTCAAAATGACAGAAAAGATCCTAGTAAAGAAAAAAATAATTCATAAAGCATCTTAACCCTTAAAAGAGCTCTTAAGGTCCAAAATTTTAGGAGTTGCGAGGAGGACTTTTAAGAGACTTAAGAGTTTCTTAGAAAATGGACGAAACACAAAAAGTAAGAAGATATGTGTTGCAATGCATGATAATTTCCATATTACTTTTAAGGTTTATCAGAATTATTGTTTTTGTGTGTGTTCAACTTTTGTTTATCTTGGTTTTGGTTTCCTTGTATAGCCGCTTTGATGCAATGCAAATTGTAAAAGCACTATAAAATTAAATTAAATTGAATGACAGTGAGTTAATAAGACAACTATGAGGCGCCGTAAAGGGTTTAAATCAAACTGCGCTTATGAATACATATATAAAAGCGTGCATACACATATATACATTGCTCACATATACATGTATACTATTGGATGTTCAAGCAAACACATATGAAAAACATGTGCGCACTAATGTGAAATCCATACCAATACATCTTAACTGTTAGTTAAGCTTGCATGTATACTTTTTCGCGCATACATATAAACTCGATGCGTGCAAACACACCTATACAATACTCGCACATACATATAAACTCTGCGTACATACACATCTATAAAACATTCGCACATACATACAAACTCTGCGAACACACACATCTATAAAACACTCGCACATACATACAAACTCTGCGCACATAGACATCTATAAAACACTCGCACATACATACAAACTCTGCGCACATAGACATCTATAAAACACTCGCACATACATACAAAATATAACACGCTTTAGTTTGCATGCATAGTGATTTCATATGTGGATGTGCGTGCTTTTCAGTGTAAACGGAAGGCTTTTCGGTCAAAACGGAAGTCGTCTTCATTTAGATCAACATGAATCTAAAAGCGATAATAGCCTTAACGTTTATTAGTGCTTTGCTTGCTTCTGCAAGTTGCAACCCAGCTAACAATTTTTGGTTCCCAGAACGTTACCCTAAAGTTAGTTTTTGGTTCCCAGAACGTTATTTCTAAGGTTCGTTTTTGGTTCTCCGGGAAAGTTTTCTTTACGTTAATAGAACGTTAGTTTCTGGTTCCCATAACGTTCTGGGAACCAAAAACTAACGTTAGGGGAATGTTACTCTAACGTTATAGAAACCATGAAACTAACGTTTTATTTCCGTAAAGATAACCCAAAATAAACCTTAAAAAAATTTTCTGATAAAGAAACATTCCCAGAAGGTTAGCCTAAAATATTTTTCTCGGGTCCGTTTGGCCTCACTACACGTCTGTAATGAATACATCCATGCTGTGTTTTTATCCATCGCTAATGTCTAATCTAATTAAAATAAGTAAAATAAATCATCACACACAATATGGAGGATGAAATCAATGCATTAGATTATTCTTTTAGCCTATTAATTCCGTTTTCATTACTGAAGAAGCAGATTTAAACAGCGCAGTATATCATTTCTAATAAAACCACTGTGTGTAGGCCAACATCAGACATTTTAGATATTGAAATAAAATAACCAATGACATCTACACAATATTTAAAGCAGATTTTAATTGACAGAAGAATAAACATTTAATTATCTTCAGGCAATATTCTTGTCTCACCAGAGAAGTATAGCGCGGCGCCGTCTTTAGATATAACAATCAAAAGCCCTGAGTTTCATTCATCACGGTCTGTTGATTTAGATTGAAAATCACGAAAATATAAGTTTACTCTCAAATAGGGAATTAAAAATAAAATAAATAAACCGCTAAACTAATGTGTTAGTGTGTGAGGTAAAACGAAATGACCGTTAATTTTTAAATGACGGGAGTCCACGGCAAAGGAAAATGAACCCATTATAATTTCAATTTTTGTCCACGCTGGATCCGGCGAATCGTGCGAAGCGACAAACCCTAAGCAACATGCTGGTTACTGCAAAAAATGACTTCTTACGAAGTCTTTTCTTTCTTATTTTCCGGTAAAAATGTCTAAACATTCTTGAATCAAGAAGCATTTTCTTGATGAGCAAACTGACCTAAGAAAATAAGTCATGTTTTTAGTAAAAAAATATGAAATTTCAGTGAATTTGTGCTTAAAACAAGCAAAAAAATCTGCCAATGGGGTAAGAAAAATAAACTTGAATTGAGTGACTAAGAAAAAGGTCAACCTTAATTCAAGATTATTTTTCTTACCCCATTGGCAGATTTTTTTGTTGCTTGTTTTAAGCACAAATTCACTGAAATTTCATATTTTTTTACTAAAAACAAGACTTATTTTCTTAGGTCATTTTGCTCATCAAGAAAGATCTTGATTCAAGAATTTGTTAGACATTTTACTGGAAAACAAGAAAAAAAGACTAAGTAAGAAAGTCATTTTTTGCAGTGTAGTCATGTTGCGTCGGCGCCTGTCAGCGTCCGGTGTGGACACGAGTGTTAGGCACTTTAAAACGCTGATTAAAGAAATCGGCTACATCATCTGCATTGCAACTTGCAGAAGCAAGCAAAGCACTAATAAACGTTAAGGCTATTATCGCTTTTAGATTCATGTTGATCTAAATTGAAGACGACTTCCGTTTACACTGAAAAGCACGCACATCCACATATGAAATCACTATGCATGCAAACTAAAGCGTGTCATATTTTGTATGTATGTGCGAGTGTTTTATAGATGTTATGTACGCAGAGTTTTATGTATGTGCGAGTGTTTTATACATGTGTATGTACGCAGAGTTGTATTTTTGTCATGTTTATATGTGTTGTACGCGATTGTATGTATGGTTTTATAGATGTCTATGTGCAGAGTTTGAGTTGTGCGTTATAGATGTTTGTCGAGTTTGTATTTTGGTGTTGTTTCAGATGTGTATTAGCATGAGTTTGTAGTATCGCGAGTGAGTTATGTGCGATTTGTATTATGTGCGAGTGTTTTATAGATGTGTATGTCGCAGAGTTTGTATGTTTTGCGAGTGTTTTATAGATGTGTGTGTACGCAGAGTTTGTATGTATGTGCGAATGTTTTATAGATGTGTATGTACGCAGAGTTTATATGTATGTGCGAGTATTGTATAGGTGTGTTTGCACGCATCGAGTTTATTGTATGCGCGAAAAAGTGTACATGCAAGCTTAACTAACATAAGATGTATTGGTATGGATTTCACATTAGTGCCACATGTTTTTCATATGTGTTTGCTTGAACATCCAATAGTATACATGTATATGTGAGCAATGTATATATGTGTATGCACGCTTTTATATATGTATTCATAAGCGCAGTTTGATTTAAACCCTATACGGCGCCTTAACAAACAATTAGATCGTGCAGGGTCATGTTTGTGACCGATCCTATTAGAGACACGCTAACATCTCCAAGACAGCGCAGAAATGCCATAGCGCCAGAAATAGAAGAAATCACTACATAACATATTTAGCAACTGAGAAATGCTATGCAGGAGAGATGATTTGGTTCTGTCACAACCTTCTATAGTGATCACACAAACAATTACAGCACTTACAGAAACTTATTGTGTCACTGTTCATTTTCTATCAAATACGTTGACATTAACAGCATGGTAAATAAAAAAAAATATAGTGCGTGCGTGTTTGTGTGTGTGCGTGAGTACGGTAAAACAGGAAAAACTACATACGTGCAATATCAAACTAATGACCCTATACTTAAAAGCGCTCTTTTTTCCTTCTTGGCCAACCAACCAATCCAGACCTTAAAAGACTGTGTCATACATAGCAACGGCGTCAGCCCCGCCTCCTCACTAAGATACAAGTTTTTGTCATTTCCTTGCTCAGGAAGTTGCTCTCAGATTGGTGCTGAATCGCTTTTAAGTTAAGACTCCTACGTAAAAGTTTTTAAGCTAAATTAAGAGCTTTCTGAGAGGATTCTAAGAAGCTTTAAGAATACGGGCTCAGGGCCAATCTGAGAGCAACTTTGAGCAAGGAAATGACAAAAACTTGTATCTTAGTGAAGAGGCGGGGCTGACCCCGTTGCTACGTATGACACAGTCTTTTAAGGTCTGGATTGGTTGGTTGGCCAAGAAGGAAAAAAGAGCGCTTTTAAGTATAGGGTCATTAGTTTGATATTGCACGTACGTAGTTTTTCCTGTTTTACCGTACTCACGCACACACACAAACACGCACGCACGCACTATATATATATTTTTTACCATGCTGATAATGTCAACGTATTTGATAGAAAATGAACAGTGACACAATAAGTTTCTGTAAGTGCTGTAATTGTTTGTGTGATCACTATAGAAGGTTGTGACGGAACCAAATCATCTCTGCTACATAGTTGCATTTCTCCAGTTGCTAAATATGTTAATGTGGTGATTTCTTCTATTTCTGGAGCTGTGGCATTTCTGCGCTGTCTTGGAGATGTTAGCGTGTCTCTAATAGGATCGGTCACAAACATGAACCCTGCACGATCTAATGTGTTGTGTGTGTCTTATTAACTCACTGTCATTTTATTTTATAGCGCTTTTTGTGTATTTGTAGGCCTATAGCTGCTTTGATGCAATGCAAATTGTAAAAGCGCTATACTATACTATTGTGATGTGCTCATTTGCAATACTTATCAAGAAAATGACAGGGCACATGTTACACAGACATTAAAAAGCGTCTTTAACTTGCGTATGGTTTTAATATATATAACGTTAAGTCTACTTCGAAGACGCGTGTGTGCGTGGAACGCCCCTTTAAGCTACACATATTAAAACACTGCATTTTCACATCAAAATCACAAATATACTTTACTATGTAGCATCTTACAGGTTAATTTTACGCTACAGAACTTTAAAAGGATCCCTGGGTATAGAGCAATGTATGGCTTAATATATGAACAATGGCATTGACTTTATAATTGTGAAATAAAAAACAGCGTAACTGTCACAGTATTCATAAACTTTGAAAAAATATTTTTACTTGGAGGCCGCCATTTTTTTGCGTCAGAATCCGTGATGTCAAATGGTTGCGACCTAAACCTGTTCTCTTTCGCAACAGCGAAGCACACACGTTTTCCATATATAACAGTAAAATATGACACGTAAAACAAGATCAGATATACAAACACACAGGGACAGTAGGTGGCGGTATGTTCTCTTGACACAAGCCAGCCATAAAAGAAGAACGCGTTCAGTATTAGACGTCTGTTCAAGGTGAGCGTGCATTAAATCATCGCTTTAAACTACCGCCTTTGAGACATTTAAGACTATTTAAGACATCAGCATCCACCATAAGCGTATACTTTATACATTATGATAATATACTCATAAACACAATAATAATGCTTGCGGTTTGGTTATTTATTCTGTATTAGAGCACACGTGAATATTAGCCCCCGTCAGCTAATGACCGAGGGAGAGAAGACAATAACGTTAGGCTACTGATGTTGATAAATCAACATCAAAAAGTCAAAATATTAATATGCATGTTTGTGTTGTTTCTGACAAACAATATTAAAATGTAGGAAAATACACCAAATAGCGTCTTTATTTACTTCTTTTAGCATTATATAAAAGGAGGAGCGCCAACAGTAAAGGACGAGAGAGAACCAGGCCTGGACTTTACGTTATGTTTTATTATGTGTGACATAGTGCACCAGGCGTAAATTTCTCGCCTACTGTTTTATGAATACTGAGGTTTGGGACATACTACTCTTTTGCCTACTGCTTTTTGCCTACTATATAGTATGACAGTATGCGGTTTGGGACACAGCGAAAGCGTCCTTTGTTTTGATCAATGAGCTGCAATACAGTTCGGTTAATTGAAACTTTTATTTAAATCTAAACTAACAGGTTTTGCTGCCTACTCGATTGGCTTTTTTGTTCATATGCAATGATTTTTATGCTAAAAGTGCTAGAATTTTTTATTCAAATCTCACTTAACGCCAACGTTCGGGCGAAGTAAGACGCGAAAAGCGCCGTTATGAGTCAATAAGATGTCTGAAATATATTAATTCTCAGCCCGCAAAGAGACAGAGGATGTTCTGTGTCCATTAGAACTGACTTTTGTCTCTTGACTGCCGGGTATTTATAAAGCTGTGTTATTGTGTGTTAAAGACAAATGTAACAAAATGCCTTCGTTTAAGAGTACCTAATGTTAGACGGACGCTTTTGTGAAATATTTTTCAGAGTTAGCCTTTATTTTACCTTTGTTTTATATGAAAGTTTATCCATGTTTGAGTTTTGTTTGTAGAAAACATTGTCAGCTTTGTTGGCACTAAATAAGTGGATGTTGTGCTTGCAATCTGGGTAAAGAGTGATGTTTGTTTAACAAATGTTTGTTTGAAATTATGTCTTTGACAGAGTAAAATGAAAAAAAAAAGAACACGACAGCAGCGCATCTTGTGGAACAGCAGACTCATCTCCAGTCAAAGACAGACTCCCTGAGACCACCAAAATGGAAAACAAAGTGAGACTTATTTCATTCTTTAACATTTTTCTAACAGGTCATTGTACTTTTGTACAATTTCAACTGAATCTGTAACAATTTGAAAATGATATGTTTCTAATTGGTCTTGTATGTACTGTAATTTGCCTAATATCAGTATTAGATCCAAAAGCATGTTGTAGTAATTTGGCTTAATACTGACAGCATGTTTTCAAACATTCCAGGTACTTGATCTTGGATTATTTGGTGGAGTGGATGTGAAGTCTGGTGAATGAAGCTTGTTATGTCTTATTGTAGACAAGAAGCTGGAGACTGTAAATCCTTTCAGTAACTTTATTCCCAGCTAACACGTTCAGCATAACATGCAGGCACATGCTCAGTATCTCTACTACTTCTCGTCTCCTTTCCTATACCCATCCACATAACTCAGACGCTTGAGTGCCATCTAGTGGCGCATTAATGTGACAACACCACATATTCCCCTTTTACTCAAATGAATTACACTAAGCATGAAATAGAATCACATATAACTGAATTACCTGAAGCAACACATTAATGAATGCAGAAGAGCATTCAAAGCAATGAACCAACAACTCAACCACAACTCAGCACTTAACTTTCATGCAAGTACATGATGTGTGTGCAAAAGTCTGTGTCAATTTCTGTGACTAATAACATAGTCCTTTAGCCAACCTGGCTCACGTCTTTGACGTTGTACTCTAGGACCAGCCTCAGAAGACACTGAATTTCCAGACAATGGAACATGAGAGGGCATCACTTTTTCAGCATTGGCTGTCATTCCATTATCCAACTCTCTAGTTGGCAAGGGTGCAAGACACGATGCATGCCACTTTTTCCATCATCCAAGAGGTAAGTGTAAGGACCAACTTTTTTCCTGACCTCAACTGGAGGAGTGAACTTTGGATAAGCTTTTGGTACATGTACAGACTTTTTAATGCGCACTTTATTCCCTGGTCGAAAAGAGAAATGTCGCACTCGATGCTTGTAGTCAAAGCGAGATTTCATGACATCCTGACGTGAGGAAACACGCTTCTGCAGTGGTGTCGGCTCATGACCAGAAGGTGAAGGTTTCAGGACATTGAGACGGGTACGCATTTTCCTTCCATGAAGCAATTCGAATGGGGAAACACCTGTTACAGCATGAGGTGTAGCGCGGTAAATCTGCAGGAAGTCAGTCACTGTTGATTTCCATGGTGCGGATTGTAGGATTGCTGATTGGATTGTACTCTTGAGAACTCTGTGAAAGCGTTCAATAGCACCATTTGCAGCAGGATGATACACTGAAGTACGAATGTGCTTAATATCTCTGTCTTTCAGGAATGCAGCAAACTCAGGGGAAGTGAACTGAGGCCCATTATCACTGACCAGAGTGGTCGGGTTGCCGTGTCTGCTGAAGACAGAGGTAAGAAATGCAGTCACCTGTTTTGTTGCAACAGACGCAGTAAAGGCTACCTCAGGCCACTTACTATAATAGTCAGTGAGTGTCAGAGCATATCGACAGTCCCAGACAGCAGTCTCGAACGGGCCCACAATGTCTATCGCCAGTTTTTCCCACGGTGCAGAAGGTAAAGGAACAGGCTGTAGTGGAACAGCAGAGGCTTTCGCAGTTTTGTCCAGAGAAAGACATAAATGACAGGCAGCAATTTTCTCTGTCACAAATGTGTCCATGTTTGGCCACCAATACATCTCACGCAGGCGTTGCTTCGTTCTCACAATTCCCTGATGACCCTCATGTGCAATACGGAACAATGACTCACGCAATTTTCCAGGCACAACCAGTCTAGATCCTCTAAACACAAACTCAGCTTGCACACTGAACTCATGTCGGAGCTTGTAGTATGGATGAATCACAGGATCCACAGCAGCGGAAGATGAAGGCCATTTACTCGCAATTTGTGCGCGCAACGCAGAGAGTTCAGAACAGTGAGCATAGGCAGTAGCAAATTCTTCCTGGGATATGGCAATCGGACCAGAAGACAGTAAAGCAACAAACTCGGGTTCTGTATCCGACTCAGCATCCAAAGGAAGAGGCAAGGGCAAGCGGGATAAACAATCTGCAGTGTAGTTCTCAGATCCAGCACGATACTCAACTATGTAGTCGAAACAGAGCAACCGAGCAGCCCACCGAGCAATACGCATACCAGCTCTATCAGTCCCTTTTGTGGTCAGCAGTGTTGTTAACGCTTGATGGTCAGTCTGCAACGTAAATCTGCGACCCCACAAGTACGTTCTCCATTTTTCCATCGCCCAGACACACGCCAGAGCCTCCTTTTCAACAGTGGAGTATTTCTGTTCAGCTGAGGACAGTGTTCTGGATGCGAAACCGACAGCATGTTCTTGACCATCAGTGCCAATTTGAGCGAAGACAGCACCTAGTCCATATGCAGACGCGTCAGTAGAAATGACCACCGGCATCTCCGGGTCAAACAGTATAAGCGCAGGACTGTGAACCAGCAGCTTCTTCACATCATCCAAGCTTTGTTGAGCATCATCAGACCAGCGAAATCCACTCTCATCTCTCAAGCACTCACGCAGAGGCATCACCACGGAAACGAAATTAGGAATGAATTTGTTGTACCAGGAGAGAAGACCCAGCAAAGAACGCAACTGAACAGCATCCTGAACAGCATCCGTTGGTGCAGGTGCATCGATTATTGCAGATAGATGTTCCTGATCCAACTGAATACCCTGCGACATCACCATGTGGCCTAGAAACTTCAAGCTCTGTTTTCTGAATTGACATTTTGACTCATTGAATACCAACCCAGCATCTTTGAGACGTTGCATCACCTTCTCTAGCGCTTGATCATGTTCTTGCAGCGAGCGTCCCCACACGATGATGTCGTCCAGATAATTTGCAACGTTCTGGACTCCTTTTAGAATGATGACCATCATCTTTTGGAATGCAGCTAGAGCAGACGCCAAGCCATAAGGTACCCTACCCTGTACTCGTAGCCAGCGATTTCGCCTGAGCATCAGCGGTCTCTAGCTGTGTGGCAATTGTAATGCAGTCTCCAGTGTCAATTTAGATTCCACTAATAATCTTTCACGAATGCGAGGGTTAGCAATATTTTCAACAAGTTGATCACGCAACATATCGTCAAGATTGTCAGCAAATTCACAAGTAGTCGCTAAATCTCTTAATGCAGCAATGTATTGTACTACCGTTTCATCTATCCTCTGTATGCGTTTCCTGAAAGCATGTCTTTTCACGACCACATTTCTTTTCGGAACGAAGTGTTGTTCCAAAGCCGTAATAGCATCAGCTAGATCGTCACCGGTATTGGGCAGTGTATAAAACAATCTCTGACCTTCGGTTCCGAGGTAGTGGAGAAGCAAAGCACGTTTTTTGGCTTCTCACCATAAATCCCCAGTAGCATTGATGACTAGCATGTAGTTCAGGTGTTGTGCCGAAAACACACTCCCTGCCAGAATCGCACTGCCTTCGCGTGCGCGCGCGTGACGTCACCTGCTGGTTTACAAAGGCGATTCTGGTCTGTAACTCGCGTTTTTCAGTATTCGTTACGAAAATGTCACATTCTTAGACAATGTAAGCAATACAGGTATATTTATGTGATTGATTTAAACTTCGTTTGAATAAATGTCTTATATTTACATACGGAGAATAAGCATTTAGTGGATCGAAATAAAGTTGGATTAAACTAAATCGACTTTCTTGTTGTTCCAAATGACTGTAAACAGTACTGCATTACTGACTGAATCAACTCTTTTCATTACACCTAAATGTGTGTTTTACACCTAGGCCTTACACAAGGCAGAAAATTACATGTAGTTGAGGACACACACTGTAAAGAAAGCAGACACATCTGACGATATAAAATAATGTATAAATGATCAAATTGAAAAAAAAAAGGTTTTAAATGGCGAACACTGACATTTTTAAATAGGTAAAGACGAATGATGATCCTGCAGAAAGATTTATTGATTTAAGTTGAAAAGGTAATGTAACATGGGGGGGTTATAATGCTCTCTATAATGCTTTATAATAATGATAAACACTTGTATTTTTCAGGAGACAGACTGCAGATCGAGAGATGTCACCAGCATCCGTTTTCATGTGTCTCTGACATTGCAAACCTGAGATTTGGGGGGGGTATGATTTCGGCAAGCCTTGCCAAAATCACACTCCCCTCTTTATAATGCTTTATAATAATGATGGACACTTGTCTTTTTCAGGAGATATATATTATAGGCATGGTCAAAACATTATCATAACGTGAATAAATCTGATAGGATTGCAGAATTTAGCAAAAAAAAACTGAACTCAGTCCAAGGTCCCTAAAAAACATATAAAAACAAAACACAGTCCACGGGAGAGGCTCGACCCGGCAAAATCTGAGAACTACCCAAATAGGGAGATCGTTTCCCGCCGGGGAAGAGATGCCTGGATGCCGTGGTAACTGGGAGGTCCTGGGTGCCAGCGGTTGCTGCGGGGCACAGAGGAGATAATTAGAGAGAGGCAAAGGCTCTGGAGTTGAAGGAAGATAAAACAAGACTAAGGCTTAGGTAAGCTGTGGCTAAGACTTTACAGTACCAAGACTCGCTAGACTATGGCAGTCAGAACAGGCTAAACATGCAATGGTTCAAAACTGATAATTACTGCGGGAATGTCTGCTTCAATTTTTACAAACTGGGCACATGTAGCTTGTCACTTTCCGCGACGTATTGGCACAGTCACAGTGATACCACCGAGGGCACACGTCACAGCCAATCTTAGCATAGGGACAAAGTGAAAATTAGCATGCTTCACCATTACTCCTGAAATCAATCAATTCTAATACAAATATTTAGAGTACTACAGTAAACCAGTTTTGTCTATCAATATTAAACTGATTAGTAATTACCCAATCAGTCCCACTTTTAGGGCTGTCTTTTTCCCCACATAGAAAACACAAGTCCTTTAGATCATCTATGAAAATGCCAGGGGAAAATAAGGAAGATTACAATGTGACACAAGCACAAATCTCACAATTAAAGACTCGTAAATAATCTTCAATAGACTTCTACTTTACACTTAATAATCTGAATTATTTGTGGTGTGGTATTCTTCATCTACCTGTGGTCTGCAGTAGGCGAGTAGCTATAGCCTTCCTGACAGACTCCAGACCACTTGTGCTTATTGAAAAATGTATTTGCTGATTGTTCAGGATACATTCAGCAAACTACAATAAAATATAATTAAGGGAGAGTAATGAAATCCTAGAACAGGGGTGTCAAACTAAATTCCTGGAGGGCCGCAGCTCTGCACAGTTTAGCTCCAACCACATCCAACCCCCACCTGTTTGGATGTTTCAAGTAACCCTTAAGAGCTTGATTAGTTGAATCGGGTGTGTTAAAGTAGGGTTGGAGTTAAAGGGCATTTTCCAAACGGCATTTATGCGCACTTGAAGGATTCTTTGTGTAGTGGCATTCTAAACTAAAGTGTTCACCTAAAGTGAGTTCCGTTTGTGATAACGTGATCTTAGATTACGAATTCTTGCCGCAGATTTTGCAGAAAATATGCCGCGGAATTTTGACGTTACCTAATTGTAAGTACAATAATTTAGTTTGTTCTTGTTTTACACTTTTTTGTGAGTGATATATAGCCTATGATTTAAGATGGTTAAAATAAACAAGTCCAACAAACAAGCGCTAGATTTAGAGAGCGCGTGCGGCGTTGTCAAGGTAACATTTGGCCAGTCATTCTCATTGTGAATGGAGCTCCAAACGCATACACGAGAGACAGTTCACACTTCAAAGAGTTCACTTCAAGCACTCAGCACTTGAAATGAGTAGGGC
The DNA here is from genome assembly GCF_024868665.1 of Triplophysa rosa. NCBI lineage: Eukaryota > Metazoa > Chordata > Actinopteri > Cypriniformes > Nemacheilidae > Triplophysa > Triplophysa rosa. The sequence goes on from NC_079894.1 coordinate 10,853,020, forward strand.
CTAAGGATGTGTCTATCATTATTATAAAGCATTATAAAGAGGGGAGTGTGATTTTGGCAAGGCTTGCCGAAATCATACCCCCCCCAAATCTCAGGTTTGCAATGTCAGAGACACATGAAAACGGATGCTGGTGACATCTCTCGAACTGTAGTCTGTCTCCTGAAAAAGACAAGTGTCCATCATTATTATAAAGCATTATAGAGAGGGGAGTGTGATTTTGGCAAGGCTTGCCGTAATCATACCCCCCCAAATCTCAGGTTTGCAATGTCAGAGACACATGAAAACGGATGCTGGTGACATCTCTCGATCTGCAGTCTGTCTCCTGAAAAATACAAGTGTTTATCATTATTATAAAGCATTATAGAGAGCATTATAACCCCCCCCCATGTTACATTACCTTTTCAACTTAAATCAATAAATCTTTCTGCAGGATCATCATTCGTCTTTACCTATTTAAAAATGTCAGCGTTCGCCATTTAAAACCTTTTTTTTTTCAATTTGATCATTTATACATTATTTTATATCGTCAGATGTGTCTGCTTTCTTTACAGTGTGTGTTCTCAACTACATGTACTTTTCTGCCTTGTGTAAGGCCTAGGTGTAAAACACACATTTAGGTGTAATGAAAAGAGTTGATTCAGTCAGTAATGCAGTACTGTTTACAGTCATTTGGAACAACAAGAAAGTCGATTTAGTTTAATCCAACTTCATTTCGATCCACTAATTGCTTATTCTCCGTATGTAAATATAAGACATATATTCAAACGAAGTTTAAATCAATCACATAAATATACCTGTATTGCTTACATTGTCTAAGAATGTGACATTTTCATAACGAATACTGAAAAACGCGAGTTACAGACCAGAATCGCCTTTGTAAACCAGCGTGACGTCACGCGCGCGCACGCGAAGGCAGTGCGATTCTGGCAGGGAGTGTGTTTTCGGCACAACACCTGTTCATTTTCAGCCATGTGACTAGCGGTATAGCGGGCTCACTGGGACAAGGCAAAAAAGGATTGGGAAATGGAGCACTTACTGAAGCCATCCTCAGAAAATCTTGTAAAAAACGTCCTCGTCGCCAATTTGTTATGTCTTATTGTAGACAAGAAGCTGGAGACTGTAAATCCTTTCAGTAACTTTATTCCCAGCTAACACATTCAGCATAACATGCAGGCACATGCTCAGTATCTCTACTACTTCTTCTCGTCTCCCTTCCTATACCCATCCACATAACTCAGAAGCTTGAGTGCCATTTAGTGGCGCATTAATGTGACAACGCCACAAAGCTGGTAATAAAAAACCCAGGCCAAAACTGAACTGGAGAGGTGTAAATGGGAAAATAGGACTCCCAATTTTGTTGTGATTGGTAAGCGCTTACATTAAGCAGCCTGGAACTCTTAAATCTACAAACATTTTTTTCATGTATTAAATGTAAAACTCTTAGGCCTGATGGTGTATTGTATTGTGAAATGTCTCTAATTATTATGCATTTTATTTAACCATATTTTTAACTCAGTGTTTGTATGCTTTTATTCTAGAGGCAGAAAGAAGTCCTTCATGTGCACAGATGACTGAGCTGGAGGTCAGAAAAGTTACTAAACTTGGGTTTCATCTAACTGTTTTCATCTTTTACAGTGTTGTTTGTAACTTATTTGTCTAATACATATTTGCACATCTGTAAACATACTTTTTTTCTTTAATTTCTCTTGTTTGTTCATTCAGTTCGTTTATTGGTTTCTGTTATTATATGTTTTATGCATGTTACGTCCCTGTGGAAGTATTGGTGTTTGTTTGTCTCTTTGTTTCTTTTTCTCTCCATCTCTGCTGTCAATTCGCAGGTCCCGCCTATTGTTCTGCCATTGGTCCATTAAACAAGTCAATCTCCTGGCTGTAATAATGACGTCATGGATCTCCGCCAATCGTCGGTCGAGTTCCGGTTTTAAAAGGACGCCGGAATGAACGCTTGGAAGGGTGGTTTTTGGAGACAACAGACTGGTTTCTGGAGACGAAACAGCTATTGTGTTTTGTCTTACGATTTATCGTTACTGTTATGTAACTTTGGGGAGAGAAACTGAAGAGAGAGAGACGTCGCGCGACATAAATTGTGCACACGTAGGTTTATACCATTTTTGTATTAGTCGCACTAGTTAGGAGTGAGTGCCACCCCATGTATGTTTTGTGCGGGCTAGTAAGAACAGGTTATGTAGGGCGTTTATACGCTGAAGACCCGCTGTTTTTTTGTTTCTTTGTTATGAGTTTAGGTTAGAGGGCATTTTCACTAGTTAGTTTTCCTGTTTTGTTGATTTCTTTGATTTGGCACCACTCTCGTTCTGTTTTCTCTCCTTGGTCTTGTGTATATATTGTTTCTTTTTTATTAATGACATTTTGTTATTGCTTATTAACTTATTATATTCACTATACTTTACTATTTACACATTTTGTTTAATAAATTGTTTAAATGTTATTCAGTGGTATTATTTGTGTCACCACCGCATACACACACCCTCAGAATTCTTTCAATTTAAATGTTGCCACCTCAACCCCTAAGATTCCATCTGGGGTCGTAACAATGCACTAAATCTTTTACATTTTTATTTTAATCCTTAATATATGAATTTAGTGCTTAGTTTATTGTTGCTGTGTTTTTGTATTGTGATATTATTTACAGTATGTGTTGCTTTTAGTTTATTGTTTGACATTATTTGTTGCGTATAGTTTCCATTGTATTTTTATGTTTCTGTTGTATTATGTGACTTTGTTTTTGTTGCTTTTTTTCTGTTGTCTAAATGTTGTCTGTAAATGTAAGTGTGATTGTTTTTTGGCACCTCTTTTGACATATTTATTTTTGCTGCATTTGAGTAGATTTTATTGTCAGCATCAATTAAACACAATACTTGCATTTGCTTGGTTTCTGTGTTTTTCCAATTATTCAACATATTATATATTGAGCCAGTTGTGGGCGAGTTGGATAGTTGTGGTGGCACTATGACCAATTTCTGGGAGAAATAATGTATTTATTTGCTATCTGGGCAGTAGAGTAAATATAAAATAACATAGCCATTACTGTGAAATTACAGTACAGCCGTAAAACAGAAAACTGTACAATTACAGTAAATCGCTGCCAGTACTTTACTGTGGAATTACAGCACAACTGTGAAATGAAAAACAGCTGCAAACCTGAAAAATTACAGTAAATGGCTGGAACCACTACTGCCAGTACTTTACTGGGAAATTACAGTACAGCCGTAAAACAGAAAACTGTACTTAAACTGTACAATTGCGGTAAATCGCTGCCAGTACTTTACTGTGGAATTCCAGCACAACTGTAAAATGAAAAACATCTGCAAACCTGTAAAATTACAGTAAATGGCTGGAACCACTGCTGCCAGTACTTCACTGTGAAATTACAGTACAGCCGTAAAATAGAAAACTGTATTAAACTGTACAATTGCGTTAAATAGCTGCCAGTACTTTACTGTGGAATTACAGCACAACTGTAAAATGAAAAAAACGGTTACAAACCTGTAAAATTACAGTAAATGGCTGGAACCACTGCTGCCAGTACTTTACTGTAAATTTACGGAGAATTTTTTTACAGTGTACAAATAAAATAAAATACAAACAGGATCTTCTTATATGAAAAATAAATACAATTGTAATGAAAAAAGGTTTCTAAAATAAACACTTTATTTTAGACAAACTTACTCAGCTTTACACCTCAATATTCCACTTTCCTCAGAATTTGTGTTTCCTGGCTTTTCTGGAGGCAAAGTCATTTATGATATCACTATAAGATATCTGACTGGCAATTTTGTTATAAATACTAATTAGTGCAAGTCCAGTCAGTCTTTCTTGAGCCATGGATGATCTCAAATAGTTTTTGATCAGTTTGAGTTTGGAAAAGTTCTGTTGTTGAATGAACAGAATGTTATTTTAACATTAAAAAAGCTATTTCAACAACAAACAGCAGCTATTTTAATGTCAAACTATATAACACAGCACCACAGCAAGCCACCTGTACACCTAAAACATTGAGGCATAATGATACTGGAATATAATAGCAAAGACCCCAAAGGTAGGCTAATGTATGTAATGTTAAACTGTTATCAGTACCAAAGTTATAAACAGAAGCTTATTTTTTATTATCAGTACCAAGTTTATGAAACAGAAGTTTATTTTTATTACAGAAATATAATCCAAGAAAGTTATTTTTAAAACTAGCTAAGTAATATGTTGTGTATTATAATATATTAAGATTGTGTCAGGATCCTGTCCTTCCTATTCTGAGTTTTCGTGCCTTGTGGACAGGGTCGTGACAGTACCATGTCTTGTGTATGTGTTTCGTCTTGTGTGGAGACGCGTGGCAGTTTGTTTTGACATTTCGCCGCGTGTTCTCCTGTTTCGTATAGCTCCGCCCCCTTGTTTCTCAGTTAGTGTTTCATCTCCCTCACCTGTCCCATTATCTCCCTGCTAATTCCCATTTAATGTTGAGTCTTGGCACCTGCCCGTTACCGTCCTTGTCCTAGCTCGACCTGATTTTGCCAAGTGGTTGATGTCCTCAGGGCAACATATTTTGTTGACGTAAGGACAACATTTTTTATAAATAAAACCTAAACCCACACCAAACCCCAACCCTAACCATAACTCACCCCTAAAATAAGAGGGAAATGATAAGTGAAAAACAATGGTCTAGAAGCACCTAATGCTGGTTGGAAGATTCAACTTAAAACTAGGTCTGATCCTTTTGGTGTTTGGTGGATGTAGCTTGAAAGCTCTAGGAGGAGTTAGCATAGTAAACTATATTGCAAGCTAAAGTTAGCTGGCTAGTTAATTAAGCAAGCAAGCAAAAAAGTATGTTTAATTAAACATCCGCAAATAGCTTTGCAATCTGTCAGAAAACGGGGTGATAGAACCCAGGCGCAGGCAAACAAAGGGTTAAATAATAAACTTATAATAATGCTAAAACAAAAACCCACGATGGGGAAAACGGTACAAAACAAAACAAATAATCAAACAGAAATACTTCCCGCAAGGGGGACAATACAAACGGGGTCAATAATCAAAATAGAGTCCAAACATGAATAGGGGAAGTCCAAACAGGAACACAGACTCTCTCAGACCATACGAACAGGGAGGCAACAGTGGCGTATAACAAACACAATGAACCGACACAGGACTGGGAATAAACGGGACTTATAACGGGGAAAACTAATGAAGGATAATAGGACAAGGGGCTCTCCTGTTTTTGCCAAGCGGTTGATGTCCTTAGGGCAACATCATGTTGACCCTGAGACAACATTTAAATTAACCAATCAGATTTCAGAAATAAGTTTACAGTTTATTATCAAGCCAACATTCTGATGTAGCACTTAAACTTATTATTCTTCTTCTGAGACTAAATTTTCTGACTCTTAACTAGGCTAAGCCTATTTAGTTTATATTCATTTTCTCAACTTACCTTATCTTGCTATTTTTTCTCTTCCTCGGTTTTCTTCCTTTTTCTTTTCTCTGCACCATAAGGTATGCCCTTTTTTGTGACATTGTTGAGTTGAAATTCTACATTCAACTTCAATTACGTCAATCAGTCATACTCTAGCTGTGCATGTATCCTGCTGCAGCAGCCCGTTAACATAATATTGCGTTGTGTTTTTTTTTTCATTGAATAATGCATTTTGCATCATTACCCATATCCATTGAAATATTGTATATATAAAAAAACTATGTCAAGAAATGGCCCAAGAGTACATGAAATGACATCGTTTTTATTTTTTTAGAGTCTTGGGGGCCCCCTGGGGCTTATGCCTTGGGCCAGCTATGGTTCACAATGGTATTTTAATGGAAACCATACATTTCTGTGATGATTTCTTTTGTTTTTATCAGCAGGGTATGTTACATTTATAATCTGATCAATCTGTCATATACAGGTATTTTTTGCTTCTTTATATATTATATATATATATATATATATAAACTATATCCAAGATATTTTACACATTATCTTATCTATCTTCAATGTACAGTATGGGGGGGGGGCGTAAATGTGAAAAATGTCGGAATGTATTGAAATCTGAGTTGCTTTTATAGAACCTTAACCATATTTTGCATTCATTCTTCTTTCTCCTTTAATAAAAAATAAAGCAATGATTTGTTTGTTGCATTTGTAGTCTGCTAAACTACATAACCGATTAAAGCTGTGATAATTGATTCATTTGTTGTGTAATGAAATTCTTAAGATTCTATAATTCATCACCACTAGAGGTCACTGCACCAATGCTGTTGTCATCCTAGCTCTGAGTACTGAAAGGTTTTTTTGTCTGGAACAAATATCTAAAAGGAAACTCGTATGCATTCCGTTTTTTAAAACATACGTAAATCGAGGAAAAGTAATTTTAAGGCAGACATTACAAAAATCAAGGATTAACGTTTTTGCTCAATTTTTAAGCAATAGTTTAATTTAAAAAAAGCTTAATTTGTGCAAAATCAAGTATGTGGAACATTTGAGCTGCGACGGGACTTTTATCGTGAAACATATCAAGTGTGTAAACGTTCTCCTCTTCACAGTACAATGTCGGTGTCGGCGTCAGTGTGAGTTCCGGTATCTCAGGAATTTGGGCTCATCGTCTCCTAACCCCCCTGCAGTACTGAAATCGAGTTTTTCCCGCAACTTTAAGGTATGTTTAATCCATTTACACATGTATTTTTTTGCTTCAGACCACAAGTGTTTTACTCTACGCGGGACGTTTGGTTTTCTCAAGATGATCGTTTCCCTCGTAGCGGTAACGTTAATGAATTAGCTCAGTTAACAGAGGCGTGTCATTTTAGTGCACCCGTGCTGAAGAAAAAACGCCACCGTTATAGTTAAGAGCACAACAACAAACACAATATGCACGATACCCCTTTTCATTTAAAATAAATGTGTTTTGTGGAATTATGGCAGTATTAGATGTTGGGATTAGCAGGGGTTCATAGATTCAGTTATACAAAATAATGCAATAAAATGAAAGGATATGTTATAACCTGCATATTAAAGAAAAAGACTAGACTAGTTTTTATCACTATATAACTTAAAATTAACAATGAGTAAATACTGTATTTATTTTATTATATTGTCTCTGCTCTTATTACTGTGCTGAGACCATCTCATCATGTCAGGTCTCAAGCTTTCGTCCTACATTTTGTCTGTCTCAAAAACTCTATTAAAGTTTTTGGTCCTTATGCTAAAATCATCTATGATGCTGTCTAGGTAAACAGCTTACTAGGTTTTGAAACCCAAACATTTAACTCCTTCTCCTACAGTCATTTCTATGGTTAATACTTTACTCAAATGTCCATGTTTATGGAAATATTAGTAAGTCATACTTAAGTAACTGCACAGAATTCAGTGTGACTAGTCTTTAAGTTTTGCTTTATGAGAATTTAAAACAGGAAATCTAGACTAGGTTTAAGTGTTCCTGTTTAAAGTCATACATTTGAGTTTGTGGTAAAACTGATGCACACAGACAGAAACTGACTTCCTGTTCCTGTGTAGCTCTGAAACCTTTCACTTTATCTACAACCTTCTGTGCGTGTAAGTTCAGCTCGAGCTGCAATGTCGGCCAATGTTTCAACGAATATAATACTTGAAGTATGTAATGTGGTTAAGTGAAGACTGTAAATAAGCCTAATTTATAAAATCTCATCATTTTGCAGGTTTTGTTTGAGCTCAAAATGTCTCAGGCGGATAAACTGAAGGTAAGGAAATGAGAGCATGTGGGTGGAAGTTTTGTTGTGTTCAATGCATTCCCAATGCTGCATTGTACAGAGAAAGATTTTTTAAAATATATCCTCGCTGTCCTTCTGAAAGCTTGTATGTCCAAATTCGCTGTTTTTCAGGAAATGGAAAAAACACTTTACTTTTTAAATGGTTAAATACTGAGTTGTCAAAGTGTGTTGTTTTTATTGATTAGATCTTTGAAAAACCCAGTGACAAACATAAAGGGTGACTAACAATAATGATTTATGACAAAAGATAAAAATCACAAAATATGGAGATACGAGGTTTCCGAAAGACAGCTGCGATATGTTTAAATACACTTATTGAGAAATTGCTCTTCTCTTATTTTCAGCAGGGACAGTTTACAAACCCAGAGACACCTGGGTATGTGGGATTTGCGAATTTGCCAAACCAGGTGCACCGGAAATCTGTGAAAAAGGGCTTTGAGTTCACGCTTATGGTGGTGGGTAAGTAGCATTGACATTATATTTTATACAAAACACACTCTTGTTCTAAAATCTCTTTTAGCATTGAAAGGGCTGTACAATCATTTATCGCGATACCACCAAATCCTATTGTAATCGAGCTGGCTGCGATATGCAATGTGTTGATATTTTTTTATTGCGTAGCTTGTCCGTGAAGCACGTCTCTGGGATCAGTAGGAAATGCAGCTCGATCTAAAAGCAGTGCGAGTTTGAGTCGCTTATAATGTGCATTTGAAAAAGCAACACCCGTCAAACATGATCATTATAAATATACTTTATTATCATGAAAATACCTGATGAGGTTTGAGTAACAGTGATAAAAAGATGACCATAGGCATTTCCTAGATTCTAGAACTTGTTATGGTCTTCTTCTGCAGTGCGTATTTGGAGTTTCCGCACGAGCGCGCCCTCTGGCTTTCGGATGCAGCAGCATTTCCCCATAAATCACGTGATATTTATCGTCGGTTTATCGTGACAGCCATATTGAAAATCTTTTCATTATATTGACCAAAGGACAGTGTGATGTTTTGTTACATCCTATGCTATATTTATGTTTTATCAACAATACAGTATCATGTGGTATTATAGAAGAACTTGCTTGAGACTGGAATGTTATTTTGTAATAAGTAAGAGACTCAGCGTAGTCACTTAATCCAACATTTTAGTGGTAGGAAACTCTCTATTTGGTGTTTGAGTGGAAATGGCTGTGGGAACAGGAATCTTTGGCAGCGTCAGATTGTGTGTGTCTGTGCGTGCGTGCGTGTGTGCGCACAGCTGTTGACACACGAATGAGATCTGCTGGAGAATCGAGTGGGGGAGGGTGACTGCTCTGCACGACCCATTGTACACTCATCCCATCGCATTAAAATAAATCACAGTAATGCAGAACTACAGCCGCAAATACTTTTACTTAGGGTGGTCGCGAAAAACCGAAGATAAAGATCACGTGATTTATGCACAGCTTTTGAGTGAAGTACGGGCAAATGCTGCTGCATCCGAAAGCCAGAGGGCGCTCTCGTGCGGAAACTCCAAATACGCACCGCAGAAGAAGACCATAACACGTTCTAGAATCAAAGAAATACCTATGGACATCTTTTTATCACTGTTACTCAAGCCTCATCAGGTATTTTTATGATAATAAAGTATATTTATAATGATCGTGTCTGACGGGTGTTGCTTTTTCAAATGCACATTATAAGCGACTCAAACTCGCACTGCTTTTAGATCGAGCAGCATTTCCTACTGATCCCAGAGCCGCATTAAAAAACATCAACACATTGCATATCGCAGCCAGCTTGATTTCAATAGGATTTAGTGGTATCGCGATAATTTGTCGTGCAGCCCTACTTTCACTGGCTGCTCAGTTTCAGCTCTGCACAGGATGATGGATGATGGGAGAATAATGACATTTATATGAAAGAAAACAGTATAGTCTAGGGATGCACCGAATCTAACATTCTTGGCAGAAGCCGAACATGATGTGAAACACTTGGCCGAAGGCCGAATAATACCGAACACCGAACATGGTTTTTGCATTTCTTCTATTTATTAAGCTATTTTTTCACTATTGCACAAACTGAATAGTCAAAATTTGCTTTTAAAAATTTGTCTTGCTTTTCAATAAAATACAATACAACTTAATATAAAATTGAGCAAAACAAAATACATTAAAACAAAAAACGTAATAGCCTATATTAATTAGGCCTATAACTGACTGGTAAAAGAATGTAATGTAAGTTACTCTGAACCCCTACAACAAAACACTTCATTAAAAACTGTCATTCCACATTAGGCCTATAAACTAAAAATACGAATAAACTAAAACTGTTGGATTATTATAGGCTACGTTGCAAAATGATTATAAGAAAAAAAAACATCGAACGCAAGCAATTCTGACTGATGCTGACTGACAACCATATCAGTTCACGTCTCTCCTGCAAACTCCGCCCACAAAAGCTGACCGTTCTCTGGTGCACTCGTGGCCGGGATGCACAGAACATACTTTGACAAGTTGTTTAGTACAGGGAACTGTGTGCGCGCGACCACTGTATGATGTCAAAGGATGTCGCGAGCGGCGGGGCTACTGTCAGACAGCCCGCTCCCGTCTGAAATAGCCACAAGTTACCGACCGGTAAAGACGCTTTCATTCGGAAATTTACTTCCGTGCGGCAAGTCCCGTGCTGTGTCTTTCTCTGACACCTTAAAATGCTCCACACACACACTGCCAAAATGTTTGCGGCATTAATAAAGCGCACGTCTCTCTCTCTCTCTCTCTCTCTCTCTCTCTCTCTCTCTCTGCGCTGGTTGCTAGTTGATCGTTTCTCGAGTCATGTTCGGTAAAATTTATTCGGCCATTTCACATATTCGGCCGAATACCGAACATGCGTTTTTTGCTATTTTCGGCCGAATATATTCGGTGGCCGAACATTCGGTGCATCCCTAGTATAGTCCACTCGAAAAGAAACAACAGAACAATGAATGCATATGTCTGTCTTTCGCAAGTGTTTTTGTGGTTAATGTGACTATTCAGTTTATACTCATTTGTCTTTGTTTTTCTTTCAGGTGAGTCTGGATTAGGGAAGTCCACGCTGATCAACAGTTTGTTCCTCACCGATCTCTATCCCGAGAGAGTCATTCCTGGCGCTGCAGGTGAGAGTTTTAATATCAACTTTATTAAATGAGATGGTCTGACTCTGAAGTCTGATATTTATGATGTTGCTGTGCACAGAAGGGCTTTAACTTGCATCATCAGAATCGTCTCTGATTGGTTACATATGGTTTTGTCATTCAGAGAAGATTGAGCGTACAGTGCAGATCGAAGCCTCAACAGTGGAGATTGAAGAGCGTGGAGTGAAGCTTCGCCTCACTGTGGTTGACACACCTGGATATGGAGATGCCATTAATAGTGAAGACTGGTAAGCTTTGTTTTTGATATCCATTAAAAATAATAAACTGGGGCTGAGTTATGTTTGACCATATGCAACCTGTGGGCTCTGGCATTTTGCCACTGTTGTTTAATAATTTAATAGGGATGCACCGAATGTTCGGCCACCGAAAATGTTCGGCTGAAAATAGCAAAAAAACGCAAGTTCGGTGTTCGGCCGAATATGTGAAGTGGCTGAATAAATTTTACCGAACATGACTCGTGATACGATCAAGCAGCAACCAGCGCAGAGAGAGAGAGAGAGACGCGTGCGCTTTATTACTGCCGCAAACATTTTGGCAGTGTGTGCGTGTGTGTGTGTGGAGCATTTTAAAGTGTCAGAGAAAGACACAGCACGGGACTTGCCGCACGGAAGTAAATTTCCGAATGAAAGCGTCTTTACCGGTCGGTAACTTTACTTCAGACGGAAGCGGGCTGTCTGACAGTAGCCCCGCCGCTCTCGACATCCTTTGACATCATACAGTGGTCGCGTGCACACAGTTCCCTGTACTAAACAACTTGTCAAAGTATGTTCGGTGCATCTCGGCCACGAGTGCACCTTCTGAGAGAACAGTCAGCTTTTGTGGGCGGAGTTTGGAGGAGAGACGTGAACTGAAATGGTTGTCAGTCAGCATCAGTCAGAATTGCTTGCATTGGATGTTTTTTTTTTTCTCAAATCATTTTGCAATGTAGCCTATAATAATCCCAACAGTTTTAGTTTATTCATATTTTTAGTTTATAGGCCTAATGTGGAATGACAGTTTTTAATGAAGTGTTTTGTTGTAGGGGTTCAGAGTAACTTACATTACATTCTTTTAGCAGTCAGTTATAGGCCTAATTAATAGCTCTTCATGAAGGGAGAGGGCTTAATTTTTTGTTTGAATTTACTTTGTTTTGCTCAATTTTATATTAAGTTGTATTGTATTTTATTGAAAAGCAAGACAAATTATAAAAAGCACATTTTGACTATTCAGTTTGTGCAATAGTGAAAAAAATGGCTTAATAAATAGAAGAAATGCAAAAAAGTATGTTAGGTATTATTCGGCCAAGTGTTTCACATCATGTTCGGCTTCGGCCAAGAATTTTTGTTTCGGTGCATCCCTATAGTTTAATTAAAGCGGCAGTTCTTAACTTTGGCCCCTTTGTCACCATCTCAGTTTGAAACATAAAATGTCAGTTATATGCGGAGTTATTTTCTTTACATGGGTTGTGCTTTGGCACTGCTGCTCTGCGCGGATGAATCCGAGCTCTGTGCTAAATGACAGACTGCTCACACCGCATCAGTGCAGCGCCAGCGCATCTGTACATCAACGTGACCGTAACATGCGACCGCGTCTATACCAGATACAACGCGAAACGTTTAAAAGCATCACTAATATAGAATCAATTGTAGCGTTTGATATCGCGTCACGCCTGATGTAGACAAAAACTCTAAATGACATGGAAAATACCGCCTACCTTACGTCCTACAAGTAATATATCTGAAACATGTCGTTTGAACACATACAATATCTGCCGCTTTTTTTCTGACTACATGAAACAAAGTTTAAAAAATAAATCACGATAGTGACGTCTCACCTGTTAATGCAGTCCTTTCAGATGTCAGAGCCAACTTTTAAAATCCCTGTCGATATTAGCTTTTGCTTTAGCACGAAGCTGTCACTTTAGTTCTCCGGAGCGCGAGGTTACTAGTTATTAACAACAGATGATTCCCCAGATGTAATCAGCGTCAGAACTTAATAAATGAAGATGTTTACATGACATTCCCCAGATGATCACTTTTAAACACAGCCATCTAGATGATGATTTAAATTCCAAGCGACTGTTATAAGAATGAACAACACCCTGTCACCCGCAGCAGTGCCGCTGCAGGCCATCCACACACACGTGATAAACTAGCCGGTTCCTCTCCTTTGTGTTTACGGACGTGATGTAATGACGCAAAGAGGTACTCCCCCAAATTCAAATTTCCTGCATGGGTGACCCGACAGCGCAAATTATAAGTCATTATTATAAGCTTACCGTTGTGAATCTGGGTAAGATAAGACAATCGTTTTGAACACTGATCTGTCTATGTATTTACTCAACAATTGATTTCTGATTATTTTTGTACCCCAAAATTATCGCGGATTGCCGCTTTAAATTTACAGTAGGTGAACTAGTTTGGTGAATTTGCCTGAAGAAAATATAATACATTTTGTGTAGAAGGAATGGATAATAGAGAGTGCAGGGAGGAATGGAGGAAGTTTTTTCTGCTCTGTTGGTTGCATTAGAGAGACAGGAAACATGTGTGACCTCTTCCTGTCGACTCCCTGACCCGCATCAGAAGGAAAACATTGAATTGCTTTAGTCTGAAAAAGGAAATGTGTGCTGTCACATTTATACGTTTATACAACAAAATCTTTTAATTCTGTCATTTAAACACAAAACCTCACAAACACGTGTGTTCAAATCATTCGTAGTGTATTAAGTTATATTTAAAGTCCTATGAGGTAAAATGTACTTTATGTATGTAAAGTGTTATATATGTATTTTATATTATAAGTTTAGATGGTTGACACACGACCCTGGCCCAAAGTTAACTTCTGCTCTGTGTTTGGCTATAATATAACAGTTTATTTTATGTTTACATTAATTTATATTAACATTTAATTATATATTAATTGCGGAGGTCCACCAGAAGTTATAATGCATAATGTTTGTTTATGTTGTTGCCGCTGAAACAGTCTATACAGTAATTGTTATACCTCCACTTCTTTTCCTTGTAAACAAATGACCATTAATTGAAAACATAAGAAAATCTGAAAAAAAATGGAATTTATTTATTGAAATATGAATTTAATAAAAAAATATTGAATAGCAGTCAGAAGAGCCTAAACATAACATTTGAAGTGACTTGGAGTTAAACACATCACAGAGCTACTGATGTTTATATTTACTTTTTAAGTTGTTTATAAATCCCTGAACTCATGAAGAACTTTCTGTCAGTGTTTGAAAGAGTATCTGTGTGTTTTCTCGGACAGTTTCAACACCATTATCTCATACATCGATGACCAGTTCGAGCGCTACCTTCACGATGAGAGCGGACTCAACCGCAGACACATTGTTGACAACCGCGTGCACTGTTGCTTCTATTTCATTTCTCCATTGGGTCACGGGTGAGTTCTCACACCCGGCTCACCTGCAAATCATTCGATGGATCGTTGATCTTGCATTTTTGGTTGTATAATTAGATAAGTTTACAAAGTTCTGTTTTTTAATGATTTAAATATAACATCTATTTTACAGGCTGAAGCCTCTAGATGTCCAGTTCATGAAGGCCATTCACAATAAAGTGAATGTTGTTCCTGTTATTGCCAAAGCAGACACACTGACCCTCAGGGAGAGAGAGAGACTCAAGCGCAGGGTAATGCATTTATATTTCTTTCCAAATACAGATCCCTATTGGTTCATCATATTTGGCTTGATTTTTGTCTGTGGTTATTTGTTGCAGATTTTGGATGAAATCGATGAGCATGGCATTAAGATCTATCATCTACCTGATGCAGAGTCAGATGAGGATGAAGATTTCAAAGAGCAGACCAGAATTCTTAAGGTATGTATGGTGTAGTTTTGCCATTTTCACAGTAAAATAAAACATTCACAACTTAAGCGAACAATTATTTAGTTAACTAAAGGAGCCATAAAATTTATGTTTTGACACCTGAAGAGCAGAAACAGAGACCAGTTGTGTAAAAATGTTTAATATTTTTGCATTGCCGTTTACAGGCCAGTATACCATTTGCTGTGGTGGGATCCAACCAGCAGATTGAAGCTAAAGGGAAGAAGGTGAGAGGACGTTTGTACCCGTGGGGTGTAGTGGAGGTGGAAAACCCTGAACACAACGACTTCCTTAAACTTCGCACCATGCTGATGTGAGTTTCTTCAAGTTTTTTCTTGTGTATTTTTATGTATTGGTAGTATTTTCTGTTGTACTTGGGTTCGTAGCGTTTTATAGAAGTATATTTTCTGATCAACTTTATATCACTTTGGATAAAAGTGTCTGACAAATGTATAACTGTAAATGTATTATGGACTCTCTGTGCAGTACCCACATGCAGGACCTGCAGGAGGTGACTCAGGATCTTCACTATGAGAACTTCCGCTCGGAGCGCCTCAAACGGGGCGGCAGGTTGTCCTCCCATGGTTACATTCTGCCTCTGTCGCCTGCGTACGTACTGCTCTGCTTGTCTTTCTCCACCTCCTCCCCAGCCTCTGTGAAAAAGCAGTTTTTGAGGATGAAGCTGCGTATTATTTGAATATCCAAAAACCATCGAGCCTGTCCTGGTATTTGAACGAAGCAGTACACAAAATAGGGAACTAGATTGAAAAAGCACATTTATTTAGAGACACTTCTCAATTTAGCTAAATACACAGAAACGGCAATAATGAGTGAAAAGAGAAGTATTGCTTTGACCCATTAAGAAATAGTTTGAGTATGGGAGATTTACCACAGGCAGTATATCGACTGAATTAGCTCAGTTTTAATGTGTGATACAGTTGTGTTATGTTTATTCCACAGCCTGTAATATCCGAGTGTCTCAGATCTGCAGTTGTGAGTCAGATCTATGTGTTTTAGAGGATAGGAGGGGGAGGTACTGCTGGGAGCTCAGTCACAGCTCCACCTATCCTACACCCTGACTGTTTCTACACTTCTCAAACACAAACGTTTGTCCTCTGACTTTCTGCTATGCTCAGCACACGCTTGCACTAATTCCTTGGGTTTGTCGTCTTGACTAAACTCTGCAGCACGAATCCTTTGATGCCAACGTGTTACTAATCCACAAAGTCATTTCTCAAAGACTCCATGAAATCGCATGATGACCAGGAAGTTTAGACGATTGCACATGCACATTTTTTTACGGCCAGTAGGTTTTAGTTACGTGCCTAAAAGCCTGTAGCTTCCTTGCTGGTCTGTTGCCGTTGGTATTAAGGGAAAGGGACATTGATGTTTTGGAGTACACTAGCATTTGAATAACCTCCAAGCTAATCCATTTTGTTTTCATGGGGTCTTTCAATGAAAGTCTTTAAATTTGGCGTTGAACAAAGATATAAGCAGGTGGGCAATGTGTATAATAAATTGTTTCTGAAACTTAACTACAAAGTAAATTTATGTGTGGTGCTTTTTACACCGCCCCCCCCTACTCTGTGTGAAGCAGGAACGTCCCGGAGCCAGAAGAAATGGACAAGGACATAATCCTGCAGGAGAAGGAGGCTGAGGTACAGTCTCTCACTCAGTCTTTACTCTGTAAACTAGTTTTTATTATTAAAATGCATGAGTGTCAATGCATGAGCGTGTGTGTTTCGTGTCTCTCAGCTGAGGCGGATGCAGCAGATGATCGCCAAGATGCAAGCACAGATGCTGAAGCAGGGAGACGGTGAGGAAGACGGCCCACACCTGTGAGAAACACGGTAAGAGCTCATTCAAACCTGTTTACTTGCTATTAACATCCATCTCCTGTGACCTCATGAGATGAGATTTCGTCGAGTGTTGTTAAAGACGGAATTAGAGAGCTTGTTTTTGTGTGTGTTCTTTTTTAGATGCTGACCTGTCATTCGAGCTTGAGCCAGTCAGGCACATCGCCAAAACTTGCTAAATTTGGAGAAAGTGAGGAGACTAGCTCAACCTGCTTGTCATTTTCTTAGTTTCTGTCACTCTTATGTGTTTGTAAGCAGTATTAAGTTCTTTGTTATTTACTCAGATGCTGATTACTCATTACTCAGATCTAAAATTCATTTATTTTCTTCCAACACCTTATTATGCCAGTAACCAAAATGAAGAAGCAGTTATAAAGTCTGTGGACCTCACAGAGCAATTAATGTTTTATATTCTGTTACAAAAGCCAAATGCTGCGGGTAAATGACCTTTTTATATAAAGCCCCTTTTGTCTATCAGGACCATTCAAGACCACTGGAAGTACTTACTGCCCCATATTATACCATCCACAGTAGCTTAAAATCACTGTGAAGAATTCTAGCAGCTTTTGAATTTGAGTGTTTTTTGATTATTCATTTTATATCAATAATAAGTGTTGCCAGAGAGATTGCTGCCCTCCAGTTCAGGAGTTTTTGAAGTACTTCTCTCATTCCTGCATGAAGAAGTCTTTGTGTGATGTGCCATTCTGTTGAATGGTCTCCAAACAAATGCAAAACAGGTATAATGTAATCCATTGTACAATCCCTGTGCTGTCTAATGAAGGAGAAGGAGCAATTCTCTGATTTGAGTGACTTATGTAGCTCAGTGGAAACTCATGTAATATCAGACGTGCAATGTGAAATTGGGTTAGTGAAAGGATATATATTGACATGAAATATGCTGTTGTGCTTTTTGACCTTAATGCATGCCAAGTTTTACCTGGTTGTTTATTTTTTACTCATTTCTGTGACTGAATTAGTTTTCTTCTGTATCATAAATACGTATATAAATAAATCTGTTACCCAACAGCAAATGTCACCTTCAGCGAGCTAAACCTTTTCCATAGTTGCTCTTGAAAACCTGGTTGTTAACATTCCTGTTATAATATTTCACTTGAGAACTTTCTAATAAACATCTTTTGTTTATCATCTTGTAATAAATTTTATATTCAAAACTTTTTTTGGTTTATTTCGGTTTTCCTTTTTCAATGTTTATCCATTTGAATCTATTTAAACGTATAAATGGTGGTAGGTTTAACCACCGTACAGTAGTGATATAGCATATATGTAAATACAGTGATTTTACCTTTTCCTCTCATTGTCAAAATGGTGGCTTTTGTTTGCGCAGTGGATCTTTATGGCCACTAGAGGCCGCACGTTATCACACGAACTGGGAATCCTGATAATATGAGAGGTGTTGTGGTACTGTAAAATTGTCGGTGTAGGGGTCTTGACCTATTGACTGTACAAACATGGATTATCAAGCTTGAGCTCATTAGCTCCTTCCTGTCTGTGGACACTGACTCTACAGATTCAGCACTCAGTGTAAATACATCTGATTAGTCTATTCACGAATGATGTGGCCCGTTAAATCTAAACATTACATAAATATAAAAAAAATGTATGATATATTAAAACATTTACTGCGGTGTGCTACATCAAAACTGGATCTACTGGATAAGACTCAAACTCAAAATTTTGTAATTTTCTTACCGTTTAAACAGCAGTTCACACTTCACACAAAAATGCAGCTTCTGTCTACATCTATTCACCCTCAAATCTGTATAAATGTTTTTGTCTCCATGTTATGTTCTGTTGAACACAAAAGAAGATATTTTGAAGAATGTAGGAAAGCAAACAGTTCTGGGACACTTTTCACTCCCATTGTCATTTTTCCTACTATGGTAGGCAATGGTGGCCAAGAACTCTGGTTACAAGCATTCTTCCCAATATCTTTCACTGTGTTCATCAGAACAAAGAACTTTAAACATATTTGGACCAACTCAGGTGTGAGTAAATGATGACAGAATTTTAATTTTTGGGTTAACTATCCCTTTAAGGCTTTTCTAAACCACTGTAGCTGTCTGTTGAATGTGAAACTATTTGTTTGCAAAAAAAACTATTAAAATTATTTTTAAAAACCCAAAAATAACTTTTGTCATTTGCAGAAGAAAGTCATACAGGTCTACAGAAAAAAGTGTTTAGATGATGACAGCATTGTATATCGACTATACTTTTTTTAGAGTAGTACATCTTGCAGTACAGGTTAGCGATGACTGTGCACGATTTTGTTATAAAGAACAACAGATTTTCACATTTGCCTACGTCCCTGATCACTTGTGGACAACATATTCAAAGACGTTTATCTTATGGAAAATGAATATTCATAAACTAATCTAAAGAAATGTAAACATGCACACCAGTAAACCACACAACACAATGTTTCCATAAACACTTTATAATAGGATTTTTGATCTAACAGGTAAACACAGTTCGCTCAATGACATGGCTTTTCTCTTAAATACTTTCCATTCTATAAAGAAAATTGTAAAAATATTTAATCATAACTAATTAAAAGATCTCTGGAGGGGGCGTTTAAGAGAGGTTGTGGGGAGGGCATTTGTGTTGTGGTCCTGATGGGGCTCCGGTGGTTTAGGGTAAGGGGGAGGGGGCGAGGTTTCACCGTGACGATGTTGTGGTGTTGCCATTTAGAGCAAACCTGACACAAGAAAAGACTCACTGTTGTCAAGCGTATTACAAAATTGTACTATTCGTTTTCATACAAACTGTTTAGTTCATGTTTATTACAATCATGAGCCACACTAATACAAAAAGTACTATGGTACTACTGGTTTGGAATATAATATGGTTATCATTTAGTGCCACCGTTTACCATCTGGTATCTTCACAGTACTTCATAAACGTCTGCTCACCTGCACACTCTCTCCATCATGTGTGTGACCAGAAGGTCAGAGATACCAGGGCACGACTCCTCTGCCAGGTTAAAAGCATTCTCCAGCTCCTCTATGGCACCCATTCCACCTCCACAAGCCCTCCTCTTCTCCTTCAACTTAAGACAGAACAGACACTGTTCTGCACTTAACTCCATAACATACAGAGCTTATTCCAGTTCATTACTCTTTACTGCTGACTTATCTGCTCCAGACATGATTAGACTCATAAAGCTGACAACAGGACTCCTGTGTTACTTTGACAACGTCGGCCCATGTGTTCGAATACACATTTAAGGTGAGAGTTACGTTCACACTGTCAGTTTTCAGGATTGACAACCGCAATTAAGTCTGGAAATGTTCTTTTCACACAGTGACTTACAGTCGAAGCTGTAATACTGTCTGTATGAACAAGCAACCGAACCTCATACTCTATCTGCATGTGATTCCTCTAATGATAGTGACAAATATAAATATCAAAGATAAAGCCTGCTTTGTCAACATAAAATATTATTTTTGCTATGATTTTGTCCCAAATGTACTAACAGCTTGCAGGATGTTCATGGGGAAATGATCAATAAATTAATATCAATAATAGTAATAAATTAATAAAAATAAAATGTATCTAATTTTGTGGCTGAAATATGAATCTCTGAGACATTATGCTTAAGTGAATGGTATTTTTAAAACATTTATATCAGTTGTGTGGGATTTTCAGTAAAAATAAGTTTAATTTTGTTCATTTAAGAAGACAAAATTATAGAACAAAGATATGAGATTACTTACCAAAACTCAAAGAAATGCAAATACTTTGTTTCTAAACACTTTAAATACTAAAGATTTGTGAAAAAATGTTGTCAAGGAAAAAGCATGTCAAGGAAATGAATTAATATTAAGAAAAATCACGGTCACACCACATGACATTTTTTAAGGTGAAAATCAAATATTTCGATTAAAGTCACTTCATTTTAATCAGCATTTATGTGTACACCACATTCTTAATGTTTCAATAACTGCAATAGATATAATTTATTTGTATTTTTAAATTAGCATGTCGAAAATCCTTATACGTCATTGACACAAGAATCCTGAAAACTTACGGGTGAGTTTGGTTTTGAAATGCAGTTGTCACTCCTGTAAATAACCAAACTGCGTGTGTGAACCCAATCGTATTAAGGACTCAAATACAGTTGCTGTTTGAACGTAGCCAGGGATTGGCCGTTACCTCTCTGAAGATGGGAGAGACCAGCGCTGACAGACATTGTGACTTCGGCTGCCTCTGTACAGTCTCAGCTGCCTGCAACACAAATGACAACACAAAATGACACCTAAAAGTTCTCCAAAACGACAAGAAACAAAACAAACCTACAACATTTTATAACCCAAAAGTGAATTTTGATGAAAAGGAATTAAGCAAACATACAAATTCTGTCATTATTTACTCACACTCATCTTGTTTTTCACGCTAAATGCTTATACTAATAGGTCTGCTAGAACATTACAGCAAGTAGAAATAAAAAGCAGTTACCTGTTAACTTCTAGTCTGTGTTTGGTTATCGTCTGGCTAGTGGCTAGTAATATAACAATTTATTATTTTTTATTTATATGAATTAATATGAACATTTTATTGGATATTCATTGTATTAAGTGAAATTAAAACCACTCAACAGTTATTGATTCTTTGCTGAGGTCTACCGGAAGTTAGGTTTGGGCCACATAACGTTTGCATGTTGTTACGACTGAAACCGTCTATAAGGACCATTCCTTTAGTCCCTGACCTCGGTGTTTGTGTAACCCTTCTGGAGCTTATTCATGGAGCTGGGCCGGACTGTAGGGAACGTCCACACAGGACACTGGTCTCTGTCATCACTATCGCCATCCCTATTGGGTTAAATGGGAGAAACATGCTGTATTCTGAAGCTATAAATCACCAGTATTAATTCACCAGTCAGTCAATTAAAAGCCCAGTGCTCAAAATAAATGAATAATATATCATGATGGCAGTTAGAGTCCAAGAGTTATTGATTATATGTACATGATGATGGATGGATGACATACATGTCAGAATCATCCGAGCTGGACTCGTCACCATGGCCTTCAGATTTCCAACGGCGGTATCGGTCAATAAGCTCTGTCAGATAGGAAGTCTTCTTGGTGTAGCGCGTGATGAATTTATGCTTCAGTAACTCCTTGGCGGTGGGCCGCTGCACGTAACCACAAGAGTGAGGTCACGGTCAATATGATCAATGCTTTTACTTACAGTACCTGACAAAAGACGTCTTAATGTATTTGTGCAGAAGTAATCATCAATACACTTTTGAAGAAAAAATAAAAGATTCTACTCACAAAGCGAGGGTCTTTATTGAGGCAGGCCTCGACAAACTCTTTGAAGGGTTTGCTATAGGAGCCCTCCAGTGTGGGGGGAGGATTCTTGGGTATAAGAAACAACACTCGCATCGGGTGCAGGTCAGAGTTCGGGGGCTCCCCTTTTGCCAGTTCGATTGCTGTAATTCCCAAGGACCAAATGTCCGCCTGCAGCAAAAATGCAAACAAAAGATTTTATATTTTCATATCAGTATTTTGTCCTGCTTTCCAGTAAATATCTAAGCATTTTCTAAGCAGTGCATCACTTTAAAAGCTAAGAGCTCCATTTTACCACCCCAGCCTTCCTGCCAGAGTGCTGAACGTGTGTTTTCACAGCTCTGCGGGCACATTTGCCCATTAATATTCTGACAGTGCATAGATCTCCTAAATGACCAGATCGTTCCCTTGCATTTTAAGGCAAATCCATTCCTTTATTTCGGCAGAATTCCCACACCTTAAAGTCATAGGCAGACTGTTTGATGACCTCGGGAGCCATCCAGAATGGAGTTCCCACAAACGTGTTTCTCTTGATCTGGGTGTCTGTGAGCTGCCCTGCCACGCCGAAATCTGCCAGCTTCACATCCCCCTGCTCGGACAGCAGCACGTTGGCAGCTACCGAAAGACACAAGCATGACTCATGATCGCAGTGCTCGTATGATTAAACGTGAACGCTTTCCAAGCTGAGTGGGCAGGCGTGTATGTTATCACACCTTTGATATCGCGGTGAATCTTCCTCTCTGAATGTAAGTATTCCAGTCCCTTTAGAATCTCTCTCAGTATAGTGGCAATGTACGTCTCCTCGAGGGGCCCTGGTTTCAGCTGAAAAGTGTGAAAGAAGAATGTAATCGTTCACTATAAATACCTATGAAATGATTCCCACAAATAAATAGCCATTTTTGTTTTACTCACTAAATCTAAAGCAGAGCCGCCTCCTAAATACTCCATGATAATCCACAGTTTAGTTCCCTATAAAAAGACAAAAAAAGCTTAGTTCCCTACAGGCAATGACAAAAATAACATTCACACTATTTCTAAGCACCACATGACATTTTGCATTTAGTCATATTTCTTGTTAAAAACTTTATAATATCTTGTACTTGAGTGTGTGTACCTGTTTATTTCTGAGTGAAAGAAAGCATTATAGATTTAGTGTCTATATCAGTATGCGGTCATAAAAGCAGAATCCATAATAGTTAATTCAATTATATAAAGAATTAGACTAGAAAATGTAGAAAAGACAAGTTTCCAGAATTATGTCATGTCTATAACCCATAAGCTAGTAAGAAAAAATAAGTTTCGGTTTGCACAAATTTGCACTTTTTTAAACAAATACAGTGTGGAAATGCTGCATTGGTGTGACTATTAGTATACCATGTCTGTACACACAACACATGAGTTCACCTTTAGAAATGAGCCATAATACTTGGTGACATATGGACTGTCACACTGGCTGAGAACTGTGATTTCTTGCTGAATGTCTTCGATCTCATCTTCTGCCTCCTCCAGGTCAATGATCTTGATGGCGACCACCTCTTTGGTGCGATTGTTGATGCCCTTGTAGACCTCACCAAAAGAACCCTTCCCAATGCGTTCCTGCTTTGTGAAATACTCCTCTGGGTCCAGGCGTGAATTCTGATGGAGTGAAAGACAGTACAGTTATAATGCACAAGACATACTAATAAAGTGTAGCTATTAACATCAATTTACTGTGAATCCACAGACTAAAAACCAAATTCAGCGGGAAGCCCTTATACAGTATGTGTACGATAGGATGAAATTTGAACTTGTATACAACGTAAAATAAAACAACAGACGTGACATGAAATACAGTTAGAAAGGAAGTTGCAAGATAAAGAAATCTTGGATTTACATTAAAATAAATAGACAACCAAGGTGCCTGGCTTTGTGATGATCGTTTACAACACATAAAGGCGGACACTAAACAGTAGTGTCCTTTTAATAATAATGAAATGAATACTCATAGATCCAGAATGAATAAACTCGGCTGGGTTGCGGATTTACCTGATTCTGCATGTCGCGGAGGTGCGCCATCCTGACAGCTGCTCGGTGTGGTTGAGAGCAGATGTAACCCTTTCTGCAAATGGTGGGGTCCTGGAAAACTCTTGAACGTTTTGCTCCTCCAATGCCCTGCTAAGCCAGCTAGCTTTTACATACAAAAGCACTTTTGCATGTCCTGCTAGTCTGCCGTTTTCTCGGCCTCCTATCCCCCGATGGCGGACCCCGCAGCCTGGCGAGAATGCTAGCTAGGTGTCGTGTGCCTCCATGTATAAAACCACCGGTGTATGAGCAAATCTGTTTCCCCGTGTAAATATTTTAGATTGATCAACACACGTTCAGGCGGCTCTTCATTTCTTGCTTGCGGGAGAAGAAAATAATAGGTGCAATCGCGCATGCGCAGCTTGTGAGTCAAGCAATGGGGAACTGTGGAAGTTGTAGTTCCACTAGGTATTGGTCTTTTGCAGTTTAGGTAATGTATACATTTTAGTAACGCTAAAATGTTCACGTTTACCCTCGTGTTCTGTTTGGATAAAACCTCGTCTCAGAGAGCCCAAAACTGCACATGTAAAACATGCAAATAGAAATATTGGTTCAAAAAAATAAAATAAAGGTGTGCACTTAAAAGTTCAAACTGAAATGTTACTGATAAATATTTATTTGATATGCATATGAAAAACTAACATTTTCAGCACACGTTTTATTTTAATTAATATTAAAGTACCAGGTGAAAAATTAAATTCAAATGAAAAATCATTTCCGTTCAGAAATTTACGGGTAGACAGATACATGATATATGAATGAATGCAATGTCCCAGATTCAGTGTGATATAAGGTGCGAGCCAAATGCTGGCCTTAAACTGTCGTGTTGGTTTCTACTGAGAGAGAGGATTACCTCGCTAAACATAGACAGCTAATAACTAGTAAACCATTAGAGCAAGGCATTAATGAATCTCACCATCGATCCTTTTAAGAAGTATTATATGAAAATAATTCGTATGGCTGTAAAGAGGCTGCATGTGGCACACCTTTCAAAAATCTCTCTTATTGTGTGTTTTTGAAAGAAGATGCGCTACAACATCCTTGACTATATGATAAAAAATAACATGATTTATAGTTTTGCTTTCATTCATTTTTTAATTAAATACTCTCATTGACTAAATACAACAAATCATTATCAGCTCAGCCAGTAAAAAATGCCCCAGGCAATGTTTATATTTGGACTAAAGACGCGCTCGCTGGGAGTGGTTCCCTAAGCTTTCCAGGTAGAGAAAAAATCACTTCCAAGAGTCCATGTGAACAGTGCCAAAACGAGCGAACAGAGCGACGCAATGACAGTCCATTTCCACGGTCCACTTTCTTGAAAACGGACTAAAAAAATGAACGTAGAAGATGGCATTGCATTGTGACTTAAAACGAACAGCGGAAGTTCGGATCCTGAAGATCGATCAGTGTGAATCGATTGGTTCGCGGGAGACGTTGTGGGATGATCAACTGGCGATGGTTTCCCTGATTGGCTCTTTACCTCCGAATAAACCTGTGTAATGTAAACGCAATAATTCCGAGCAATCTGAACAATGGCCGAACAAAACGCGCTTGGTATTGGTAGTAGATAATATGGAGTGTCAATGTGGCCTGCTTGACTTAAAGTGAAGTTGCGGTTGTGTTGTGTTTGATCGTGTCGACCATGCGGGATGTGAACATGTTTCGGCGTTCGATGTTCGCCGCGGCGGAGATGATGGACGTCTTTGAGCGCACTGCCTCGGAAAGAGAGCTCGTCCTGCAGTCAAAGGAGCTTTGTAGAGACTTCATGCACTCAAGAATAATAAAAGAAGGACTCAGCTTGTCAAAAGTTGAGCCCGATCTTCCCGAACCACATGGAGCTCTTGTAGATGTATCTATGGTTCTTCTTAAATTGGGTAAGATCCAGGTGTGAGTGTGATTTGGTATCTTTAATACAACCCACTTTATTCTCAGTCAGTTGTTTGGGTATAATGTTTCTTTTTAGGTGTTTTTTTTTCTTTGGTTTCGTTAGTTTCATCGTGTGGCGTTTATTTCAGCACCTTTATGGATTTGTTTTATGTTATACAGGTGATGAGCTGGAGTGCATGCGGCCGTATGTATACCGTTATATTGCTAAACAGCTGAACATCAGTGTGGCGGTGGAGGCTGTGGTGTCAGACGCGTTTCTCTCCGTGGCAACAGAGATCATATCCATGGGTAAGTCAGCTGGACAAATGTGGAACAGGTGAGGGTATGAGACTGTGCCCTCATTTATCAAAACTTTGTATAACAGGTTATGGGGTGTATGATCATTACAAAAGCTAATTCCTTACCCTGATTAAGGATGTTTTGGGAGAAAAAGCTGCAGCACATCATGGCCAAAAAAACTGCAGGGCATCCTAACTACTATAAAAGGAATGAATGTTGAGACTCTGGGATTTTTTATGTAATGATGAAGCGGGTAGTCTGAGCACAATTAAAATAGCTGGCATGGAGTTAATAATAAGCTTTAATGGAAGAGTTTGTGATGTTCATCTATACGTATTTTATTGAGTTGAACAGCAACTCTGATGGTCAGCTTCTGTCATGGGCTAGTGACAAAAGTTATTTACAGTGATCTTTTCCTACGGAAAATGGGATAAATATCCCAAAAAGGACATACCCACATTCTCCACTTTGTACATATTTGGTCACATTTTATCTTGGTCTTCAGCTCTTGATGTACATGGTGGTTGTAATGGAGCCCATAACCATGGCAACATCATTCCACAGCCTGATGAACCTTTCCATAGTCTGAACTAAGCAGACTGGGATAGACTTTTGAAGAATTACCTTAAATGACCTATTGAAGATAAGGGAATGTAAACTGTTTGTATAGTCTCTGTTGCTTGGCTTATTATTGTTGAAGATTGACATGATTTAGATGAGATTTGGTGGCGTTACCCTTCCCATTACATAGGGCTGCACGATCGTGGGTAAAATGATAATCGTGATTATTTTGCTCAAATTTTTTTATCACGATTAATAAACTCGATTGTTTTATAAGTTCAGAACTTTTGTTTTTAATTTCACTGCAGCATGTTTATTAGGCCTATACTTTATAGCCTATACTTTACTTTGTAAAGTGGCAGTTTAAAAGATACAAGCTTTGTGATGATTTTCTGAACTTATCGGGAGTTTTGTGCTTTCTTTTAAAACATTAATATCACAACGTTGATGCTCAATTAACTGTGGGAAGCATACATCGTTATCACGATTAAAATACGATTAACTGTGCAGCCCTACCATTACATCATTTCCACAGAAGAGCTGCTTTTCTTATTAGGATATTAAGATTTTAAGGAAACTCGCCTAAATTCTCAGATGGATTGGAAGATGCATGCTCTTTTTATTCTCTTAATTTTTTACGTAATTTATTCTCTGAACGTTTTTCATAGTGAAAGGCCTTCTGTTTTCAGAAGTGTATACTGTACAGTAACTGAAGGTTATCATTGCAATCATCCTTCATTTAAGAACTTTTAATAGTTTTACCACACATTTCAAGCAAAACAAGCTAATTCAATTTCAAAATAATGTTTAGACAATATAAATCATAAATTTATATAAATATTTTAGGCCAGAGAATAGGCTTTTAATAGGTTTGAATTATTTTGAATAGTTTTACTTTTTTTTATTAAATAGTATGTTATGATCAGATTTAATAGGTTGATGTATTGATTTTGGTTGCAACACAGAATTCATTTTAAGTTGACTGTTTTCACAAATGCGTTTTTAACCCTTAAATTCTTCTATAGTTATTATAAAAACATAAGAATTTGGTTTGCTTAATATGAATAGCTTTGAAACTTCGGATTTGCTCCCATAATTGCTTTTACTTTAAGGGATCACATGGGGCAAAGTGGTGGCCATCTACGCTGTAGCTGCTGGACTAGCAGTGGACTGTGTGCGGCAGGGCCATCCTGTCATGGTGCACACCATAGTGGACAGTCTGGGAGAATTTGTGCGAAGGAGTCTGGTTCCATGGCTCAAAAAGAGAGGAGGATGGGTGAGTTACCATTCTCTGTAGAGTCTTCTTCATGAACCAAGAGTGATCCTGACCTCTAGAGGCCAAATTGGGAAATTATTTATTGTTACAATTTTTTTACATTAAGAGATTTAAGACGGTCTGGCAAGACGGTTTAGCATATCAAGTTAAAGGTTTTTCTTTCTACCTCTCATTCCAGGGTGACATTTCAAAATGTGTGGTGAACATGGACTCCAGTGCTCGCACTCATTGGTTATTGGCAGCTGTTTTGACATGGAGGCAATTCTTAAAGACCATGTACATCTACCTGACGAAGTAGCTTTGTGCATGAAATCATCCTCATGACTGAAAGCAGAATTCCTCCTTCCCAGAACTATTTGAATGATATGTTGAGATCTTTGTGGAGTCCTGAGGAGCAAACAGTCCCATTGCAAAAGTCATACACAGGTTTAATTGCACCTTAATCTATTTTTACCTTTATCCTTTAAGAAGAGACTACGCCTTGACTGAAACACATACAATGACCTGACATACTGTGTGGGGTGGATAACAATGTCCTCCTCAGTTTAAAAAGACCCAAAAATAAGGTCTGGAGGTAATGGAGCTTTTTGTGCTGATTATGCATTGGATGTGTTCTACTGAATGATGTTTTATACCGAATGACTTTGTCAACAAGTGAAACGTTTTAATGTTTGACTCTGTTTGATAAGCAAGTGTCAGATTTTTTTATTTTTACAAAAATTGTTTGGAGTGTCACTTTGCACTTTTAGGTATTATACCGTCTGTGTGGTGTGTATAACAGAGGTGTCACCCACTCTGTACTTCTCAAAATAAAGATTTTAACCATATTCATATAGAGCAAATGTAAATCACTCTAGCAGAAAAAAAGAAAACGCACTTGATATTTGTCAGTGCTATTTATTTTCTATTAACACATTACCTGTATTCCCTGTCAATCATCATGTACATGAGTTATAATCAGTTTGATCTATATTATATAGAAAAGAAACCCCTTTATAAACTCAATCAGAAAATATTACTAGTCACATGTTACTATAGCATCACCTTCACCT
Organism: Triplophysa rosa; assembly: GCF_024868665.1. Lineage (NCBI taxonomy): Eukaryota > Metazoa > Chordata > Actinopteri > Cypriniformes > Nemacheilidae > Triplophysa > Triplophysa rosa. The sequence goes on from NC_079894.1 coordinate 10,882,066, forward strand.
GCAAGTTTATATATTTATCAACCAAAAATAATGTGTATCATATGAGATTTACATAATGCGATTGCTTTAAGGAACATATCTTTAACAAAACTTCAGTTGGTCAATCAGTCCTGCGGTAGGTGATGTGCAAATGCTGTGTCAGAGGTTGTCCTTCCAGTGCCATGGAGATGGTCTGTTCCAGCCTTCCATCGGGCTTCAGCTGGATGTGTCTGGAGATCTGATTAAAAGTATAAATTATTAGTGAAATGTTACTTTACAGCCTTGTTCAACAGTTAAAATGGAATTCAAGCCACTTTTTCTGTATGAAAAGGGCTATATTAGCATTTAATGTTTAACGCGACGTAAATTTGAATTGAGGTGTAAGTTAGGTGTTTTTTGAGACCTGTTGAACATAAGGCTCTTTGGCAAAAGATGTCCTAGCCAAGGCAGTACTGTGCAGAGTCAGCTGCTGTCCAGTGAGTTCCCCCTCCTCAATCTCCACAAGACCTGGAGGGGTAAACGGCTGGTTAAAATGTATATTTCTTTAACCTATTAGAAAAGTGTTTATCAGATACCTGAGTTTTGTGCAATGATGAAGGCCACTTTGTTGGTGCCTGGCTGAAGCCTAATGAAGCCACACTCTCTGTGAAGAGGCTTTTTGCTCTCAGCATGGAACGCGTTAAACCTGTAATGAAATAAAACAATCATATTCATACATTTTCTGCATGTGGGTCTGAATCAGGCTGTGAAATTAAAGGACCAGTTCACACAAAATAATGGTCCTCATTGACTTTCCATAGTAGGATAAAAATGACCATGGTCAAGTCAATGGGGACCATTTTTGGGTGAACTATTCTTTTAATGTGAGCATAAGCCAAAGTGGTGGATCACCATTCTTCATAACAAAATCACTTTAAATAAAGGATTTGTCCGGTTGTTCAATATCAAATATAAATGTATTACTTTTTGTTACTTACATAAAATTAATTATGGGCTGTCCCACATGTGAGAAATGTAGAGTCTCTGTGTAACGAAAAGGTGAGATGGACGGGAAAGAGCCTTCACCTGGCTCGTCAGACTGCCAGGTACCCAGAAGCCAGTCCAGCGGTAACACTGCGGGATTCAGATTCGCTGCGGACACACCAACGGCGGGTTAAATGCGCCTACACTAACAAGACATATGTAATATGTTCGCAGCCACTTTGGTGCTGCCGCAGTCACTAGTCGCTTTAAAACGTTTGTTTCATTTCTAAGGTAATGACATACTTAAAGCAAACACGACAGACAAAAATAAATGTTGAAGAAAAGCGTTCGAAAAATAAGTAAATAATAATAGCCTACCAGACTGATTGAATGGGCATGACATTGCACTTCGTTTTTTGATCGGCTTAACAGGTGAACAGTAAATTTAGGATATCATTTCAGTTGAACAAAAGTACGCATCCAACGTTACTTCCTGATCAGACACTAAGCATTATGGGACGTGTAGTTAAGAGCACTAACAATTAGCGAGTACTTGAAGGTTTGGAAAAACAAATACAAAAAAAATCTCGAAACAGACAATCATAATTGTCTAATATAAACGAGCTAATGCTGCTTACTATTCAGAGTAAAACTGCACGTATTCTTCCCGAATCCATAATTGGACTTTTATTGTATTTTAGACCAGGCAGACCAAGATATTGTTGATAAACTTAGCGGCATCCAATTGTTAAATCATAGAGCAGTCTGTGGGGGTCTTTCGGAGTTAAAAGTGAGTTAAGTGAGTAACGCTCGTATCGAAGCCATAATGGCTACTTGCCTCGGTGAGTTTTTTCGGAGTTTAAAGCAAGGCGTCGAAAGAGTTGAGCAAACTTCGCGTAAAGACATTGAGGTTAAAGTAAGGCAAATGGCGCAGTCTGAGAGTCCAAGAAGGTAGTAGAAGTATTCTAAAAACCCTGCTTTTATTTAACCATGTAATGTTTATTCACCCAAAATGAATAACAACTATTAGAAATTTGTAAAATTTCTTTTGATAATTTCCCGTTTGGCAAAGGCGGACAGACACCTCTGTGGTGCACCTACCAGAACCATGCAAAACTCAAGATGCCTCTGAACAGTCTCAGCCCAGTCTTGGAAATTACTTGGACAGGCATGTTGTTTTATATTTTAAGATGTGTTGCGTTGCATTCTTAATATTTAAATGTGTATGAGTCATGAAAGACTACAGCAGTAACATTATTACTTAGTAAGTGTTCAATTCAAACGTATTTCTATAACACTTTTTACAATGTTGCATTGCAGAAGCAGCTTAATACATTTTATATCAACTAGAGACTTAAAAAGGAGGACAACAGGGAAATAGACAAAATACACACAATTCAGTACATGGTATTATTTGTCTGTCCAACTTTAGATTGCCTGCAGAGGTCCTCCTGAAGATTTTTGACTTTCTGGATGCTTCTTCTCTCTTTAACATCAGCTTTGTCAGCAAAAGGTTTCATGATCTGGCTAACAACAAGTGCGTATGTGCCATAATAACAATATAGCCCCAAGCATGAATTAACCCTTTAATGCATGGTTTATTATAGCCTTAGCCAAGATTTTTCCCTATGCATTTTTATTGCTTTTAGGAAAACTTTTTACACATATCGATAATTTAAATAGCTGTCCACTGTAGTGACCTCACTGTGTATCACCAGTGCTCTGTGGTATGTGTTATACGCTTGTGAGATTGAGAAGAGAAGGTGGAAGCCCCGAGTGTGTAGGGCGTCAGAAGCCGTGAGCACTACAGGTGTGCAGGATAAACCTGTGGGCTACTGGAAGAAACTGCTCTTCAAGGAAATGGCCACTAATGGCTACCAGAACAATATGTGGAAAAGCGAGCTGAGACACATGAACCCGCACACAGGGATGCCTGCTCTAACGGAGCAAGTTCTCAGGTTAGACATTCCCACTTACTTGAACATTGAACATGATGGTTATATCTAGGAAAGGTAACAAGTGGTGTCTGACAGGAGGTTACACATTCAGTGGGAGATTACACTAACACGAAAAAATGGCCGTGAAAGTGTCTACGAGCAGACAAGCACGTTCTTCGAAGACTCGTCGGTTACGGTTTGCTGGAACCATGGGAACTGGCCGCACATCAACCGTGTCAATAGCCTACAGCTTCATGGGATAATGCGTCCAGCAGTGCTGGCTCCAGGAGACAGGTAAGCTGAGAAATCTTAAGCATCAAGCGTATGCTCACCTGACTGACTTCTCTTGCTTGTAGGCCAACGTGGCGATCTTTGATTCTCGAAACGCTGTTGAACGCAGCACAGTGGTCGTTCCTTGGAGCTGATAGACATGTGAAGTTGCTGCAGTTTGGTGAAGGAATCGTTGTTGGGTTCTGGCGGGTAAGCTGAAAGAATTTTTCTTTTTAGTTTCATTGTTTGGCAAATAAAATGAATGATTTTGAATATTGGTATTAGTGCGGTTAGACTAGTATACAAGTAATATACGCTGTCTTATCTTTCTTGCTCTGCATTTCAACTTCAACAATTATTTTGCAGCTTCCTTTTCTTTTTTAGAGTCATAACATCTTCTCTGTGGGGCTGAGAACAAATTTTGTGTTTTTTATTCATTTATGCCGTTTGCAGGGCAATTGGAAAATAGCTTTCATCATGGTCACCCTGCACTTCCACAAACTGATTGAAAGAAGTCTCCTTGGCTCACGATTTTGGTACATAGCTCTTCATGGGCATTACTGTTGTGTATTTTGTTGCACTAAAGTTGCATTCCACACAAACCCTTAACAAATACCGTGTCTTTGGTTACATTAATAGTCCTTACATACTGACACAAGACAGTGCTTTTGACCCAGACTGCGATCAACATGGATACACTCTGCATATTGTACTCCACAATCCTGTTCAGCGAATCATGCATTGCCACTTTTCCCCACTATTCTTGAGCAAAGGTAAAGTGCACTGGCTATTATTAATTTATTTTCAGATTATGTTTACATGCCAAAATGTGTACTCTTATCAATTGCTTATATTTTGATATTGAAAAATCGTATGGCATTGAGTTTGGAGTTTAATGTTTGGTGTTTCTTGTTTGGTGCCAGCGACGCCCATGGGGGATTTTTGGCAGTTAAGTGCCATTGATTTTACTGATGTGTCAGAGCACATACCTGTGGGGAAGATCAGTCTTCCATGGCAAACAGAGGGACTGCATGAAGCTGCCGAGGTACCGTCATTCCTTCTTGTTTATACACTAGAGCACCCATGTCACTTAGATGCCATTTTCTCATTTAGCGGAAGCTCGTAGGCTGACACCTAACATAGACGAAGCAAAAATCCAACGTTATTGGTTATTAGTGCCCTTTTAAAAATGTGCTATTTGCAGTCAGCAACGATTTATTTATCCCATGAGCTGTAATTTTGATGGTTTATTGTGTATTTTGGTTTGACAAATGAGAAATGAGGATAAGAAAAGTAAATGTATATATTCTACGCCTTCTCCTAGCGTTGCTGTATGATGACACTGACCGTTCTGGATGAGGGTCAGCGTCCCTTCTGGTGTGTGAGTTCTCCTGTTAAGATGCTGTCCAAAAAATACAGATTGGTTGACTTGGACTACGAAGGTGAACAATTGCTGCTATTTTATGTGGATGCAGAGGGCAAAGTTAAAATGACCTTTGTGTTTGTGGAGGAATTCCAGCAGTACTTTCTGGTTCAGCTAAATGTTATATTCCCTGCAGCTAAAGTGAACAAGCACGTAGGCGGAGAATGCTGAAACTGCCAAGATGTCTGCTTGATTTTGTTTTAGAAATTATTTTGTTTTAGAATGCCTGTGGCAGTGCTTTGAGTTGAAAAAAGATGAGAACTGGTTATTTGTTGATGAAAACTTTTTTTGCTATAGTAAGTTTGAGAAATGTTGTGGTTGATTTGGTAGTTGGAGTTTAGTGTTTTGTTCAAAGTCCTAAAAAAGCCAATCAAAAATGTTTTTTTAGCATTTGTAGCTAGTCAAATAATAGCTTGTAGATTCGTTTTCATGAAGCAGAATAAACAGAGATGAAACTTGGTGTGATGTTTACTGAGTAATTAAACTGCTAACCAAAACTTTGTATTTATATGAGTGATTTATTAATCCGTAATGTATGTTCATTCAAGTACTTGTGAAACTTGTTGACAAATACAAAAGGACATTAAGGAATATGTTTTGTGTCTGTTCTATGTTGAGTAGTTTTGACACATAGACATGATTTTTGGTACAATTTTTAATTTGACATAATTTATTTTGCAATCCATTAAACCAACCAACCTATAAGTGAAAACATCATATATAACAGCTCTTCCTTTACATATATGGTATCTTAATTGTGAAATGTGTAACTTTTACGCTACTAGTGGCACCTGACGGAGTTGACAAAAATTGACCATTTTCAAACTTTGTTCATCATTGGTCAATCAAACAGATCCCTCCCCAAACTCATGCCATTGGCTAGGTTGAATGCTCAAACAAACAGAGCAATGATAGCACCACAGAGTCACAGCGTTTACACTTTAGAACCCTCCTACCAATGACTCTGCATATTAGTATGAAATAGGAGAAAATATTTAACATAGGAAAACGCACACACATCACGTTTAAGTCAGTGGTAGAACATCAGAATCATAGTTGATAAATTTTACAAAAGGAGTTGCCAGGTGAGGCATGTAGAATTGACTTCATGGTGGTCCCTCTTTAAGCTTTGGTCTTTTTACAGTTCCTTAAAGCATCTTCCAGAGCCGCAAGAGCCATTGCAGCATTGGCTTTGTTACAGTTGTATCCCATGAGACCGATGCGCATCACCTAGAAATGAGTTCAGTGGGTGATCATTCAGGCACACGGTTGAATTAATATAATGCTGTATATAAAATGTGTCTCACCATGCCAACCGAGGGCCCTAGACCTCCTGTAAACTCTATCTGGTGATGCTTCATGATGTAAGCCAGCATGTCCTTCCAGTTATAACCCTCAGGAATCGCAATAGTGGTAACGGATGGTAATCTTAAATCCTGTGAAAAATAGTATTAACCACTTTCCAAATTTTGAGAATCATAACCTGAAGAAGCTCATGAAGTCAGGAATAACTTTACCTTGTCTTTGATAAACAGGTTCAACCCCAGGTCTTCTAAACCCTTCCAAAGATACTGTGCGACTTCTTTGTGATGTTTCCATGAGTTTTCAAGGCCCTTAAACAAACATTTAGGCTTGAATAACTATTCCATAACATAACCAGTTCATTGAAAATAAAATGTTCAAAGAGCACACAAGCCTAAACTACTCGGTTAAAAACCTACAAATTAGTAACAGTATGTGGAAGTCTGTTTAGCAGTTCTGGACTTTCACTATAAAATGTTAACCAACATCAAGGAGTGAATTATTACAGTGTAGACTGTAAGGCCCGGTTTCACAGACACGGTTTAGCTTAAACCAGGACTATGCCTTAGTTGAATTAAGATATTTATGTCGCTTTTATAAAAGCGCCTTATAAGAATACATTACTGGTGTGCATCTTGAGACAAAATAATGGCATTGATATATTTTAAGATATTTCTGGGCAAGTTATATTGAGTTAAGACGGGTCACACATTCATTTTAGTCTGGGACTAGCCTTAAACCTTGTCTGTGAAACCGGGCCTAAATGTTTACTTTAAATCAGATATTTTACCATTTCAGCAAGGATGGCCAGACTTTCCCTCAAGGCAAAGAATCCAGACACAGGTCCTGTGTGATGGTATCTGAAACACGGTTTAGTTAGTTAGACAATTCTTATCTTAACATTCCACAAAGCGTCACGAGAGAAACATTTTGTTTGTAAAACTTACATTCTGTCTGGCTTGCCATCATTACCCCAGTAATTAGACAAGTGGGTCATATCCAGCAGGTAGGACACTGGTTTTGTTTTCCTGTTGAACATCTTATGACTGCATTTGAAAGAAAAAATATAGTTAGTGGATTTAAATAACATCATGTACACAAACACACCTGCTCAAATTCTCACCATGCTCTTTCACTGAATGAAATAGGTGCTGTGCCAGGAGGAGCATTCAAGGCTTTTTGGGATCCAGTATACAAGATATCAATATCTACAAAAAAGAGGCTTTATTATATAGTATAGAACAGTAACAAGCCACATGAATATTTGTGCTTGGCAAGTATTTTCATCTACATCACTCACTTTGTTGGCCCATTAAAAGTGGGGCAGCTCCCAATGATGCCACTGAATCCACTAAGAGCAAACAGTTGTGTCTGTATACAGAAAAACGCACAGGCAACAGATATACAATCATACTGCACACCCTGACTAGAACAATTGCCGCTTTTCTTTTTACTACTTTAAAAGCAAGTCTGCTCATAATATAAATTATTATTTATTGAGTATTCTCACACAAAGATAAAACTAATTAATGGTGGAATATTCTTACTTGTGACACAAATCTCCGACACCGTCAACTGGGTGCACCAGACCAGATGAAGACTCTCCATGTGTGAGGAAGAAGAGAACTGGCTTATGTTTAGCCAAAGCCTGTAGAAAGACAGATAATGAATATTGAACATGGATAGTCCTTTATGTTAACAGAGTACCAAAATGAGAATTATGTAATGACCAAATGCAAACAAATCAATAACAAATTAATAAATTATAGCTTTGCGTGCTTAACCAACTTTGAGTTTTTCCAGACACACATAAATTCCAGAGACAGACATAAATTCAAACTTGTGTCCAACTGCAATAATTGACAATGAGCATATTGATTTTTGCAATGTAAGTTTGCCTTAAGTCACTTATAAACGTCACATTGAAGCACCTGATCAATTTCTGCATTTGTAAAATGTCCTCCAGGTGCTTTTCTCAAGGTGTGAACCTTTGCACCTGTTTAAAGAAATAAGTTATAAGAATACATTTCTACAGCACAGTACACTGGCAAGTCTTAAATCCATGGCTTATTATAAATGTAGACATTCGGACCCATTCGTTCAGCAATTTCTGCCACTCGTTCTCCCCAGATTCCATTGACGGCAACGAGCACATTCTCTCCGGCCTCCACAACGTTGAACAATGCGCACTCCATAGCGGTGTGACCAGAGCCACTCATAGCCAGCGTCATGTTATTACTTGTCTGAAAGGCGTACTGGATTCCCTTCTTGATGTCATCCATAATCTAAAATAAAATGCGTGCATTTTTATTACAATCAAGTTTGAAACAATAATGAGCAGCTCTTACAGTAAACCAACCCATCTGTAAACATTCATTTAAAATGCGCAAGTGCGTAAAAACATTTACCCCAAACATTTCTGTGTGCATATGACCTATGATAGGTCTCCCCCCTGCCGCTAAGACACGAGGCGGCACATTAGAGGGACCTGGCCCAAAAAGGTATCGAAAAGGTGCCTCGAGCGGCCGGAGCATGCAGGCGGGTGGCGGGATGGTGACGGAAGACATCCCGCGCTGGACGCAGTGTTTGCTGGACAGCGCGCATTCCAAAGGCACCTGCTGTGCCAAGAGCGCGCACCTGGATAAAACAGACCTGGGCATCATCTTTCTTCTTGCTGCAGTTCGTTTGGTGGACTGCAAAAAGTGCACTAAAGTTAACGCTTGTCGAACATTTTAAACAAACGGATCTTTGACCCCTGGAACATATTTTTTTGGCAAAAATTGCCCCCGCCCTTCATCTCCCAAACATGGTATACGGTCCGGAGTTAGAAAGCAGGACTGTTATGCGCGATAGATCAAAATGGAGATGGGTGGCGATGGTTAAGAAAAATATGTCCAATATTGTGTTATGTTAGAGTGTTTTCGTGCTTACGTCGATTGAATCGATTGAATTTTCTACAACTTAAGCCTGTTTCCTCAAACAGAAATGAACTTTCGCATACAACATGTGTTTATCTTAACCTTTTCGCACACTAGCTGAGGTTCCCTGAGAGAATATCAGTGGTTTGCATATTTCAAACATAATATCCTTAATCCATGTTTTCCAATGTGGGGATAGGTGATTTTTGTACTTTTGAAGCTTGATACTGTTAGTGATTGAATAAAGCTTAGTTGCTAGGACTAAAGTTCATATTCAATAGAAAGACAAATGAGTGTATTATAAATCTGTATGACTTGCATTTGAACAAACATGTTTTCAACACAGTGTGTCAACAAATAGAGAAAGTCAGGAAACAAAGCAGCGACAGAATAGATTGCTACAGCGTATCATTTGCTTAGTATCTCATAACTAATACTAGCACTAAGTCTTATCACGGAGACAAAAATATAGAATAAGTTGTGTTTGTTTTGATGCATCAGTGCATTTGTAGGGTGCTCTATTGATTCATTCATTCCCAACTTGTTTACAAGCTCTGAGGAGGAGTGTCCCCATCTCAGTAGACTTGATTGGTCAGTGTGAACACACACTCACTGACATTTTCGATTTATATGTCTCCATGCTCAGTATAGCACGTGGCATTGCATCAACAGACCCACATAAAATATGTCTCAAATTATGATGTTAAAGGGACCGTTCATTTACTCACCCTCAGATTGTTCCAAACCTGTATAAACGTATTTGTTCTGCTGAACACAAAGGAAGATATTTGTCAGAATGTCAGTAGCCAAACATATCTTATCCACCATTTACTGCCATAGAGAAAATAAATACTATGGGAGTCAATGGGGGATGAGATTTGAGGGTAAATGATGACAGACACCCATCCCTTTAATAGCTATACATGTAAGGCTTTTTAAATTATCTTTATATTTTTTAAAATATCTTTTAAAAGTCATTTTTGATTCCATGTGGTTGGGAGATATGATGAGTTTAGAGGGGTAATTTAAAATATGCCCACCTCTGGTTTAAAATGGTCTTTCTTGTCTTATATTTAAGCAGTCATCTACACTGTAAAAAAAAATCCCGTAAAAAAACAGATAAAGTACTGGCAGAAAATTACCAGTAAATTTTCCTTTATTTTACGGACATTTCCATTAATGCTAAAATGCAAATGAATGCAGTGCAAAATGTAAAATACAGGTAAAACAACTGTAAAAATGAACACGGAAAATTCCTTCATATTAATACAGTATATTGTGCCCTATTTTTACGGCTTTTTTTTAGAGTGTAGGTAATAAGTTATGTGGGGAGTAGGGCTTAAAAATTCAACTGGCATGCTGCTTTGAAAGTTTGTGTGTTCCCAAAATATTTGACATTTCATAATTTTCATTTATGATATTATACCCATTTTTATTAACTATATATCGTCATAATAAGTCATTGATATGCCTAGATCATGCTGTTCCCGAAATGCTTACTCTTTACAAACAAACGTACTTAATCAGAACATAGTGACGTTCAAAAGAAGAAGATGCTGATGTCAGAGCCGGGACTTTGACCAGAGCACCAGCCCCACCACTCATCCAGCAGTAAATAATTAGTCTACGCAGTAAATAACTGTAAGCGCTGTGTTTACCCTTGAGTGCCCTTTGCACTGTGGTGGGGCTCAACACCCCCTTTACAGACAGCGAAAAGCATGCACCTGATGGGACAAAATATGAGGCCGATGAAACTCAACTCTCGCCATGCTTTTGTGAAAGACACCCTGATGTAACATCTATTGACTAATGGAGAGGTAGATGTAGATGAGTGTGACCTTGACCACAACTAATTTCTAAAAGCTTGTCAGGTGATATGTAATCTAGGTCCAGTTGGATATTGAAGAATTCTGGTGGTCAGAATGATGTTTGTCCAGCAGATGGGGTTATTCTACCAAGACCATTTCAGTTACTGTGAAACCCCTGTATAATATATCTTCAATTTATTTTCTCTTACTGCATGCTTGACAAAATGTTTTATTTCAAATGTATATAGTTCTATATGTAAGTAAATACAGTATATTACAGAGCCCCCAATCCACATCTCCAATTTCCCTGATTCACACTATAGTCCTTTGTACAGCTATGTATTTAGTTTATTATATGAATACACAAAAAACTTAAATGTGACAATACAGCCGCTGAAAAAATTAAGACAATTATTTTCAGTTTTTCTGAATTTACTATTTATAGGTATGGGTTTAGGTAAAATGATCATTTTTGTTTCATTCTGTGAACTGCTAACAATATTTTAATAATATTTTATTTTCTATTCTATTCTATTTGCATAAAATGAAAACTATTTTCTATTTCTATTTTTTCAGACCAATACAACAGTAATATCATGGAAAATATTTTTTTATTTAGGAAAAGTTCAAAATCTTTTTTTATGTGATAACCTCATTTCCATGCGTCTTGTCATGCCGTCAGTCTTTCACATTGCTGTTGGAGGACTTTATGTCACTCCTGAGGTTTGGTTTTGTTCAAATTCAACAGACACTGGTCTGGAATTGCCACAATACATCTAGAGCTGCTGATTAAATGAAAATTTGGAACAGTCTTTTAATGGTTTCCATGGCTGTATAACACTGATAAAGTCTTTTTGTATTATTTAGTGTTGTTCATCTCTTTGCATAAGGCCAGCTGGAAGCCTGAGCCCTTCATAATGAGTCCATTGAAGTGCGTGTCATGCATGCTGATAAACAAACCCTATACTGGCTGAGCACAAGAACTGAAATCCACATATTTATGTGTGGTTTACATTTGAAGACATGCAAGCTAATCCATGACTGTGTTTTTTTACCAGCCTCCTACCATTATTACCACTCTGCCCTTTCCTCCCTCCCCTTTGTTCTTTCTCTCTCTCTCTCTCTCTCTCTCTCTCTCTCTCTCTCTCTCTCTCTCTCTCTCTCTTTCTCTACCCCTCCCACTCCCTCTGCTGCATCAGTGCTGCCTGCTCCCACACTGATGATGTCATCAGCATCTCACGGCTGATCAGCATCCTTGGCTCCACCATAACAGCCATTTTGTGTTAGGCTAAAGAAACACTCTCTCTTGCTCTCTATACACATCCCCACCTCATTTAACCCTCCCCTCGTATAAACTTGACGTAGCTTGCTCTCCCCCCTCCTGACGCGCCACTGCGTACCAGGCCCTGCAAAACCAGACTCTCTCAGTCTGACGGTCTTGCCAGGGGGGGCTCCACCTGCATTGATGTTGCTGAACTAGGGAGAGGCTGGGAGCCTATAGGAAAAAATAAAAGACTTGGAGAGGAAGAACACGGTGGATCCGAGAAGCAGGCTCGATGGAATAACTTACTGCTGTCTACAATCTCAACAGGACATCGCTATAAGGAATCAGGTTGGTGAGAATTTCATTTTTTGTCTGGTATGATTTATGGTTTTATAATAGTGTTTTCGTGCTTGAGGAGGAGGGTGGTGCACTATTCGACTGTTGTCTTGTCCCGCAAGCCACACCAAGGATGAAATAGAAAAAGACTTGAAATACAAAACAGTAGGCAAAAAAATGCCCTTGAGATGTTTTTAAAAAAGAATTGTCATAAGAGACAATGGATATTTTTACAATTTGGTGCTGTACTGTTATAATGTAACAATTTTTATATATTATAAAGGACAGATTTCCATTATTTTGGGATATCAGAGGACATTTAGCCAAACATTTAGTTGCTATTCATCTCAGGTACAGTATTTACAGTCACAGTGCTGAAGGATGCATCCGCCTGTTTGTGTTGGCAGGGTGAGGCCATGTCATGTAATACAGGCCTTATTCTTCATTTACTTTCAATAGCACCCAGATTGAATGAACTGTTATGAAGGGAATTAATTAGGCTACTATGCATAAATACACCATAATATATGATATTTTATGTTTTTATAAGATGCGAGGAAATTACAGTATACGCACTTGTGTTTGACAGTGTGACCCATTTAATATCACGAAGGCGATATGAAATGTATGCTTGCCTGTGCTCTGACTTGAGGAAATACTCCCATAGTAACAGACGCGTCACACTTTAACACGCTATCTAAACGACGCGAACAAGAAAACGCTTCAATTGTAAGCGAAGCTGTCTGCAATTCATGTGAGAAGTGTCGATTATAATGCGGTGTGTGCGTTCGTGAAGCGTTTCCGTTTGCCGCGTCGCTCGGTTGATGTTCAGATAGCGGGTCACTGCATCTACGCAGTAGTAGCCTAGCTAAAGATTTGAAAACATTTTTTTGTAACATGGTTGTAGGACGGCTACTTGTCATCCGTGGTTTGTCTAAAGATAGCTAAAATGGCTTCATTGCGTTTGTTTTGCTCGGTGGGTTGAAGCTGACGCAAATGCCCGTCCGTCACAGCTGATTCATGACTGGATGCTGACAGCACGGCAGCCATTTTCAGTGTAAAATAGCCTACACGGACTGTGGTAAACAACATTTGCTCTGTAAACATCCGTATTGTAAATTATTATTATTATTTCATGGCACTTATGCAAATCATTTTCAGGACACATATGATAAAAATAGTGGCGCAGCTGATGAATTCATGTTGACCAAATTGCGCATTTATTTAAAGCTATAGGAAATGTTGACTATGGGCTATAGGCCTATATTATTTTTATTTTTACAATTTTCAATACTGGAATCATTGGGGGAATCATTTTAAGGGACAATAATAAACTGGAATAGACTTCTCATTCATTTACAATGAACAGTTTTTAGATTAAATGAAATAATCAGTAATAAATCGTGTTTCCCTCATATTTTGCATTGTATGGACGTTTTTAATAATTCACATCAATATTCAGGTTACGTTAGAAGTTGGAAACTAGGACAGGACTGATATAACTGTTCTGATTGAAACCATTCTTTGTTTTTTGTAACTTTTTTGACTATTAAAGAATTTACTTACACCTTTGATCCAATTCCATTTTTTGCTTGTCATGCTTTTAAATGGAAGGTTTATCCACGGTAGAACAGTTTTCTATGTTTTGTACGTGAGATATCAGGGTTGGCGTACAATGAGGTTAAGTATTTAATAACCCTTTAAAAAACTTTACATTGACAGAAAGCATGTCTGTCCTATAACGTCAGTATGGGGTGCACTCTCACAGAAGCTACATCTCAAACAGTCTTCTTTGCCTGAAGTCACATGACACAGTCCATCCTCAAAATTGTGGCTACGATTACACTGCCGCTCCTGGATATATCTGTCGGTCACTAGCAAACAGTTTGGTTTGCCAATGGTTTTTATTCGTGCTCTTAACAGCAAGTTATTGTTTGTAATAAGAGCCACAGTGGCTTTGCCAGCCAATTTTGCGCCAATGTAATTGAAAATAATAGTGTTTTCTTTAACAATTACATTTAACAGGATGAAAATGCTTTTTTTCCTTAAGATGTTCTTGAAATAACTATTGATTTATTTATAAATTAATTTCACAACTTGGACAGAAACATCCATGTTCATGTTCTAACTGAGAGCTCCAGCATGATGTACACCAAACAGTCCAACAGTCTATTCTGCTGTGGCGTGGGTTAACAAAAGAACATTTCTTTAAAAAAACTTGAAGAAAAATGTAGAGTAGGCTACTTCTAAAGTAGTATTTCTGAACAAAGTAAATGTTCATCCATCTTCTGCCTGGTTTTGTTACAGTCAAAATGATTACTGTTTTATATTTGCTTGCTTTGTCTGACTGTAGATAAGACCATATGGGTCCTGAACCTAAATGTGTTACATCTAACTTGACACACCCCACACAGAGAGGTTATAGGCTAAGTACATTCATACCATGCGTACAGTAATCTACTGAATGTGATAAAAGTTCTGATGAGTCATGCTCTGGATCCCAGCAAACTCCATTACCTAAATTAGATTATCAATGGCGTAACTTTGCCAGTACAATTGTCTGATTAAGTAATTCATTTGCTGAACGTCTTAAATATAGGCATTAAACATGTCCCTTATCTTTTTCCCTGATTATGGATAATGGATAAGAAAGAGAGAAATGCTTTTTCAGATTCCTTTTATGTTTCCTTCTGCAGGTGGTCTCTGATTCCTGGCTGGGCTTTGTCCCATCAATTCCTGTGTAGTACAGAACACCAACACTCAGACATCATGGCAGCTGCCTCGGTGAAAGTAGCTGTGAGGGTCCGTCCCTTCAATTCCCGAGAGATTGGAAAAGAGAGCAAGTGTATCATCCAGATGTCAGGCAACACTACCAGTGAGTGCTAATTTCAATCATTTGAACGTCGTTACTTCTCAGATAATATTTTGAATAACAGTTGCTTGTCAGTGTGCAAATATTGTCTTGTAGTAATAATTTATGGCCATAATAAAATATTTATTCTCATATTCTCGCATCAGCACCCCAATGAGAGAGACAATTAGCGCATGGCTAAGTTTACAGATTGTTCAAATGTCACGCCTTTGTTTTCAGTAAAGGTCTGCTTTCATTGAATAGTGGAGCGAGACTCGATTTGCCATACTTTTGTTCTCAAAAACAAAACAGATTTTTGGTAGATACATGCTTAGAAACAGGGTTAGTTTGGGACACGGATTCTATGGCATTTCCAGCCCACATTTGGAGCACTTCCAACACCCAAAAACTGTCCTGCTGTTCTCGTTGCACTGTGAGTGGGAAAACAGTGTCAGCTGATGCAGAGTGTGAGGTCACACACACACTGAATGGCTTTGTGCTGGTGAGAGGATGCAGACTTGCAGAGCTGTTCATGACCTCATTCCTGGAGCCCAAGAGATGCATGATATACACTCATGTCCAGTGGGAGATGCCTACATATGCCACACATAGCCTTAAAATGATAAACAGGGCAGAAATGAGGTGACGTTGTGATGACTATTGACATGTCTTTGTCTTTTTTGGATACTGCATGAATAGAAATAAACAGTTCTGAAACGTCTGAAAATGACTACGGTCATTTCAAAAGGCCTTTGAGGCAACCACTGTTTAGTCACAATTTTGTTGCATTTGTTGGCTAAGAAATTCCAAACCTTATTTATTTGTTGATATAAAATATAAAAGTATTGACAGAAATGCTGTTCCCTCATTTCTTATAGAATGATCTTCACTTGTACAAACATGTTTTGTATTAGAGACACCACAGGCTTTATACAATCCAGTACAAGCACAACTATGCAAACCTCAAGCAAGAGAAGATGTAGAACTGTTTGTTTTATGGATTGAAGATTCTTATAGACATGTTCTCTTTGCTTTCTAGCAATAGTAAACCCAAAACAGCCAAAGGACAACAAAAGCTTCAACTTTGACTATTCCTATTGGTCACACACAACTGTAAGTTTCCTTTCATGACACTGGTCCCACTCAGTACTGTTGTTATTATATTATAAGCCGAAGTCATAATAAATGTTCTTGAGCCATTTTAACAGTGTTTTAATGTGGTCTGTCTCTCTCTCTGTCTTGAACAGCCAGAAGATATCAACTATGCATGTCAGATGCAGGTGTATAAAGACATTGGGGAGGAAATGCTTCTGCATGCTTTTGAGGGATATAATGTGTGTATCTTTGCCTATGGGCAAACTGGCGCAGGAAAGTCATATACCATGATGGGAAAGCAAGAGAAAGACCAAGAGGGGATCATCCCATTGGTAGTGCACTATATATGTCTATAATACATAAATACAGTTTTTAGCAGATAGCTGAGATACTGGGGAAACGTTCATATTCTTAACGCTGAATCTTTTTTTGACAGCTATGTGAGGATCTGTTTACCAAGATCAATGACAATAATGACAATAGCATGTCATACTCAGTTGAGGTAAGAACATCACACGATAAATGCGTTTAAATGGCACCATTCTTACTATGGAGTCCAAATAGCAAGTCAAGACTGGATTTTTTTAGGTTAGCTATATGGAGATCTACTGTGAGCGTGTTCGAGATCTGCTGAACCCAAAGAACAAAGGGAACCTGCGTGTGCGAGAGCATCCGCTAATGGGACCGTATGTGGAGGACTTATCTAAACTAGCCGTAACTTCTTACAATGACATCCAGGACCTGATGGACTCTGGCAACAAAGCCAGGTGAGCAAAATAAACATCTAAATATGGAAATAGTGAATAGAAAAGTTCTAATTTCAGAACTATACGTATCTCTGTACTTCTGTGTTTTGCTCATCATACTGTCTATCCTCAGGACTGTGGCAGCCACCAACATGAACGAGACAAGCAGCCGTTCCCATGCAGTTTTCAACATCATCTTCACACAGAAACGGCATGACAGCGAGTCAGAAAACACCTCTGAAAAGGTACAGCGTATGCTATATCAAAGTTACTGATCAGACATTCATGTGATGGTGCGATGCATACTATTGTTCTACTTGGGAAAATGTGCATCACTAAAATACAAAGTAGGTGACTGGACATATTTCTGATGGATGCTGGCAGCTTGACAGAGGCTGAATTTGCTAATATGTGCATTAGAGAGCATTGCTGTTCTGAGACACAACATTTCCTTTTGGATACAGGTCAGCAAAATCAGCCTCGTCGACTTGGCAGGAAGCGAGAGGGCTGATTCTACTGGAGCTAAAGGCACTAGACTGAAGGTGGGTCACTTTTTTGTGTATTGTGACATTTTATATGGTCAGGAATGCGTCATTAAAAGTGTATCATTCCTTTTTATAGGAAGGAGCTAATATCAACAAATCCTTAACAACACTGGGCAAAGTTATCTCTGGTTTAGCTGAGATGGTGAGAACTTTAAGATATTGTCTTAATATAAATAAAACAGTAAAACAGAAAACATTTAACAAATTATTTTGTTGTTTTGCAGGACTCTGCACCAAACAAGGTGGGGAACAGTTAAATCTTTTTTGCTAGTCTTGCATTATGACAACAGCTGCGATGACTGACTCTTCTTTGCTCTCCATGCAGAACAAAAAGAAGAAGAAGGTTGAGAGCTTTATTCCATACAGAGATTCAGTTTTGACATGGCTGCTGAGGGAAAACCTTGGTATAAAACTTTGTGCATCTTGTATCACAACATTTGTTTGGCAGTTATAACAGTTTCAGGTCTAAAAACATTTCTCAAGATCTCAATATCAAATTGTGTTTCTTTAACCAGGAGGTAACTCGCGTACTGCAATGATAGCAGCTCTAAGTCCTGCCGATATAAACTATGATGAAACTCTCAGTACTCTCAGGTAAAAAACATGGTTTCACTCAGACTGCTTTGACTAATACCAATAAAATTTCTACCAATACCAAAACTTCATTGAATGTGAGTTGAATACAAATCTTACATCTATGTCATTGAAGTGATAGTTCACCCAAACATGAAAATTCTGTGATCATTTACTGTATGACTTTCTTTCTTCTGCAGAACACAAAAAGATTTTAAAGAATACTGGAAAACGAACAACGGCGGTGCCCATTGAATTGCATTGGTTTTGTGTCCATACAATATAAATGAATGGGTACCGCCATTGTTCAGTTACCAACATTCTTCTTTTGTGTTCAGCAGAAGAAAGTCATACAGATTTGAAATGACAAGAGGGTAAGTAAATGATGACAGAATTTTCATTTTTGGGTGAACCATCCCTTTAAGTTGGTTTGGTGGTTTTAGAAGGATTTCTGTTAAATACTGTACCAGCTTGGAGACCAGCTAGGCCATAATCAGCAAACCACCTCCAGTGGATGTTCTGGAATGTTGTGATGCTGGTTTGGATGGTTTTAGATGTACTGTCGCTGTCCACAGGTACGCTGACCGTGCCAAGCAGATCCGATGCAACGCTGTCATCAACGAAGATCCCAACAACCGCCTGGTGCGTGAACTAAAGGAAGAAGTGGCTCGTCTGAAGGATCTACTCTATTCTCAGGGTCTTGGAGACATCATTGAGAGTGAGTGATACTCTTCAGATAGAAGAGCAGCAACTCATCTTGTGTTTAGAGATTTACACTCACATTCCAACATTCTCAGGACAATTGACGCGACCGTTCTGCTATACTACTTCTGTTAGGATCCTCAGGGTCAGGCAGAGGTCTGGAAATATGTCTAAAGCATTTGTCTTTTCTGTCTGTTTCTCTCAGCATATCGGACAGCAGGTCCTGGGATAGCTGCCCTTAAATGTGTGTATTTTGCCATTCTAGATTCACAGCTTACAAAAGCTTAAGCAGGAATCTCTGGACCACCAAAGTCTATTAGCTTTTCAACTAATCAGTTTAAACTAATACATGTATTTAAACAGGGCTGGGAAGGTTACTTTTAAAATTGATTTCACTACAGATTACCAAATACATAATTTAATGTGTAAACTGTAACATATTTCGTTAGATTACACAAATTTTGTAACTTGATCTAAATACTTTAGAATACTTTGGAATACTAATAAGGTACATAAAACAAAAGGATCACCAAACAGAGGACTTGGCTTTCCTCTGCTTATTTTAAACAATGTCAGTTTTATAGTTTTCCCTCATTGGACATTATATTCCACAATTCTAAGAAAAGAAGTCAGAATTATGAGTTATAAACTCGCAATTGTGAGAAAAAAGTCAGAAATGTGACCTAAAAGTACCTAAAAAAGTACTCAAACAAGAAACACTTAATCAGGACAGGACTAAATAATATTAGCATGCAATTTCTATGAACACAGATTAATCTTATTTTGTTAAAATTATTCAAATATTGCATATTCGGCAAGGGGTATGAACCTTATGAGCATAACTGTAGTTTAGGATGCTTTTGCAGATTGTCAGAGTCAGAGAATCACCAATTGCAGTTTAATTATTTACCTGTTACAGTTTATATTAATGTTGAAATGAAATAAATGACATTAAAATTCCAAGTAATCCCTTTTGTAATCTAAAATACTTTTCAGATGTAACTGTAATTTGATTACCACCCATTTAAAAGTAACTGTAATGAAATACTTTGAAATTTTGTATTTTAAATACGTAACTAAGTTACATGTATTTCGTTACTCCCCAGCCCTGTATTTAAAACAGTACAGCTCTGATGGTCCAGAGGTGGAGCAGAGGCATGTGGTCATCTCTATCTGACTTGGCCATTCATGCTGTGCAGTCGCTGATCAAAACTACATTGAGTGCTCAGTTCATCCCCATGCTCATTATTTCAAGCATGGTTCAGATACTGAGGCATGCAGGAAGTTTTTTTCAACCCATTGTTTGGTATCCTGAGTCACTTTATAAGAAAAAAAAAAACAGATTTATGTTGTCTGCCCTGCACCCTGCAGCTTTATAACATTTTTAATTAGCTGTTGAGCCTTATTTTTGACACTTTCTATTCTTCTTCCTTCCCCATCTTCTTTGTTTCCATGGTTACCCCTTTTTCTCTTACCACAACTTTTTCCGTTGACTCTCCAACCAGTTATTCCCAATTCTTGGCGAGACTTGTGCAAATACAAGCCTAATATCAATAGCATCCAGGCTGCCAATCAAAAGGGTGATTTCTCCACAGTGACCAATGCCATGACAGGAATGAGCCCGTCTCCCTCTCTCACCGCCCTGTCCAGCCGAGCTGGCTCCATCAGCAGCCTGCACGACCGGATCATGTTCAGCCCCGGAAGTGAGGAAGCCATTGAGAGGCTGAAGGTGAGGCCGAGGATTATCGGATGGTTTGATAAATTAATAAGGGCCATTGCTGATGGTTTTAACGTTGACCTAATTTCCAACTAGGAAACTGAGAAGATAATTGCAGAACTCAATGAAACTTGGGAAGAGAAGCTTCGCCGCACAGAGGCTATTAGGATGGAAAGGTTGGAGAACACTGGGAGATATTTCATCTTGAAATGTTTCTGCATTTATTAATGTCTCGTACTTCTTTTGCAAAGATAGTGTGGTTTATTATCTTCTCTTGCCATTAGGGAAGCACTTTTGGCTGAAATGGGTGTGGCGATGAGAGAAGATGGAGGAACAGTTGGAGTCTTTTCTCCAAAGAAGGTTAGAAAATCTTTTAGTGCTGTTTGTGTTAAAA
Source organism: Triplophysa rosa (assembly GCF_024868665.1). Taxonomy (NCBI): domain Eukaryota; kingdom Metazoa; phylum Chordata; class Actinopteri; order Cypriniformes; family Nemacheilidae; genus Triplophysa; species Triplophysa rosa. The sequence goes on from NC_079894.1 coordinate 10,902,889, forward strand.
GAAAATCAATTTGGTCAAATGCTTAAACCAACACTTTGTGATTTTAATGTTTCAGACGCCTCACTTGGTCAATCTAAATGAAGATCCACTGATGTCTGAATGCTTGTTGTACTACATTAAAGATGGAATCACCAAGTAAGAATGTTGTCTATTTACATAATTACATATATAACAAAACGTCTTTTATTAAGGTGATATGAGTCTACATGAATTTAAAAATATATTTAAAAAGGTATTCTTTGTACGTTAAACCTTTATCATGAGAAAAATAATAGAGTGAACCTTCAGGTGGTGCATACAGTATGTATAATAGAAAATGAAATTGATAGATTTTTAATATAGATTTTTGTAGTTTGTTTTGTTTTGATTTGGTCTGACATGGTTTTCTTATCTGTAGGGTCGGCCGTGAGGATGCCAGCAGTCGGCAGGACATTGTCCTGAGCGGTCACTTCATCAAAGACGAGCACTGTATCTTCACAAGTAGCACAAATGCCTCGGGAGAGGGAACGGTGGTATTGGAGCCCTGTGAAGGAGCTGAGACTTATGTTAATGGCAAGAGAGTGACAGAGCCTATTGTTCTCAGATCAGGTGCGTCTTTGCCTTCTAGATATAAAACCAGTTGCGTTTAAGCAAACGCAAGGGCTGATGAAACAGCACTTTTTGGCCCCTCTAATAAGTTTTAAATCCAGTCTGTTGCCAATTACAGGTAACCGTATCATCATGGGCAAGAGCCACGTGTTCCGTTTCAATGATCCAGAGCAAGCACGGCAAGAGAGGGAGAGAACCCCGTGTGCAGAAACACCTGTGGAGCCGGTGGACTGGGCCTTCGCCCAGAGAGAACTACTGGATAAACAAGGGATTGATATGAAGCAAGAGATGGAGCAGAGGTAACTGTCCTCCTTAAGATTTATCAGCCCATCTGCTACAATTTGTTACATCATTAACAATTTTATTGAAAGGCACAAACATAAGGGGGTTATGGTCTCCTGCCATTGCCAAGCTTGTTAGACTCAAAGACCAGCAGGCGGACCAGCTGAACAATTTGGCCAGGCTGGCAGACCATCTAAACCACCTTAAAATAACTGTGAAACTAGTCAGAGTCTCTTGGTTTTAGCATCCCAGATTATTACCAGTTTTCTAGTCTTTGTATCTTTACTCTGATGGTTGTGTCACTTCCAGATTACAGGAGCTTGAGGAACAGTACCGCAAGGAGAGAGAAGAGGCGAGCAACCTTCTGGAACAACAGAGACTGGTAAGCCTTTTAGTAACCAGTAGACTTTTTGAGAAGCAAACTGGAAGATCTAAATAAAACCAAAATGAACCTTTTGTTTTTTAGGACTACGAGAGAAAGCTGGAAGCTCTTCAGAGGCAGGTTGACTCCAGATATTACCCAGAAACCACGGAGGAAGAAGAGGAACCAGAAGAGGAAGGTGGGTCAAAAACACATAGTTATACCCTGATCCATATACAGTAGCAAACGTTATTTAAACATTATTTAATGTTTGTTATGTTAACAAAACATATATATGAAATAGTTGTGAAAATATTTATTGAGAAGTTTTAGATGTTACTGATATTAGCTTAAAATGGGTTCATATTTGTGGTCCTGCAGTGCCGTGGACAAACCGAGAGACAGAACTGGCCCTCTGGGCTTTCCGTAAATGGCGATTCTACCAGTTCACCTCGCTCAGAGACATGCTCTGGGGAAATGCAATTTTCCTCAAAGAGGCTAATGCCATTAGCGTAGAGCTGAAGAAAAAGGTACATCATATCATTAAAGTCCTGATTTATGGATATGATAACCTCAACCTCAACCAACCACACAACAATAAATGAACAATTCATATCATGTGTTTTCCTCTGCAGGTTCAATTTCAGTTTGTGTTGTTAACGGACACACTGTACTCCCCGCTGGCCCCTGACCTCCTGCCTCCCAGCATAGCCAAAGACAGGGAGAAAAGACTGTTCCCTCGCACCATCGTAGCCGTAGAGGTTCAGGACCAGAAAAATGGTGCCACACACTACTGGACCCTAGAGAAACTCAGGTACAATCAGATACCTAAATGTGCACATAATATGACCAGAATGCTCAGAGTGGTTGTGTAGTTAGTCGTGTAGAAAAAATACGGTGTTCGGGAAACATACAGTATGACATAAAAGGTCTGTCCCCTGAGTATGGCTCGTGATTCTGTATTGCTTCGCTGAAAAGTGCATGTCATCTGTTTTCTGTAAATAAGTGACTGTTTCGTTTAGCAGCTGTTCCATACATTATAGATCCTAAAGATAGCTTTGAAATTGCAGTTTTATTATGATTTTTTAGTTTTATTTAGTTTGATTGAAAATAGGGCTGTCAAATGATTCATCGCGATAAATCTCATCCAGGATAAAAGTTTGTGTTGACATAATATATGTCTGTGTACTGGGCATTTTAATTTTGTATTTATAAACATACACATACATGTATACATATTTATGAAATATTTACATGTGCTTTTTATATTTACCAATAATTAAAATTATAAATAAATGTGGTTACACTTTATTTTACAGTGCCCGTGTTACAGTGTAATTATACTTTTAAGTACTGAGTAATAACAATGTAACTGCATGTATTTACTATAGGGTTTGGATTAGGATTAAGGTTTGGTTCAGGGTTAGTTCAATGTAATTACGCATAATTTGTAGTAAATACTATAGTAAATACATGTAACGTGTAACAAGGGCATCGTAAAATAAATGTTTATTATTTTTTATATTATTCTTAAATATATGCTGGTATGTGTATGTTTTTATACATAAACTATATAGACATATAAACTTTATACATAAACTATATGCAAAAGTAACAGAACTCAGCATTTGATTTTTGTTATATTTGGAATTCTCCATAAATCTTGCTGACAATCTTCTTTTGGTAATGCATTAATGTCATATCGGCAGACAAAGACTGGATTTGATGAGGGAAATGTATGACCGAGCAGCGGAGGTGCCCAGTACTGCAGTTGAGGAATGTGACCACATGATGTCTGGCGGTGACCCCTTCTATGACCGCTTCCCATGGTTCCGCCTGGTTGGCCGGTGAGTAATCAATACATCATGCTTGTGTGGTGTGCATTGAAACGCTGGGTGAGCGGGGGCTGGTTTTCCCACTGTACATACTGTAATGTACATAGCTGGTAACTGCTTATGATTTGCATAGTGCTTATAATGAGGGTTAAGCGATGGTGAGCGATGTGCAGCCATCTTAGTGAACATTTCACTAAGTGGTTTTGCATTGATTTTTCATTATTTCCCCTATGCACCCTCAGACACTCCAAACACTAAAGCTCAGCCTGCTGGACACTTGTCTCACCGTGTTTATTAGCTAAACACAAATCGGGAAGCTCACGGCTGGTTTAATGCTGAGATACAACAATGCCTTACGTTTGTGAGTGAGCGTGTGCACTCGTGCGGGACCCTTGTGCGTGTGGTGTTGTACTAACCCAGTTCCCGTGTCTCCGGCTGCACCAGCACTCCCATTCTCAACACATGCATGAGAGAGCGCATGAGCGACCCCACCCTCTCCCCCACCCTCTCTGATCCCGACTCTGACATAACCGAGCTCGCCGATGAGCGGCATTATGGGAAAGTGGAGGTGGAGGAGTTGGAGGACCTGGACGATGAGCTCTTTTTGGAGGACCTGGGCTCAGAGCTTGGGAGAGAGGAGGAGGAGGAGGAAGGTGTGAGGGAACACTGCCCAGGTGCCAGCCATGGCCAGGACCCCTTTTACGACCGCTGGCCTCTGTTCAGTTTAGTGGGCAGGTTGGTGAGGTTTCAGCAGCATGCTGTTAGAGGAAACTAGCTCTTTCACACTGAGACGCAGACAGGGTCGGTCACTATGAGTCTTGTAGAAGGGTGCTAAACGTTTGTATTTTTTTCTGAGAAAATTGCTAGCCACTTCCTACACTCTAAAAATTCTTGGGTTGTTTCCGCCCATGGTAGGGGAAAATATGGTCGCTGACAGGAACCTTGTATCTCCAAAACGGTTACTTTTCAGGAAGCGCAAAAAACATTGTATTTTTTTAAAACGCAGTTGTCAAAGTTGACAAGCTCTTTTTAAGACTGTGGTTATTGGTTAAATATTTGCAAAACCCACAGAGAAACACAAAGGTTGATCAATAATAATGGTTTATTTAAAAATGTCTATATTTGACCCTAACATGAGTTAATTTAAACATTTTTTTCTTACAATCTCTCACTTGGTTACTTCATCTCATCATGCATACAATGTCATTCATGATGTCATTTCTTGAAAAATTGTCTTACAGTTTGTGTCATGTATATTACCGTTTTTTAGGCTCATCTTTTATAAAAATAGACTATGCTATTATATTTTAATTGAATATATAATTTTGTATACTTTTGTATTATACTGTACATTACAAATATGCTTTGGTTTCATGAGGGCATATAAGCAGGCCCACATGGAAGTTTATTATTAACATTTATTTACATAAAATTCAACCAAAGTCTGTGAGATGTTTAGTAATTGAATGAGAGGACATCAACAAAAAACATAGTCCCATAGTCCCATAGTGGATTTTCATTGTTTTTTATATGGGGCAACCTTTGAGAAACATTGTTGACTTTATGCAGGGCATAATGCAAGAACACTGACTAATAAACAAAAATGGCCAGCACGGGTGGCTTTAAAGATTTACGCATGTTGCAGAGCATAATATTCCAGGAATATACCAGAAAAATTCAATATGACTATATTCTAAATGTCACACTAGTTTTTCCTGAAACTCAAGAAGTAGCAGAGTTCCAGCGTTTCTGTGCTATGGAGAGTCAGCTGTATAATCTGAATGCTACAGAGCTCAAGATGAAAGAGCTGGTTTCGACTACAGCAGTCTCAATCGGGCATGCCAGAGCTAAAATTTGTATTTCGGTTTAGGATTGGCTCTCACTTTTCACTTTCTTACGCACATGCAACGTTCAGTGCAAGATTTGTGACGTGTGTTAATTTCTCTTTTAAGTTGATGGGCTAAACTCCATGTATGTTAATGTCATTTCAATATTTTGCTTTCCAGTTTGCATCTGGCCCAACAAGCCAAATTTGAAGTTTATTTTCCTCACTAAATATTTTGTTTATCTGAGCATGCTGTATTTGCGCCTCACCAATCTTGTCGTAAGCTCCTCCCCTCTGGCCACACCTCCTGCCACTCTTGACCCCGCCTGTCGTGCTTAGTCCTCTCTGAGCGTTGAGGCGGTGACAGAAAACACATTGGGGTCGAGAGGGCATATTTGAAGTGAATGAATGAATGTATAGACCAGTACATAGACCAGTCTGTCACCAAAATTTGGTGTATTAGTGTGTTTATGTGTTTCATAGACACAACATTCTTGAACCAGTTACTGAAACTTCAATAAAATCTGCCCACCTAGTTAGTCTAAACTGTGCTGTCAGTCAAAAGTTACAAATGTAAATTGTAAAATAGGTTATTGTATAGTTATGCTCTATATGCATGTATCTTGAAACCCTTCACCAACCTCCACAGAGAGAGCAAGGCCCATTCTGTAGTATATTTGAGAATGAAGGCTTTAATAGCACATTCACAGATGAACAGCAGACGTGCAGGACACATGTTTGGCTTTCGCTGGAGCAGCTTCTTGTTTTGTTTTTTTGTGTCTGATGTTGTGTTGTCTAGTGGCAGTGTTGCTGAGCTGATCTTCACCACTGGCATTTTTTTCTCATTTCAGCTCCTTTCCCCATTAATGTTAACCTTATTTGTTCTTGTCTCTAAATGTCTTTTACCCCATCAACCGACTCAAATCCTCTTTTGTTCCCACCCTCTTTATTTCCCATAGGGCGTTTGTGTATCTGAGTAACCTGCTGTATCCTGTGCCCCTGGTGCACCGTGTGGCCATTGTGAGTGAGAAGGGCGAGGTCAAGGGCTTCCTCCGAGTGGCAGTTCAAGCTATTTCTGGTAAGATGATTTTCGTACTACAGCGCCGATGTACTCCAATGAATTGTCTGATTCTAAAAGTTCGATTCAGTATTGATATTTTTTTCATATAAATGAATTTTTTTTCTGTAATAAATTTACATTAACTTCACCAGCTAAAATATGTAAATGATAAAACGTGCAAATGACTTCATAAACATTGTCGACTATGGACTGTACCATCTAGAAGGGTAGTACTTACTGTTGAGGGATAGTCATCATTTGTTCACCCACATGTCATTTAAAACCTGTATGACTCTTTCTTCTGTGAAACACAAAAGAAGATATTTTGAGAAATGTCTCAGTGGTTTAGTGTCCATACAATGGAAGTCAATGGAGTGAGGGTGAGTAAAGATGATAAAATAATTTTCATTTTGCGTGAACTATCCCTTTAGGGGAACACCCAACTGGTTTTTACTAATGGGAAGTGTACTGTAAGTGATTTCCCAGATGAGGTCAAATGATGTCAAACACCTGACACAAAGCGAGTCAATGAAATCAATTTGTACATTGTACTTGTGATGTCAGTGTTACGTGTTTTGCTCAGAATGACCTCAGTCACGGTCAGACTGAAGCGTAATCACCTCCGCAGGCTTAAACTTTGCTCCTGTTAGCCCCTCTGATCTTTCCACTATGTAAGAAAAACTAAAACCGTGAGTGAGCCACACTTTTTACAATTAAATAAATGCATCATCCTGATACATGAAGTGCAGTTTATTTTGCTGTAAATTTGCATGTGGACACGACTTACATTAACACTACACTATGTATACTCTAAAATGTAATAGAAAAGCGCTTTAAAGATTGTCTTGCAATGACATAAATAGCTGCACGGAGGCGTTGCATATATGGCCGCCAAGTGGTATGACTTCCGTAAACAGACTTTGGCTTTAGTATGCGATTTGGGCAACACGTATGATGATTGGAACCCCAGCACAGATCAGAAGGGTCTTACATCATCCTGTTCAATTATGTTCCTGTAGCACAACGGATACAGAAAAGGGTTGTGGGGTGAGGACACACATACTGATCAAATATACTTGAATGTGCTGTAAGTCACTTTGGATAAAGGTGTCTGCCAAATGCATAAAAGTAATGTACTAACAGTGTTGGGCAAGTTACTCTGAAAAAGTAATTAATTACTAGTTACTAATTACATATTCAACAGTGTAATTAGATTACTGTACAAATCACTCTCTCCGAAAAGTATTTAATTACTTATTACTAATTACTTTCTATATCCTACATCAACCTTGATTAGTTGAGTGATTCAAGGATAGGCATGAAAGGGCTCTTTTAATTCATTCAAATAAATAATATTAAACTACATAAAGTACTCTTATTAACTGACCAAAGTATTACAAATGTGAGAATAATACATTAAAGCATGGTTTTTAAAGTTAGACTTTGAATTTTGATGTCAATTCCACTATTGCACACACAAATATTACACAAAGTATTTAGTTTAATTACATCAGAAGTAACTGTAATTAAATTACAGAAAAAAATTAGAGTAATCCCTTACTTTACTTTTCAAAGGAAAAGTAATTTAATTACAGTAACTAATTACTTAGTAACTAGTTACACCCAACACTGTGTACTAAATATGTGTCTTCTTACAAAATAAATGCATATGAAATATTGATTTGATTTGAAAACTTCATTATGTTAAAAAAAAGAGAGAGGCCATCAAGTTATGGATTGTGCAGGGAATTTTATCAATGGACAAATGTGTCAGAATTGAGGTCCATCATGAGTTTTTTTCTGCACAGCTGATGAAGAAGCTCCCGATTATGGTTCAGGTGTGCGACAATCAGGAACCGCCAAGATCTCATTTGAGGATCAACAGTTTGAGAAGGTTGGTTCTGTTATTTGTTTATAGTCCATTCTCAATGGTTGGGTTCAACCAGAAACGCTTTAATAGGCTTGTTACTAAAGAACTTCTGTTTCACATTCTGTTCAGTTCCAGACAGAGTCATGCAGTGGTGGGCTGACTTACACAAGCACATCTCAAGAGGAGCTGCGCATTGTAGAAGGAGAAGGACAAAGCTCAGACATGGGACTCAATGCTGATGAGGTCAACAACAACAACTGTGCAGGTAATCTTGAAAACTAGAAAAACGGATGGCCTTATATTGATTTTCTGATAAAATGTTGCGCATGCCACAACATGATATGTTATATGTAACCATACAATGATACATTTTCGTTTTTAAAGTAAAATTTTGTTTTATATTAGTGATGCAAATGTCTTGCTTATGAAAGGTCTATTTACAGTATATTCTGCTGTGCTGCTCCCTCCAGCCTCTCCTGATGTTCCTAACAGTCCTCTGAAGGACAGTCTCGAGTGTCCTTTCGATGTGACTCAGGACAAAACTTTACAGCACTTAAAGATTGGCAGCAACTTCACCTTCAGAGTCACAGTTCTCCAGGCCTCCAGCATCTCAGCTGAGTATGCAGACATCTTCTGCCAGTTCAAGTGAGTAGATGTTTCCTGCATATGCTGCATTCATCTATAGATTTATCTCTTAGGTAACAATAAATGTTACATTTAAAACCATATGTTCTGTCCTCCAGCTTTATTCACAGGCACGACGAGGCGTTTTCCACTGAACCCTTGAAGAACACGGGCAGAGGGCCTCCTCTGGGATTCTACCATGTGCAAAATGTAACTTAACATACATAGCTAACCGTGTTCAACATGTTACGAGTAAATGATTTATATGCACTGTATGTGTTTGCTACTATTGTAGATAACCGTGGAGGTCACCAAGTCCTTTGTGGAATACATAAAAAGTCAGCCAATCGTTTTTGAGGTATTCGGACACTACCAAAAACAGCCCTTCCCTGCTCTGTGTAAAGACTTAATCAGGTAAAGAATGACATTTTAATGCTCTTTAAATACTTCAAGTCACCTTTTTAACCCCTATTTAACCTCCTTGTAGTTCATTACGTCCAACAAGAAGGCATTTTCCCAGAGTTATGCCTTTGTCAAAGCCAGGTAAGACCTTTTGCATTGTTTTGTAGAGTTTGTTTCGGTTCTGGTTTTATTTCTGAGCTCTGTCTGCGTCTCCCCACAGTGCCCGCCACTAAACTGAGCACCCTGAGACGCTCCACCGCCGGCCCCTGTCACTCCAAATACGACCTTATGACCTTTTTTGAGATCTGCGAGCTGGAAGCCAATGGAGAGTGAGTTTCACATAAAAGTTCACGACTTATGTATATCAGTTCTTGGTAAGTTACTCATTGCAGTCAGGCTATTTATACGTACAGTAATGTAACCCTTGTACCTGTTTGCGTACCTTCTCAGCTACATCCCAGCTGTTGTTGATCACAGGGGTGGAATGCCCTGCCATGGTACATTCCTGTTGCACCAGGTAACCCAGAATTTACTGCACTAGTGAAACTCAATTAATAGTGATACAAATGATAACTAAAATTATAACTTTTTTTGTCATATTTAAACTCAAGAGTTGGGATTTTTATCTTGCTTCCAACAGGGGATCCAAAGGAGAATTACGGTCACTATAGCCCATGAAACTGGCAATGACATTGAGTGGAAGGAGGTTAAAGAGCTGGTCATAGGTTAGTAAATGTTCCTGTGTTTGCTTACATTCAGCTTTCATCTCATTTAAAGCTTGCTAAACTAAAGCACAAGTGAATGTTCAGGCAGAGTTTCAGATGACTCAGCATCTCTTCTCTTCTGTTTCAGGACGCATCCGTAACACACCCGAGGCGGACGAGACGATCATAGATCCCAACATCCTGTCTCTCAACATCCTGTCATCAGGCTACATACGGCCATCTTATGATGACAGGTGCTACAGACATTCATATAAATATACCAAAATAACTAAATTATATTGATTCTAATTTTTCCTCCTTTTAATTAACAATTGTTTGTGAAAACATAATACATTCTTGAGGTCTGCCTTTATATAAAATAATTAAATGAAAATAGCTTTTAAAACGCAGTAGCATTAATGACAATTAATGGCTTTATAATTTGTGACCCTGCCTGTGAAATCCAGGCTAAAGTCTCATAATCAATTTATGAAATACCAAGCATCAAAATGTGATTTTAATTTCACTATAATTTCAATCTTTGACATGGCCTTACTCAGTCAATATTAAAGATATCAAAGTTATTTTGAAAGAATGTTCTTTACATTATGTAGGATGGTTTTATGTAGCAAACAGTAAATCACAAAAAAATGAGCTGGGTTTTCACAGACAGGTTCACATTCTAACAAGACTAATAGCTCAGTTCTCTTACAAATTCTAATTCACTAACATGGTGGATCTCTTGTTTCCTGTCAGTGTGTCATTGGGAATTGACCATAGGTATGTTTTTTAAGCTCAGTATACATTGCTTTCTGATTACTATCGAGTACAAAGTCTAAACATCAACATCGATCTGTTTACTTCTCAGGACATTTTACCGCTTTGAAGCAGCGTGGGACAGCTCCATGCACAACTCTCTGCTGCTGAACCGCGTCACCCCCTACGGAGAGAAAATTTACATCACTTTATCTGCTTACCTTGAGGTGATCGTTTTGATTATTTGTCTCGTCCAAAGCAATATCAACACAAATGTCAGTAAATTCACAACACGCAGTGCCAAGTTCAGTTTTTAGTACACTGTCATTTCCTACTAATGGGTTTTGCTGTAATCTTTAGATGGAAAACTGCACCCAGCCCACTGTTATAACCAAGGACTTCTGCATGGTCTTCTACTCCAGAGATGCAAAGCTTCCTGCATCACGCTCCATTCGCAACCTCTTCAGCACGGGTGCCTTCAGGCCCTCTGAGAGGTGAGCACAGGCCTGAGGTTAAAGTCAGCTTTAGGATGCAAGATTCAATATCTGAATGAAAATGCATGTGTCATTTTCATGCATTTGCACAGAATTCTGTTTTTTTTATGTTAGCGTGTATTGCAAGGTCTAATGACTTGTTAACATTTTGGTTTAGTAACCGTGTGACCGGAGTGTACGAACTAAGCCTTTGCCATTTGGCAGACATTGGAAGTCCTGGTAAGAATGCAAATTCAAATTCATTACTTTATTTGGAAAACCACATAATCTGACATGTTTAAACCCTGCTGTTTGACTCAGGTATGCAAAGGAGACGCAGACGGGTGCTGGACACCTCAGTGGCGTATGTGCGTGGAGAGGAGAACCTGGCGGGCTGGAGGCCCCGCAGCGACAGCCTCATCCTGGACCACCAATGGGAGCTGGAGAAACTCAGCCTACTGCAGGAGGTAAGGACCTGAGTGAATGTGCTCCATCAGAATGTGTCAGAGCCTTTCATGCTGTCCATTAATGGATTTTTTTAGTTTTCTGAAAAGTAAATAAGTGTGATGTGTCCACAGGTGGAGAAGACCAGGCATTATCTTCTGCTGAGAGAGAAGCTAGAAGCATCTCTGTTTCTGGGACACGATTCTTTTTGTGGTAAAGACTTGATGGAGTCACCTAAGGCCTCCAGCCCCGTGATGACGATGAACCCAGTAGTCAGTCTGGGTCTGGACAGTCCCAATGAGAGACAGAGGGAACTGGCTGCCAAGGTAAATACCACCTGCTGTATATACAGTGGGTATATTGGTATATATATGCAATATATATATACAATAATGGTATATTTACAAATCCAGTGTGACTAAAGGACGAAAAGTATTTGGAAGCAATTTCTCACACCCAAAACTAAATCATTTTAAAACGCATGCAGAAGCCTAACATCCAGCATCTGCATTAAAAAACTTATTGCATTGAATATTTTAATTGTGGAAGGTCACCAAGTTGCATTGTTTTGAAATTTGGACACTACGACTTTCCAAATGAATGTCACTTAAAGTTTTGCCCCCACCTTCTTCTCTCTGCAGTGTGTACGACTGCTCATGCACACGTTCAACAGGCAGTATAGCCAGGTGAGCAGCAGTCTCAGTGAAAGCAAGGTGAGCCTTTACTGTCCTAGTGTCCATCCAGACCCTCAAAAACATCTCATTCTTATTTTCTCTCCCTTTTACACTTGCTCGCCTGCTGTATATTTTACTCTCTCTTTCTCCTGCACTGCTGCTGCTCACGCTCAGCAGTGTCTTATTTATTTCTACTCCACTTAAAATATTTGTGTTGACTTCTATCATTCATTCATTAGACTAGAGCAGCATGATTAGTAATAGATGCTTTAAGGGTAAGCACACCATTTTTTAGATTATAATGACTAAGAATTTTATGTTCTTAACTTGAATATCTGGTCCTCTTTCCTCCCTGTGTGTGTGTGTGTGTGTGTTAGCTGTCAGAAATGTCAGCATCACTTTTAAGAGAGAGTTCTTCTTCAGCTCTGAGCACTCTGACCCCCTCCTCCACCTGCCCTTCACTGGTGGATGGTCACTTTGGCAGTCAAGACTTCAGGTCAGTATATCTCAACAACAACAACAGCAAAAAAAGATTAATCACTGTTAAGGCACTCACATAATACAGCATTTGTAGGGCTGGTTCCCCGTTAGTCATTGAGTCACACTCATAACCGTTTTATGGTCTTTAAGTATTAGTTGATGTCCAAGTCTCAGAACACCAAAATCTTCTTGATATCTAACCAAAATTTGTGTTTTGTTGTCATTTCTCAGAGGAGCTGAGGCTAACTCTGGTGCCTCAAGCCCTGACCTCGATCCTTTCAGCCCTGTAGAGAGAAAACTCAGGAGCTGCACCTTTATCCCAAACATCCAAGAGGTCCGAGTCAGGTACAGGAGACTTTCAAACACTGTACTTGTTTAGTATCATGTTATTAAGTACTTCCTCTTTAAATTAACAGATATTGTATACCACTGCTGTCCTTCTGAAACCTGGTCTCTCCATATTTCCTGATTTTATTTATTTTTATTTATGATAAAAAGTATTAAAAAGAGCTTGTCAACTTTGACAACACAGTATTTATTCATTAAAAAGCACAGTGTTTTTTCCATTTCCTGAAAAACAGCAAATTTGGACATCCAAGGTGCCGATATTTAATAATATACAATTCAGTATAATATGTTAACATAATTATAGTTAAAATAAACTGATAGTTTATTAATAGTTGTAAATTACTACAGGTAATTTACAGTATATAGTTTTACTATAGGGAATTTAATCTAATAGGTTCCAAATTGTCCCCCCAACTTGTGTATGGATCGTCTGGTTCTCACCAGGAATGTAGCCTGAGATGCTGGAATGGCGTTAAGAATGAATAAACAAACAAACAAACAAACAATTTAATCTAATATAAACTTTCTCTTTGTCTGCAGCCCCATTGTGTCAAAGAAAGGCTATCTACATTTTCTGGAGACACATACCAACGGCTGGGTGAAGCGTTACATTGTAGTGCGACGGCCATATGTGTACCTGTACCGCAGTGAGAGAGACAACGTGGAGAGAGCCGTCATTAACCTGTCTTCTGCCCAGGTGGAGTACAGTGAAGATCAGCAGACCTTGTTGAGGGTAAGCTTTAAATGAGATTACACACACTATTACTGAGTCGAATAATAGCAAATGAAACCGCATCCCTGTGTCAAATCTATTCATGTGCTGCTTTTTGTAGGCTCCTTACACATTTGCTATGTGCACCGAGCACCGTAACATTCTCCTCCAAGCCAGCAATGACAAAGAGATGCATGACTGGCTGTATGCATTCAACCCACTGCTGGCAGGAACCATCAGGTACACAAATACACTGCCTAAAGTACTATGAATGAATTCAATTCCTTCAGTAAATGGTGACATGACACACATTTAGTTATTCATTTAATGCAATTAGGTCAAACCATTACTATTGATGCATGGAAATGTTTTTCTTCTAATATTTTCCCCATGGATTTGATTGTTAAATTGTTGATGGTATGTCTGTTGCTCCCTTTTTCATTTATTGAATGTTCCATTTATGTGTTTCCGTAGATATTTTTGTTTTGAAAAACAATAAAACTCTCTGAAATATATGAAATGCTTTAGGCCACTGGTTCTCTTTTCTGCTCTGTGTTTTTTTGTGTGCCATTTTTCTGCTGTTTATCAATTCTGACATCACTCTCATTTGTCTCTCCTCACAGGTCTAAGCTTTCCAGAAGAAAATCACAGATGAGGATGTGAACTTTTCTCCAGCTTAAAACATATACAGTTAGCTAACAGGCCCTTGTGATGTAATTAGGTCATGTGATCATGAGTGTCCTATACCCACCTTATCTCAGCTGCCTGCCTACCCTAGCACTCCTTTCCATGCCAACTATAGACTGTGCGACTGGCTTCACAAAGTGTGTTTATGTGTGTATGTCAGGCTCTGTTTAGTCAGTTACAAACCTAAATTGAAATATATTCAAATATTCAACACTCTCCCAACATTGCTCAAAACTAGAATGGCAAAACAGCATTTAGACATGACCCCACTCCTAAGTGTTATAGCATTCATTTGTAAATGCGACACAATGCTCTTTTTGTGCTCTTCTGTGCTTTTGCAGAGTAGATGTCAAGCGCTTTTACCTGGGCTTTAGTAGATGCTTCTTGTTTTATAGTTTTGGCCACAGTCTTTTTCAAGGGATGCAGAGCTTATTTCGAGGGAACTTTTTTGCGTTTTAGATGATTGCCAATAATTCAATTGCAGGGAAATGCAACTGAACTTGGTAATTGTCTGTTACATCAACCCGAAATCAACATTGGAAAACTACTAACTTTCTACCATACTGACATTTATTTTTGTCTCTTTATTTTCATCTGTAATGTCTTTTTAACATTACATTATGTTTACTTATTTATTAAGCATTATATGTTTTATAAACATAATTGATTTATCGAGAGGTCGCTATAGCGTGTTACTTTTAATTTTTCACCTTGCACTTTTGATACCAAGCTTTGGTTGTTTCGCAGATTTGTTTAGTTAATTTGCACGAGAGCTCTGGTGCTACAGAGAATCTCCACTGCTTTAATGTTTCTTTTCTGTTACTCATACACAGAAACACCGTCAGAGCACTTTTAACCTTTAGATGTGGGAGATTAGATTTAGATTTTATCACAATTCTTAACAAACTGTTGTGCAGGAGGCCCATGTTCATGAGAATACTGTATCTTTATTGCCTTGTTCCTCTTTTGTAGCTGCTATGGTATGTTCAGGTCATCCTGGCCTTAATGTTATGATAGAATATCTGTATTGAAGCCAGGATCTCTCTCTTGGTATGTGATGGCAATGAGATGTCTTAAAAGAAGAGATCCAGTGTTACAATATATAACCAGAAGTTTATACATTTCTGTTTAATCACCGTCAGCTCAGCTAAATGGTCGCTCATTTGTTTTAGTTTTTTTTAGATGCCTTTATTATAGCATACCCATACAGTACATGTTGAAAGAATCCCTTGTTTTATCCACATTTTGCCTTGTGACTATAAAGAGAGAGTATACCTAGAAAAACATTTCCTATCAGGCCATTCAAATGATAGGCAGAAGTAAAACTAGAGACCAAAAACACAATAACGTATGTTGATCAATTCAGAAATCTGCTGTATGATCTGAGCTCATGCTAGTGGTCAGTCAACCATTCAGTATGTTGCTCATGCCGTATGTTGCACTTTTTAAGATCCTGTTGTGGGAGAAATGATGTTTTGTGCCATGGGCTAGCCAACCCAAAGAGCACAAATGTAGCAGTGATACTGAGTTATCTGAACATACGTAAGAGTCATCGTGTCTTTGCATTTCTGGTCTTTACCCTGCAAGCAGCAGTATAAATATACCTTGATAATACATTCAATGAAACAGATGTAAATCTAAGTGTCTTCACATTATATTAACAGGTATACCTCTCAGTACCCCGATTCAGATTTGTATTCATTTTGTCTTTAATAATGCTATGAATATGATAGCATGCTGTACATATTTATTCCGCTTTTAGATGAAATGTATCAAATGTATACCTCCATACAGTACAAGAGTAGCAATGACATTAAAAAATAGTTCCGTTGTATCATTTTAGCGAAATAAAGGAATACAGTCAACTATAAGCATGTAGTGTTTGCAAACCCTCGGATTTGACACATGCAATGCAACAAGACATATTGCAGTCCAATGAGATTTATAGGGTTTGTAGTTCAAATGCGTCTCTCACTCTATGGATCTTTTGTGTTTCTTTCCAAGCATCCCTTTGAATAGACACCTGTCATCCATCCAAATATTCCAAATTTACAGAGGATCTCAATATAAACTAAGTGTATTTACTGTAATTGCTTCTATATTTTTGTTGATTTGCTCTGTATATAAACCTGTGGTCTAGCACACAGCTGTAACCACTTTATACCATAATGAATGGGCTGTAGTGTACTCAGTGCTCAAGTTCTTTGAGTGTTGGACCTGTGTCTTCTAATGTCTGTGGACACTTAACACTTTGTCGGCTGTGAAATAAATGTGAAATATGCGCAACCTTGCCCAAGCCTGGACTTCCTTTTTTATTCAAATGAATAGCAATTCTGTATATAATGTATGATAGTTTCCACTGTTGAGTTATGGACAGTTGTTTTTAAAGTGATAGTTCACACAAAAATGAAAATTCTGTCATGAGTTAATCACACTCTTGTCATTTCAAACCTGTATGACTTTCTTCCTTCCGCAAAGCAAAAAAGAAGATATTTTGAAGTATGTTGTAAACCGGCACCCATTCACTTGCACTGGTTTTGTGTCCACATAAGTGAATGGGGACGGAGATGTTCGGTTCAAAATATCTTTTGTGTTTTGCGGAAGAAAGAAAGTCATACAGGTTTGAAATGTCAAGAGGGTGAGGTAAATGATGACAGCATTTTCATTTTTGGGTGACCTATCGCTTTACGTTTTTACAGTTCCGTAATAGTTTGTTATTGTATATGGGATTGAGGGAAATTCAAGCGACAGAAGCAGATGTATATATTCACAAGGGATCTCATTACATTTCTGGCTCAGTGCTTGTCCACTCCCTCATCCCTCTCCCATGGACATCTGTTAGCAAGCTCAGGTATCATTTTGGAGAGAGAGGGATAATTGGGTGCAGCCCAGGACCCCTGCCACTTTTGTTGCAGGCTGGCTCAGGTGCAGTATGGTGCTCCACAAGGCCATTCAGGCAGCTCGTGAAGGGAACGTGGAGGCTCTGAGGGCCCTGCATGAGTCCAGATGCCTCAGTCCGACCATCACGGATGCTCAGGGAGCTTCACCCGTTCACCACGCCGCCCGCTGCGGCCAGCTGGACTGCCTCCAGTTTCTGGTGAAAGAGGCTCATTTACCCTGCCACATCCGCACCAAAAACGGAGCGACGCCTGCTCATGATGCTACTGTCACAGGGCATGTACGGGAGCTGGAGTGGCTGCTGAGACAGGGGAATTGTGGGATTGAGGTGAGTGCCAAGTGTATGAAAGAGAAAAAACACTTTTGACAGCTGGATTGATGATGTTTTTAAGGATGGTGAGTCAATGTCAATTTACTTTACTGTCAATGATTGATGAGCAGTTCACACAGTAAAGCAGCTCTTTCATTAGTAGCAATGACAGTATAATAGAATCAGTGTGCCTGTAATTTAAACTACTTATGGGGTATTGGATGATGATTTTGTATCTGCTTACAGGATCATGATGGCGAGGGAGCTACGGCCCTGCACCTGGCTGCCAGGTTTGGCCACGCGGAGGCAGTGCAGTGGCTGCTGTCGGAGGGAAGCAGCACTGAGGCGGAGACCGACTGCGGAGCTCTTCCTCTTCATTATGCCGCAGCCAGTGGAGACCTCACCTCCCTCAAATTACTCATGTCTAACTACCCGCGGTGAGGCACACTAAATTGATCATTTAAAAAATTATAAATATTTAGATGTTTGTACGCTGAGTTTAAACGCTATACGGTTCATAAAACAGCCGAACAACACTTAAAGTCCCAGTGAAATTATAAATGACAATGCCTATTTTTTCATGAAATATTGCCGTGTTTATTGTAAATAGTTTATCAATGTGGGTCACTCTCTTTTTAAAATTTGTGTGCCCTCAGTCTTCAGTTAAAATCTGAAAATGCACTTCCTTCCTGTAATGACTATCCATCTTAATTGACGTGTGTTAGACGGCTTGGGCGGAGCATCCGTTAACTTCTCCCCTTCAACTGTCAGTCTGCTGCCAGCTCCATTTCAAAATGCAACAGCTGTTTTTATACCTCCAATCAAATCGCAGAGAAAGATGAAAGCCACGCCCACTATTTTTCTCATTAGAAATTGCATTTCACTAGGAAATGCGTGAAAATACGGAAGATAAAAAGATCGCAACTTCTGGTTCACAGGGACTTTAAAACCGAAGTTGGATAGATGCTACTGGGCCATTCTATAATTGTAGGAACATAATGTAGCCTACGTGGGATATATTGTTAAAGGTCTGGTTAAACGCACATCTGCCAATCTCATATTATTCTTGAGTACCTATAGAGTAGTATTGAATACTTCGTATCTTCGAAGAGTATTTAGTTTGATCGCGCCGATTGCCAACAAAACACAGACATATGACTTTCACTCACCGCATGTGGTTCATGTCTGGCATCTTTTAGCACTGGGACCGCCCCATCTATCAGTTTCAAACAATCTGCAAATCCAGCGCTATATCCACCATTAACATCCATCACTGAAATGCCGTAAACAAACAAACACACCTCAACTTCTATCACTATCGCAAGAGTAACGAGCTGCAGCTGCAAGCCCACAGCGCAGCCAATCTTGACAAAGCGCACCTAATCTTGATGGTAGGTGGTCTTCCTTAATGTTACGAAATGCTTTTAGTAATGTTAATACATTTTCAAAACCAGACGTTACTTCGGGGTTTGTGATGGGGAAATATCCCAAATCCGAGGTGTCTTGAACGCAGCATTATATCACCTAAAAAAGTATGGTATTTCGCTGTCTGATTTTGAAAAGTTGCTCATCTTCGCATTCAAGCATTAAAATGACCTCAAATACAAACACATTTTGCTCTCATACTTTTGTCTGTAGTTAGATTAGATAATCATGCCATTTGGGTGTGTTTCTCCAAAATAAGGTGTTTTTTGTGATACACCTTATGTGTGTCCGGAAGACCATTGTCAAATAAGTTACCCACTGGGAAAAGCCCTCTCAAAAAGGAATGGTTTGTCCTAATTGTATATCATTTGCATAGTGTGATGTCATTTCCTCTATAGATGAAATAGAACAAAGTCCTTTTTTTAAACAAAAGATCAAGAGTGGACTCATTGAATGTCAGCAGTTACACAAATATTGTGACTCTAAATTCTAACAAGAGATTGCAGTGCATTTATTTATTCATTTACCACACCCCTTAATCTAAAGCGACTTATAAATGAGAGATCATTTGACATTTTATCAATACATTAGAATTAGAACTTATGTTAGGTTTATGAAGATGTATTTCTAACCATGCCATATGCATATGTTGAGTAGGCTTTAGGCCCAATTCTTTTAAATGTCAACTGAGTTATTATCAACATTGTTACTCAGTTAAGTAAAAAATATGAGGTAAAGGTTTAAAAAACTATTTAAAACCATGTAACTCTGAGACTAATAGAATAAGTACAGTATACGTATTTAAGGGTGTTATGTGAGGTTATGTTTGTGTTTTGGGAAAAATGTTTCCCATATTCAAATGCCATATGTACCCCAAATTATAGAATGACCCCACTATTAGTTATTTACGTATGTGACTTCTTTACGCGTAGGCAAAAGAATGTGTCATGCTTGGACAGGTAAGTATAGGCACAGTCAGTGTAGCTGTTAGAAGCTGCAGGCTGAGAAAAGGTCAACTAACACATGTCAAACCTGCCATCTCACTGTACCTTGTCCTCTATAATACATGAGGAGTCTCATACCTGCCACATGGCAGCAGCACCTGTGCTTATACTCTGCACAGCCACCAACATAATGATGCAAAAGAAAGTGTACCTCGCTCTAAGACCTCACAAAAAATACTTGCTAAAAATGTAACATTTTTAATAAGGGATTTGCATATTTTTGAAACATAAGGAGCAGCCTTTTGTGTCTCTGTATTTTAACTGGATCAGATGACAGAAGCCTTTCACAGAATTATAACCCCTTATAACACATGATATTTTACAGCTTAATGCGTAAAACTTCTGTAATCATTACATAACATAAAAGAAGATATTTTGAAGAACATGCTAGCCAAACAACATTAGACCCAGTTAACTTCCATTGTAAGGACACAAAACCACTGAGACATTTCTCAAAATATCTTTGTTTGTGCTATACAGATAAAACAGTCACTGTATACAGCTTTCAAACCACACGAGGTGAATAAATGATGATCATTTTATTAACTATCCCTTTTAATCTCCTTCACAGATATTTTTTATAGTAGGTACTGTATGCATAGCATATAATAATACTATAAGTATAACGTAGGGTATAATATAGTATACAGTATATCTTTAAGTCCCATAAAGATGTTTTTGGACTCAGGTATGTGGACCGTCAGACAGGAACTGGGGCCACCCCACTATATCTGGCCTGTCAGGAGGGGCATCTACATGTGGTTGAATACTTGGTGAAGGATTGTGGGGCAAACGTCCATTTGCAGGCCAAGGATGGCATGAGTGTTCTTCATGCAGCTGCCCACATGGGACACTATGCACTGGTGGTCTGGCTAGTGAGTTACAGCCGCTCTTAGCTAAGATTGTCTTTTGTCTATGGCATCATCTGATCAAGTGATGGTCGCACTAAACATCTTTCAATCAACAAATTCATAGCATATAATACAAATGATGTGATACAATGATCCCATCAATGATCCCACTGTCTGTTCTTGATCTTCAGGCCACTTTCACAGACCTGGACCTGTCCTGTCAGGATAAGGATGGAGCCACAGCACTGCACTTTGCTGCTAGCGAGGGCCACCATCGCATTGTGGATCGTCTTTTGATAATGGGAGCGAGTGTCATAAAAGACCACTGGGGTGGGACCCCTCTGCACGATGCAGCTGAGAATGGAGAACTGGAGGTTCCCATCACAAATATTTATACAGTGTAAGTAGTGTTTAAAATGCAGTCGCGCGGCTTTGAATGACAGACTTTTCTTCTTTCAGTGCTGCCGGGTGCTGCTGAATAATCACATCAGCCCACTGGAGAGAGATTTGGATGGCTTTACTGCAGCGGATCTGGCAGAGTACAACGGCTATCATGACTGTGCCAATTTCATCCGTGCCAGTGATGCTCATGTAAGATTGTTTTTTTTCTTCAGATTTCTGTTTGCACATTGTTTTCTTTTCATGTTTTTAAGTTTTGAAGGATGGTTCTTTTCATTCCTGTATTTCATTTGGCATAATATGGCACACCCTGAATGCCGCTGACATTAGTGTTTTGGTTCACGTCTCCCCCTACTGATGGCAAACTGTTACTGCCACCTTCTGGCAAACTTTATTACTCCACCCTGAACATATTTGTGCCAATACAATACAGCAGATCAACATGGCTGAGTAAAGATACACAGTAGAGGACTGAGTACACGTATTAAAGCACATGATTAAACCCGACTCAGTCGTGCACTGACCGTCATCACTACTTAAGAAGTGATGTATTATTTATGAGATAAAGGACAGGACATTCTTCATAGGAACATTCTGTTCAGATACCCCTAGTCTTCTAATTAATAAATCCATCATAATCTGATCCACTTTTTTATGTTGTTACATTGTCATGGATTCCAGGAACAATTCCAGGAATATGTCATTTGTGTCATGAAATCTGTTGTTGCAACTGGAAGAACGCCTGGTCAGTTTTTGTGCTGTCATACAATTAATATTTAAAGAATATAGCTGGCCTGAACTCAAAAGGGGGCCATTTTATGTCCTCCTTAAAGTCATTCACATAACAATGTCACAGATGTAAGGTCAGGAGAGTTAGCCGTGCCCATGAGAAAGGATGGGTGCAACACGTAATAGGCCCATAAAGTGTCAAACCCCAATTCTCCCTGGAAATTCACAAAATTAAGTACTTATATTTACACACTTAGAGTCACACATACGCTAAAGTTCAGTTACGTCATTAGTGCATAACTGAAGTGGAAACTATGCAAGCGGCATTCTTTTGATAGCATAACAGCGATGGCACAGCAGAACGATACGTCGGATACAGGCTGATTAGCAAGACACTTAGGAGTGTCTGGTTGGCGCAGGAGGGATCTGTGTGCTATCACTTACTCCCCTCTCAGTGTGAGCTCCAATGCCACGGGGGCGTCATGAGATCCACCTTCTCAGGTGTCAGAGGCTCGTAAATGCAGCAATGGGTTTGTCACATGGCATTTTGCTTCTCATGCTCAGTGAATATATCACAGGGCTGCAGAGAGAGACGTGTTGTGCCCCAGTTTGTATACTGACGCTGTCCTTGTTTACACTGGAGTGCACTGGTTGTTTTGTGTGTATTTTCCTAAAGGAAAGTGTGGGCACGTTCATTTTAGGGCTGTCAAATTAATTGCATAATAATACAGTATATGTCTGTGTACTGTGCATATTTATTTTGTATTTATAAACACAAACATACATATATTTAAGAAAAATCAACGTTTATATATAATTTCAATTATTGATAAATATAAATAACCACATCTAGATATTTCCTAAATATGCATGCATGTATGTGTGTGTTTATAGTTACAAAATGAATACGCACAGTACACAGACCATTATCTAAACAACTTCTGGATGTGATTAATCGATTTTGTCGGTTTTAAAAAGCACTTCATGTAACTGTTTTCAAAATAGTCAACCACCATGTTGTAGGTATTCATTTGATTGTATTTTAAAATATAATACAAGCTAGAAAGGTGGTGTCCACAGCTATACAAGGTACCGGAACAATTACCACAAAACATACAGTATGTTACAAAAAAAATTTAAAGGGTAAAAGTAAAGAACAAATATTGATGTCATACAATCTTACTGCAGATATAGCTGTTTACATTATTCCACTTACATATACAATATCTAATGATCTGTGAGTGAAGTGTGCTGACCCCTGAGCACTCCACGGGTGAGGTGCAGGTGATGGACAGCTACTGTCTTTATTGAGTGATGCTTGTTTAAAGTTGCGTAACAGCAGGACAGTTAGGTTAAGATAACATGATAGCTCATCAGGGACTAGAACTGTCTGTTCATGTGTAGTCACTATCAAACCCCGTTCTTTGATCTTGCCTTCTTGTACAACTGAGGTCATTGTCTTACCATAAATGGACACTTCAGAGGTGTGTGACTATACATGCAAGTGTTAGTTCAATAACAATACATATCCTCCTAAAGCACACACTGAGAGTATAAGTGCTGTGGAGGAACTTGTGGTACTACTACAAAGCCTTTAGAACCTTACATTTCTAAAGGACAAGCGTTCACCTAATCCCACCCTTTAATTATTAATACTTTACTATGAAGACCTCCCGTCCGAGTGAACTGCTTATAGGGCACTGATCCTTAAGCTTTTGGTCATTGGATGGCTGGAGTGATGATGTGAGTAAACAGAAACAGGCTGGACTCGTCACATTTGGCGGTTATACAGTACTTGTGAAGATTTGACTGGCAAAGGTATTTACATAGTTATAATAGTTATTTTTCTGAAATCATGATTTTTTAGGTGCTTCAAGAGTAATGAAATTTCTTTATAATTCTAAAAGACAGCATGGGGTTGTTTTTGCTCGAGGAAGAATGCGCTTTTGTTGGGTGTTATCAGTAATAGTCATAATATTTGTACAACATTTGTGAATAAAAAACCTGATTAATGGAATTTTTTTAAAATACATTGCATATAAATAAAGGTTAAAAAGAAGAGTGTTAAAAAACAAATGTTACCAAGACTATATACAGGAAATGAGGTTAAACAAACAAATATAACTATTGTAGGGCAAGTAAGAGATGATGTAATAGACGAAGCAGAAATTCTGAAATGTTTGTGTTTTGCTTGTACACATTTCTTGTTAAAATCAGAAAATACGGCATAAATATTTTTATTAGATTGAATGTTAAATACTGTATGTAGTACTTCAAGCCTTATTTAATATTTATTATGAAATATTACTTATTTAATATCTTAGATATGTTGCTGGCATTTAGGGCTTCATTCAGTACATGACTGTTCCACAAATTTAAAATGATTACTACTACTGTAAATTATGGCTGTCACAGTTTTCGCTCAGATCTTCACTACAAGATCATCATCATCATGGCCAAAACAAATGAACAATAATATTGTTGTGATATCTATTGAACTTATTTTTATAAATAAAATAATGTTATCAATCAACCTCATTTTGATTTAGTCTATTTTGTGTTTTTTTTGGCCAATGAATCACACTCAAAATATGAGTGTTGGGAGGTGAAGAGAAAGTTTGTAACTGTTATGGCTCTTTAAAGCTAAATTTAAATATTGTAATTTGCTATTAATATTATATTGATAATCATGGCTTTTAATATTACAATATTGTCAATAGGTATGTCATAAGACCCCTACTGTAAATATGATCAAATCATATTCTCATGGTCATCTCATATATATTAACGCATGTATACAGTCAATTTGGCAAAGGTTTCAGTGTAGCTTTCCAGCCACTGTGCTGTATGGCATATACAGTACGTATATTAAAAACACACACAGAGAATTCTTGAGGGTTCATGAGTGCCCATAAGAGAAATCAATCACTGCATTTCCAGGTATGGGTCATTTGACCCGTCCTATCAGATGACTGATCTCTATAGGCAGTTTTTCTTCGCTAACAAAGTGGGAGGTCTGCTATACTAAACAGTTTGAGCTCCTGTTTCACTTTTCTTGTGACTTTGTACTCTCATTATAAGCTTCTGGCAGATCCTGGTGTACACTGTGTGTCCAGGCTCGTGTTTTTAGTAATTTACCATTATGAGAAAATTGCAGTTTAAATTTATTGCATTCTGAGTCAGCCCCGAATTACTCATTGCGTTTTTTACTCAACAGTCTGTAGATGGTTTCCCTGCACCAGATGTTTTACTTATAGAGGAAGAAAGGACCTTATTTAGCACAACTGACCCCTACCAGGATATTAAGCACCTGTCCAATACCAGAATGGACAGCATCAAGGTGATGATATTTAATGACAGACTCATTTTATACAACAAACATGACAGGATTCGATTATTTTTAATCACTTTGTTTTGGTGTTCCTAGCAGCCGGTGAACGAGGTGCCTCCCCAACCTCGACTCTCTCCACCAGACCCGGATGCATCATCTGCGTTCCCTGTCTCCTCACAGGGCAACAGAGCTGGGTCTGGAACCATTCAGCACATGCAAGTGGCCTCTACAGATGAGATTACAGGTCTTTTAGCACTTTTCTCAGTTGCTAACTATGATCATTGCACAAATGTCTGTTAGATCTCGATTTGTCAAAAAGGTCCATGTCCACCAAAATACAAAGAGAGCGTATTTTTAAAGTCATCTCATTTCTTTCTTTATCTGGCGGAACTGTACAGTTGTGACCTCATTCAACATGAGGAAACATGTTGAGGAAGAGCAGACAATTCTTTCCAACAAATCAATGAGGTCGTTGAGACAAGCAGGGATCACAGCCATCTTCACTGGACAAGCTTTTAATGTATGTTCTACCTCAACACCATTTATTCATTTTTTATTAGCAAAATAAGTCATTTTATTGAAGTTAACATGACATTGAGTTTATTGTTAATAATGTTAATCCAAATAATGGAATGTTTGTGTAACTCAGAAATTGTATGCTGGTTAATGTTAGTGTATTAAAGGGATAATTCCCCCAAAAGTGACAATTCTTTCATAATTTACTAACCCTCATGTCATTTTAAAACCTTTTCATACTTCTGCAAAACATAAAAGAAGATATTTGGAGAACATTGGTACCCTAACAACATTGTATGGACACAAAACCATACACAAAGACATTTCTCTTAATATCTTCTTTTGTGTTCCACAGATGAAAGGGGTCATATAAAGGTTTTAAATTACATGATAGTGAATCAATTATTTTCATTTTCGTGAACTATCCCTTTAAAGGTAATGGCAATAATAGCAAAAAGCAACAGATTTAGAAGGAAATCACTATGTTATCATTAGGTGTCACTGTCAACTGAACTTTTAAGTGAAAATGTTTCATTGTAACTGAGATGACAGCATTGTCATTAGTTCTGAGTAATTTTTCAACATTGTTATACATTTGTTTTCAGAAAGGAGAAAATGAAGATGTTTTGCTTTCAGCATTGAAGGAAAACCTTGCTGACATTGATTCTCTGATCCCTACTCATGATGTGAACGGGAGGCCCATTGCTGAATGGAAGAGGCAAGTTATGGTGCGCAAGCTTCAGGCTCGACTACAGGATGATGACAACCAGAGCATAAAAGTAAATATTACCCAACCATTGCATTTCATACATTCTTTTAACTGAGCAAATTCTACATATAATACAGGATTGCGACTGTTTCACATTACACAGGATGAGAGTAACAAGTTTGTGGAAGTGGATGGTTGGAGGTACTCCCAAGCACACAATGTCATTCTGGGTCCCTTTGGCGAGTTGCTTACTGAAGATGACTTGGTCTACCTGGAGGGACAGATTGAAACCATCTCCCTTCAGAAACGCTGCCAGGCCTATGAGTTTGAGCTTAGCCGACTGGCAGAGGAACTCAAAGCCGTCCTTCCCGATCCCATCATCAATATCATCGTAGATACGGAGTGCCACCAGCGACCGAAAGTGGGGGAATCTCTGCCTCTTCCTGTGTGGTACAATCGTATCTCAAATATCGTGAAGAGCATGTCCCTGCTGCTGTCCAACCTCTCAGAAACAAATGGAGAAGACGGCATCTGTAAGATGCCAAACACAGATCTTGCGTCAGTCTTCACATACCATTCAGAGAGGCGAAGTTGTAACAGAGGAAGAAGGCAGAAGGTTGAACTGGAGATTCAGCAGTCAGGAGTTTCTGTAAAAAATTTGAGATCAAACTTTGAGAGTCAGCTGGGTAACATTTATCCATTTGCTGGGCTTATAAACAACGCAGCTCACTCAGACCTAAGGCAGCAAAAACTGTCTACTTCAACAAATTGTCAAGAGCAGTCTGCAGGGACAATCCAAAGCACCGGCATAAATCACGCTAATGACAAGGGCATAAAATGCAAACAGACACCTGGCAAAGATTCAGCTGAAGTGATAGAGACAACCTGCTTGCGAAAGGAACGCATTGTCGTGTTATTTTTGAGCCATTGGAAAAAGTCTGCATATGCAATATCAATGAGAGCCAAAATGAAACAAGATCTTGAGAGCTGTTTGACAAGTGAAGCAATAACCGCTCCAGTCTCCAAGCCAGGGACCAGATCATTGTATCATCTCTACAGGCAGAGAAGTGCAATAGACAAGATGATTGGCAATTGGAAACGTGTTGCCTCTGGGGTCCCTTCACGACAGATCCGAAGCCTACAGAGAAAGCGTGTGACCTACTCACCCGAGCAGTTCCTTCCCCGCGTGAATGGTGCTCCTGTTGCGTATGACACCCTGACTCTCGAGCTTTTTATGCTCGGTTACTTTCACATTCTCGAACAGGACCTCTCAGCCGAGGAACGAAAGATGAGGCACCTGTTATGCTTTGAAGTTTTTGACCATGTAGGGAATTTTCCTTGGGAAACAGTCCGAGAGTTTCACCGGGCTGTCCTCAAGGATATTGAGGCTGGGAGACGTGAGTGGAAAGATGGTTTTGAGCACACCAAAGCACAATACTTTGGGAAAAGAGAACGTGGGACGATCTGTGCTGAGGTCACGCCGAATGTCATAGGTGAAAATCCCATACTGGAGGATGAAGGACGTCCCAGTAGAGATGAAAGCAATGACTTCTCAATGTTTTGTAATGATGAAATTTGCAAATATATTGATCGTAGTTTCACCTTTTGGAAGGAGAAAGAAGCAGAGTTGTTTGATTTCTGAAGTTTGAATGATGTGATAGCGATACTGAGCCGCATTTAAACACAAACAAATGCTGTTGAGATATGTAATAATATGACAACCAAGCCAATAAAATTAAGTTACAAGCTTTAATCTCAATCTGCAAGAGACTTACTTTTGTTCAGTGGTTTGTAATGAAACATCTGATAAAACTTAAATACTACATATGCATTATGATCAGGACCTGGCCATATACGTAAATGCCCTACAACCATGTATTTTGATGTGTGCTTTATTCTTTAAATGCCCATTTATAAATAAACGTTGATTTTTGTTTGAACATTGCTGCTTGACAGGATTGGTCTTTTGGGTTACAGAAATGCTCTTTTTAATTATAAATCACTTCTGTATCCTTATAACTTGTTTCTGTTTAACATTTTCGCATAAGAAGAAACAGAAATATGACCTTAAATGCGAAGCATTAACAAACATGAATGTTGGTGGGGGAAATGCATGTATGCCCAACCCTGAGAAACTGATGAAACATGTATAAGCTACACTGTAAAACTTTGCTGTAGTTTTGCAGCAGGTTTGCCTGTAACAATGTAGATTTAATTTACAATTTTGTTTTAAACATAAACTTACCTTGTTCTTATATTTTCTTTCATTAAACAAGACTAAATATATTATGTTACTTTTCTTGTTATGTACTATAAATGTTTTGTAATTTATTAAGTTTTAAATGTTTTTACAAGAAAACCAAACAAAAATGCTCAGGAAGAATGTCATTTTTGCAGTGTATAGCCAGTAATGAGACCAGTGTCATGATTCTGCCTCATCTTGTCATGTCTGTCTTGATCTTGTGGCAGAATCACGGCAGGATCCCCTGTTTCATGTGGAGGGGGGCGTTTTGGCCCTTTTGGCCTTCCACATGAAACAAGAGGTTCTGCCATGGCTCTGCCACAAGATCAAGAAAAGCAAGACAAGATGAGGCAGAATCATGACAGACCAGTCTCTTCTTGCTCATTTTGAATATCAAAAGTCAAAGTGTTTTAATTTTGGTTAAAGTAAAATTTAACTCAAATTAAAAACAGTACTAATAGGAAAATATTAAGTAGTAATCAAATCTACAATAAGTTACTGGCAAAACTGCTGCAAAATTACAGCAAAGTTTTACAGTGTAGAGTGCAACACTCATAGTATCACAGTGGTATTGAACAGTATGGGAAGAAGGCTGAACAAGATTAATAAACATTTATTGTATACAGATCACTACCATGCCTAAAATACCCAGAAAAAATACACTCAGAAAAATAGAAAAGACTCCATTTTAAGAAATAACTCTTACTGACATATCTGATGCTTTTCTCTCAGCCTTCAAACAACATTCTCCTTCTGCTACCGTAGATATTAAAAAAAAATTCAGACAAAGACAATAATTCAGAATTAAAAAGAAATTAAAATATTAAAAAAACTGGCAAAATATAAAATAATTTTTATTAAGGTCCATGGTTTTGTGCAAATGTTCCATAAGATGTATTTTAGTAATATTGTAAAAAAGAATTAAGAAACATTGGTAAACACATAAATACATTTAAATTTCATTTAATTTGAATGAACTCCTCACTGTTAAGACCTTGAGACTATAATTTGATGCACTGGAAAATGAAGGTTAACAGATTTATATCCACAGTGCATGCTTGGATGATACATTGGGATCCCAGTTACATAACTCTTTGCAGAGCTGTTCCCTAAAGAATGAATGTTACATGAAATGTTAAAATATCCTGTCAGTCTGACTCTGAAGTCTGGACACACTGGGTAGTGCATATGTTCTTGACACATAAGAGGTGTGAGCTCGTTTTCAAAAGCTCAGGTTTTAAAGCTCGGGTTCTGGCCTAAATTGTGTAAGTCATTTTCAACTCTCTTCCTTTACTGTCCTGTTTATATACCGTATTAGTTTACAAGCATTCAAATTATACAACAACCCTTGCTTATCACATAAATGGGTCATGTAAAAGAACATCGATTTATAGTGTTTTGACAAAACACATTAATATTTAATTGTTATTAGCACTACTTGTATTATAGGCTCCGCTATAAAGCTTATTAGTGCTGAATGCATTCCTTACAAAAAAAACATCTACTATCAAATTGAACAGAATAAAGGGGATTAAAACGACAGAAATAAGTGCTGTTGTACACGGATGTATATGGCCTGCGGTTTAATGTGAGAGGGGAGCTCACGAGCAGTGTTTCCGTAAACACTCAGTGATATCAGACGGGCGTAGCGCCTGGCATGCGCATGCGCACTGGACAGAGGACTTGACATCGCGGAGCAGTACTGCAATATCCATCGATTCGGGACCGAAGATTTTCCATCTGCATTCTCGCAAGACTGGTGCCACCTGTACATAATAATCCATTACAACTCTGTAACAAAAGCAATCATGTCTATGGGAAGTGACTTTGGGAACCCTTTACGGAAATTCAAACTTGTTTTTTTAGGGGAGCAAAGCGGTGAGTCTTTGGGTTTGCCACGATCGGGTTTAACGAACCCATTAACCTTTCGACACATGCATGTTGTACGTTACATTGTATAATGTTGGGTTTTCATGCCCTGTTTGTTTGTGGTGTTATTTCGGAAGAGCTCATATTCTCATTGATTTCCTGTCAAACAAGTCGGTTGCGTGTTTTTGATTAGTCATGAAAATGTATTGCTATGCAGCGTCATTAGACACCAGTAAAAATGCATCTGCAAACGTGTCGTAACGTGTGTTATCGTAATTTAATAAAACTCAGAAAGCACGTATTTGATTGTCAGTTGCGTTTCGGATTGGAGACGGGAGATCTGATCATATTATTGATCGCTCTTTTTCTAGCGCACTCTAAATAGCCCGAAACAAATGACATATCTGAACTAAATTAAATGGAATACGCATATATGGGTGTTTTGTTTTGTTTTGATATATATTCGCTTTTTAACATCTAATGATTTAATATCTCATGACACAGAAAGGCGCAGAGGCTTTGCATTTCCCGTGTGTCTACTGGAGACACACCCAGGTTGGCAGTCATCGTCTGTGGGATCTTTCAGCACAGCAGAAATAAATAAAAAATGCATCATTTCATGAATTGTCATGATCTAAAAGAGCAGTCTGTGCTTTGGGACTATATATATCGTGGTTTATTCATTTTGCTGGATGGGTGTGTTATCAGTTTCACCGTCGGTGTTTGTGATCAGATGTAATCAGACAGGGATTTGAGATCATGTCTGTAATATGATGACTGGACATCCAAACATTGAAAATAATGACAATGACATTGTATCACAGGAAAATGTACATTTTTATGAAACGCTTTTAGTGCATACATATACGATGTCTGGCAAAACTTGGCTTAGACCTATGGTTATATCTTCGTTATTTACTGCTGGCATTGAGAAAATGGACAGTCAGTCGTACATAAGGCCTGCCCTGTACAGTATAAAGGAGCGCTGGACTAGATTAGATGAAAATCATTTGAATTACAAATATTCATAGCAGAAATGAAGGTAAAATGACCGTCAGTACCAGATCACTAACCGCATATTATACGTGTTATCTTCATGAGGATGGAATCATAGACAAACACTGCTAACCCTGCTGGAATATCATCACATTTCCCAAGATTTTATGATCAGTTAGGGTCAGAAGACCATTTGCTTTTTGCTGTCCATGGTCCTGAACATCTCTGGTGGTCAGATTAAGTTCTTGTTTAAAGACATTAGCAGACCCACCTCCTCCTTCTATTGAGGCTGTAGATGAATGGAGCCATTATTCCCTCTGATTCTATGAGCTCTAGGATAACTATCAGCATTGTGTTGTTTAAAGATTTAAGCATCTCTGCTTGGCCTGACAAACAGGCCTGACCTGACTGGTGTGAAAGAAGCAGTCCTATAGTGTATGAAATGTGGTTTAGGAATTCACTGTGACAATAGCTTCATGAACTGCTGCATTTTTTAGTGTGTCCTTAAAGTGATATTTCACCCATAAATGAAAATTCTGTCATCATTTATTCAGCCTCATCTCATTTCATACGTGTTTAAATTACTTCGTTCTGATGAACACAGAGAAAGATATTTGGAAGAATGTAAGCAATTTTCAATTAAAATCATTGACTGCCATAATAGGAAAACTTAAATGGTAGTCAAAGGTGCCCTAAACTGTTTGTTTTCCTAAATTCTTACAAATATCTTTCTATATTTTTTTTAACAGAACAAAGAAATTTAAACAGGTTTGAAACAACCTGAGGGTAAGTAAATGATGACAGAATTTTCATTTTTGGCTGAACTATCCCTTTAAGTATGCGAGTCCTTTTAACTCTAAACAATGGTGACATCACATTTTTGGTGTAATTCCTCAAGATCTAGAATGTTACTGTTATTTGAAGGATGGAAGGGAAGGCTAAAATCATTATCAATAATAACTCCAGCATATGTGATATATTGACAGTTCTTTATGAAGTGTAAATCAAAATCTGAAAGATTTTCTTCTTTCGGTTGTTTTTACAGTTGGAAAAACATCGCTGATAACAAGGTTCATGTATGACAGTTTTGACAACACTTATCAGGTATACTATCACGCACTTATGTTTACAAAGAGTCCTTTATCTTTCTTATACATCATTTTGACATTTTGTATCATTGCAGGCGACTATTGGAATTGACTTTTTATCAAAAACCATGTACCTGGAGGACCGAACTGTAAGAAGCATCAAATCCATTAATAAAACAGATGCATTAATCAAAGGGTATCATTATTTATAAAAAATATGACTATCCTTTTCTGCAGGTGAGGTTACAGCTGTGGGACACTGCGGGGCAGGAGCGTTTCAGGAGTCTCATTCCGAGCTACATAAGAGACTCCACAGTGGCTGTGGTGGTGTATGACATCACAAGTGAGCCACAGACGCACACACGTGCATGAGACTTGAATCAACAGATACTGTTTTGTCGACTGATTAGGTTTCTTACCACGTTTTGATATTTGAATTTAATCTACACCACCCCAGAGTGACATTTTGTCCCGTTTTCCTCCAGACATCAATTCATTTCAGCTAACCTCCAAATGGATTGATGATGTCAGAACAGAGAGGGGAAGTGATGTCATCATCATGCTGGTGGGCAATAAAACAGACCTTGAGGAGAAGAGGCGAGTCATTTAAATGTCATGTAAATGTCATTTAGCTCCTGTACTTGACTGGTAAAGTGTGCCGCTAACAATGCAAAGGTCATGGGTTTGATACCCAGTGAGCACACGCAGTGACAAAATCTTTAGCTTGCATTATTTAAATCATCTGCCAAGCGATTAAATATCCTTTACTGTATATATTGTTATTGCCACTAATATACAGGCTATAATGGCAGATTGTTACAGTGCGTTTATTTATTTTTTAATGTATCACACGTAATAGGCAGATCACTATTGAAGAGGGGGAGCAGAGGGCTAAAGAGCTGAATGTGATGTTTATTGAGACCAGCGCGAAGACCGGCAGCAACGTTAAACAGGTGAGTCTAACAGCGCTTCGTCATCCGGTCAATGGCAAATGGGCTTGATCGAAATCAGTAATTCAATTGAGCTCATGGCCTGTAACATGACACATGCAAAGCTCTAAAAAGATTTGATTTGGCCACTGAGCTCGTGCCTATGGGCCTTTAGCTGTATTAGTCCGTAATAAAAAAAATCTCGGTCTAATTCTATTTGCTTTCTGTTTGGTTTAACAGTTGTTCCGGCGAGTGGCTGCTGCTTTGCCAGGAATGGAGAGCTTGGATGAAAATAACAAAGAAGGCAGTATCCTTTAGCACATTCTACCTGAAAGGTGATGCGTGTCATTGTTTTTTTATATTAGGTAACTAGAAGTAAGCCAATCATAGCAAGGTGACTTTATTTTTAAATGTAAATCATTGCTTCAACCAAGGTGTGAGTGTGAATCGGGTGTTTACAGTTTAAACAAAATCTATTACCAGAATCTTAACAAAGCTGTAAGACAACAAAGATGATATTTAAAAGCACATTACTCTATGTTTACTGTTGAGCAGCTCCCTACTGTTACCCCATCAAGTGCCTCTCGGTTTTTGATAGATCTCGGAGCTTTGCTATTCCAAATGTAATACATTTAAAGGAATAGTTCACCCAAAAATGACCTGTCATCATTCACTGTTCCAAACCTGTATAAATTTCTTTATTCTGCTGAACACAAAGGAAGATATTTGGAAGAATGTCAGTAACCAAACAGAACATTTACTGCCATAGTAGGGAAAAGAAATACTATGGGAGTCAGTGTGGGGTGAGATCTGTTTGTTTACTGACATTCTTCCAAACATATATATAATATATGATAACAGAATTTTCATTTTTGGGTGAACTATACCTTTAATAAGAGTGATTTGTTGAAAGCTGTGCATTAAATGAATAAGGCAAAAGTACATTTTCTTAACACGTAACCTCTCTCAGTGATCGACATTAAACTGGACAAACAACCAGATCCTCCGGCCACTGAAAGTGGGTGTTCCTGTTAGTAGAAAGCAGTTTGGACCTTCATTTAACACTACACGCTTGTTTTTGTTGCTTCCTATGGGTCCACGTCCAGTTGAACTTTATGATCGGATATAGGCTTTTTACATCTATCTGAATGGGTCTGATATTATACTCCTCAGTTGCAAGAAAAATCACTGTCAGTTCAATTGCCAAAAGAATATCATAGATAATTCCAAACGACTAGCTAACAGATTCATACGAGACAGGAAGTGGCATGTGTACCATCATCGGACAAAAACATTCAGAGTGGATTATCAGTTGTTATGTTTTGTATTTTTGTACATTACAAAAGCACTAAATGCCTTCACAAAAACTAATAAGAAATAAGAGGAACGTCAGATTAACTGTCGTTCGACTATAGCATGCATGTAAGACAACTTTTAGAATCTGTTATGTCCTTTGGTCCATACACATCAGTAGTAAAGAAACAATTATTGAAAAAGAAAAAAAGGAGAAAGATCCTGTAAAAAGTCTCAGTGTGGGTCTGTGTGTATGCTGTACATCCTACATTCTAATCCAGTAGCAGGCCTCAGTGAGAGGTGTGCACGCTCTGGCTAACCTTTAAAGTGCGGTGGCACTGTTGCAAAGAACCAATGGATTTTTCTGCTAGCTTCATGTATACACCTTAGATCCGTACTGTATTGTATATAGTATTTATATTATTGTGAACATCCATCATCTACTGTAGACGTGGTTTTTGTTCACCTGTACAAATATTATTTTCTTTATTTTAATATGAAAAGGGCTTCACTCTTGTTTTATTTCTCTCACCTGTAGCCATACACTGGTAGTGAAGTATTCTATTTGATTTGGGCATTTTTTTTGTTGCCTTATATTGTTTTACTGTTCCAGCAGGGTCATTTGATTTTTAAATGATCTTTTCTGAAGGCGTACTAATAATCCCGTTACACCCCTCAAAAAGGACATTTTAATATGTAGGTTGATTTTTTTCTCAACAGGAATTTAGAGAAAGAGACAAAAGTGTCATTTAGATTGAGGTGAGGAAGGTGAATTTGAGGTGAGCCTTAGAAACAACTGGATTGTCATTTCAAATACATGCACTTTGTTCTGGGTTCTGACAAGGAAATGTATTTCTTTTCGCATCGTAAAGTGATGAAACAGGTAAATGATTGTCATATCTCTCATAAAGCCTTTCTGGTAAGAAAGCAGATGTCGAAATTCATAATGTTAGCTAGAGGTGAAAACTGCTTTTTCTGTAATGTCTTCACCTCGACATTTTTAAAACAGCGCTGAGTGGAAACAGAATGTACAATGTTAGTAGTTAACTCGCAATGTTCAGGTTATTGCAACAGAAATGTGAGTTGTTTACGAATCTGTGTGTAAAAATATTATCTTGGATCTTTTAACTTTATTTTTTGTTTCGTATCTTAAATTGTTTACATAAATGCACTGAGTAACACCACTGACTGTATAGAGATTCTTGGATTCATTTAGAATATATTAAGCGTTTAAAATATATTTAATTTTGGTACCAATAATTTATTAATTTGAACAAAAATGATGAGGAATTACTGTGACTGAATTGTTGGAACTTACAGTTGACTTTAGCTTTGCTCTGATACAAACTGTGGATTTTTAAATGGGTCACCGATATTAACTTAGGGGTGGAGCTGAGGTAAATGAGTTTTTCATTGATAGGTCATTAGTCATCTTTTACATTTCTCAAGCCTCCATTTCCTCTTGTTGTTTGCTTTGTCATCTTTCACTTTTGTACACTAGTTGTGCCTTCTGTTGTTGTGACACCACAATGCAAAGCTTTCACTGTATGGCTATCTGAGAACACATGTTTTAGACTGAGGAAAGGTGGTCACTGACAGGTTGGCCAGGCAACCGACAGATTTACAACATTGTGTGATATTCATTTAACGAAATCTTGTGTTCACGTGGTCAAGCGTTGAAGCGCTACAGAACATTCTGATGTAAGGGGAAGGATTTATGTAAGACCTGAAAAAATGTTGCTATTGAAAGTGCTTGAGGAGGTCGGATCTGTCAAAGATGTTGCCATAGGATTGTGTAAAGCAGTGTAGTTGGCTCTTTATTCACTCTGTAAGGACATTTATGAGCATGACATCTGTCTGAAAAAAAATCAATAAAATCCATGTCTTAATACTGTCTGCTGTTGCATTTGTTCCTTATCCACTCAAGCAAATGTAGGGGATGAATTTCTAGTTTCACAAATCTATCGATTCACTCTTACCTTTTTCTATATATATTAATAAAATGCAGGAGAATTAATAAAGAGAAATGCTATGTCGCATGTTTTAATATGAAATGATAAGTATTAAAGCTCTGATACTTACATAAGCATTACATTTTCACATAAATCGAAATGTCGATTCTGATTCCCACACATAATTACACATGACAATGACATGCATGAAAGACTGAACCACCCGAGATGTAACTATAATGATGCATATAGACTGGGATCCCCCATACAGAGGAAACTTCAGTCCTCAAGAGAGACAGGTGAGCAAAGGTAAATGGCTCACATGACTTAGAAATCGTTTCTTGCTTAACTGTGGACTTTCCAAACCATACCAGACAAATGGGCCTAAATGAGAAGCAGGTATTTTTATCTTGGAGGCTAGTGTTTCAACTGATTTTTGAAAATAGAAATCAACGTGACCATTAACCGCTGCATGATCAAAGGTCTCATGAATCGATGGCCCCTAGAGGACAAGGAGCACAAGGGCAATTTGTCCATCATTTATACATAAGCCATGCTGATCACCGATTGCATCGAACCAAATATAAAGAACGCAGGAGATTACAGGCTTCCATTTAGAGCTAATCCCCAGCATACATTGTAAGTACATTTGTTTACAATAAGAAATAACAGGTAGATTTATTAAGCAGTGTTACTGTCTCACTAATGCTTTAATGACGCTTGCTGTGTATTTTACCTTTTATTATTTAAGAACAATTAAAACTACAGTATTACAAAAAAGCCTTTTTAATAAACATGCTCTGTGATTTAGCTTTTTTCATCTATACTCCAGCACTTCAATAGCTGTTGGTACAGACCACTGGTTTCTGTAAGCATGTCAAGGGTAGAAGGTTACGGAGAGTCTGACCTGCGCTTCCAGCTACGAGCATGTAGGACTGAGATCGCCATGGCAATCCATGACCCCTTCCCACTGCTGTACGGACTGGCCGATCATGACATCATCTCTGAACAGATCCTGAAGGTAAACGAGATCACACAGGTCAACATTTTTCTCTTTTGCATTTTGACACAAA
This sequence comes from Triplophysa rosa, assembly GCF_024868665.1. NCBI lineage: Eukaryota > Metazoa > Chordata > Actinopteri > Cypriniformes > Nemacheilidae > Triplophysa > Triplophysa rosa. Next base: position 10,940,628 of record NC_079894.1, read on the forward strand.
AGCACTATTATTATAAAAAATAATATTCATGTAAATTATAAAACAATTATATTATATATTATATGTACAATATAATTCATTGTTATTCATTTAATAATTAATTCATTAAATAAATAAATTATTATAAATCTTAACATAACTTTTTTGGTTAAGATGTGTTTATGCTCTAACAAGATGAATGTATACTTCTTCTGGGGGACATACAAGGAGAAATATTTACTGTTTTCCATGTAATTACAATGAAAGAAATTGAGCTTTTAAGGCCTTTAAAAAAAGAAAAATCACTATAAGGGGTTTATTTTCTCTTTCTCTACTTTTGTGATCCACAGAAAAGAAAAAGCCATACTGCAGGTTTAACATGTTTTTAAAAGGCTTTTCATTAATGAATAATCTAATCCTTTTAAGGAGACTTTACAGCGAAATAAAAAAGACGGCATCCACAAAGCTGTCTACTCCCTCCTAACTTTACTACTGGATCGGGATGTTGCCATCCTCCAGGCCTTCTGGAACAATCTTTGTAAAGAATACAACAAGGAGAGTTACCCCAAACTGGAAATTCTGTTTATCAACCTCCCCAAAGGTACAGTTATACAGGTACACAGGCAAACGTCAAAGTGGGTTGGAGGAGATTGTGATGACAATCTGATTTGGCAGGACTAAGGCGGATGGTCAGACACACAGAGAACCCCAGGCTTGAGCTGCAGGCTGGTAGCCAGACGGGCAAGAAGAAGGGGGTGGCAGAAAAACAGCTATCCCATCGCCCTCATCACTACACCAAAAGAGCCTTACCCTCCAGCTCAGGTATGACAACCAGCACAAACAAAAAGCCATTATTCACAGCTCAAATAGAAAAATAAAATGATGTAATGGTGTTCAATGCAATAAAATAAATCAACTTTATAAATAATCACTGATCACTGCCAGCACCCTTGCACAACATTCTCATTGATGTTAGCATTATTCATCACTTATTTTATACTATTATATATTCTATACTATTTAGTTGTATTACTACGCTTATCACAATCTGGCAACCACGTCTAATATCTATATGGGTCAATTGTTCCAGGAGGCAAAGGAAAGTGTATGAGGAAAACAGACGGTGCAGCACTATCTCAGCTCTCGGTGGGAAATGGTAATCACGTGTTTGTGTAAGCGTTTGTGAAAGCGTGTGGTTAAGACGACAGCGTTGTAGCTACTAGAAGAATTAGGTTGACAAATGTGCTGGTTGTAGGAGTCCAGGCTGTCTCTACCTCAGTCCAGCGGGCCGTGACCGTGTCCACCAGCGACCGTCCTACTGCATGCGGGACAGTGGAGGGGATTCTAATCCAGCAAGTCATTGAGTCTGGTGAGCTGACGGACAGTGATAAACCTCTTTACTCAGCTCATGCTTTGATGTCTCAGCTGCCTTTGTCTGCAGGAAGTGCCAAAAAATGCATCAAAGTTGGAGGAGAGTTTTACTCTTCGGGCAAACTGGATGAGGCAGCTGGACGCAAGACACAGACCGCACAAAACTATACTCACCAGCAGGGGGAGCCAAACACCAGAGCTATGGATGTAAGTGGCCAACAGATAACAAAAGAACTAAATTATTAATGTTAAAAGAACATTTTGTTCAAAGAAATTCTAAATAATATATTTGAAATTTTATTGTTTTTGTGATCATTTTCCTAATCCTGAGAATAGACTTTATTTTCCTAGTATAATTTCTAACTAATTAATTTTTGAGGATTTTTTTGGAAAACCGAACAAATGAAATATGAATAATTACAAAAACATGCAGTATCTGTGCTATATCATCATGATAGAAGACATTGTTTTTTAGGTCGGGCATAATGATGATGAGTGTGCGGTGTGTAAAGATGGTGGGGAGCTCATCTGCTGTGACGGCTGTCCTCGTGCCTTTCACCTCACCTGCCTGATGCCACCCCTTACCTCCATACCCAGGTACACAGCATGCTACATGTGACCTACATGTGAAACCAACAAGTCATTATTAAAAAATAGCACAATAGTCAACAACATATAAAAAAACATGACACTGAAAAATAGAGTGGGGGTCAAAAAGTCTGAGACCTTACTCATATTATTTTCAGTGTGATTTTAGATGTTTGGACCCCACTCCTTATCAGTCTTACATCAAAATGTGCTTGTTTTTTTAGTGGTACATGGAGGTGTCAGTTATGCCACAGCAACAGAGCCAATGAGAGGCCATACAACTCCTTGCAGGTAAAACATGGCAACATAATTATTATAAACTACAGATGGTTATATACATACTAGCACTAATAACCACTAAGTGAAGCAAAATTACTTTTAGTAATAATGGTAGTAGTAACTTCTCTTTTTTAGCCTGCTGTTCATGTTCCCCTGACGGAGACAAGCTCCAGCTCTGCTGTGGACTTTTCCTTCTTCTCCTCTTTGTCCTCCACTTCACTTTCCACAGTCACAGGAGACAAAAGTGCTCAGCCCATGGGCCTCCAGGTAACCCTTTTATGTGACTCAATGAGAGACACAGTGACTTAGAGAATGAACGGGATAAGTGCACAGCCACCCCACTTGTTCTTACATCCGCTACTTAAATTAAAGACGAAATGATTCTCTTTGGATGAACTGGTAATTTTTATCCTTAAACCCTGTAATCCCTTATTATAATATCCTATAATATGGATAATTTTGAGCTTGATGTTTTATTTTTGTTAGTCTGCAGATGGTGAAATTTCTGGTGTCAGGATAGCTTGTGGAATTTGCTACCTAACTCGAGGAGAGCTGATCACCTGCCCCCAGTGCCTTCAGAGCTACCATTCCCACTGCCATTTCTCAAAGTAAGACCTTCCCGATGTTTCATTCACACTTAATGTATATATTTACTAAACGTACACTAACATATGGCTTTTGTTTTTCTATTTTTTTACTGTAAATTCTACCTTGTTTTGACGCTCAGTCCTTCCCTCTATGTATCTTTTCAGTGGAAAGACTAACTGTAGGAATTGCTCCAGGAATTGGGGTTCAGAAAGTGAAGCTTCATCCAACAGTCTTCAGGTATCCCTTATACACAAAACACTGACGCTTTTAAACCTCTGGTTGCACAAATATGGGTCTTTTTATTCTCACAGATGAACCAGCACATAAGTGATCAGAGCTTAGCACCCACAGAGCAACTGCTGAACAAAGATGAAGTGGACTCTATAATGGGGGAGGTAAGCATTTATAAAAAAATAAATAACTAATAAATAGATGCAACACATGTGTTCCAAAAAAAAGAAATATAGATGCATATGATACTTAACAGTGTATTTCTCTTTATAAATGCAGAGCTCTATAGATGGAATCCTGCAGTGGGCTTTCCACAACATTTCACGCCCCATCTCTGAGTCTCAGGGCTATTTTTAGTGAAACAGTGAATTCCAGAAATCACAGAATCAGATTTCTTTGCAAAAGATAGGCTGGTTTAGACATTAAATGTTAACTTCAACTAAAAAGGGGGTGCAGTTGCATTGTTTCATTGTCTCTCCCACAAAAAAATGTATTACCGTAATTAAAAGTTTTGTATGACTTTGTCAAAAATAATGATGATTAAAATAACTTTGCAATACAGTATATGCATCAAAACAATATAAGTATAAATATGTAAATACACAAATAGTCCCATACAAGTGTAATTTAAAGATAAGCTTCAAATGCAAGACACGTTTAACCAGCGTAATCTACTAAATCTATTCACAAAGAGGACATTGACCTGAAAAAGTCTCCTAGTATAAATAATATACTAGGAGTATATAGTATAAATATAATACCCAGGCTGGAATGAAATATGTAACACAGACTTTTTATTCTGTAATGTCAACACGAATCCAGTAACATCTACTGTAGACAATAGTCCAAGCCTAGATAAACTGATTTCTGTTTCTTCATGTAAAACGTGTGGCCATTCTTTAATAAAGATTCTCAAGCCTGCGATCCCTCTCTTTGCTATGTGTGTGTGTCTCCAAGTGTTCCTACGCGGCCCTTCTCTGCTCTTCACAGAATAGTTTTGACACATCCCAAGGAATGCATGGTCTCCAGCCAATACTGTCAATTTTCCTCTTCGGCCCCCTCAAGAGACAAAAGCAAGAGAGCGGGAGAGGAGAGAGAGCATTTGGAATGTTAATGACAACCATGTGGAGCTCTTGGAAATATGCTGTTGCTAATGTCAACGCATTATGTATGTCAACACAGAGCAAAGCTTCTTGTTTGCTTTGATAGGAATTCGTACAAAAACAGTAAAAAGTGAGCAGCGTACGAATTCATCAGAATCTCAGTTATGGGTCTTTTTTTGTCTTGGTCTGTAAAGTGTGTAAAGTATGCACTCTTTAGGCAGCTGGTGTTGTGACAGGCCAGAGGCCAGACATATTTGGAATGGTGCAGGGTTGCTATGGCTACCTGTTCTTTAAGACCCAACAAATAATGAGCGGGAATGTATTACGTTGGAGGCTAAAACTCAGCAGAGCATAAAGGAAAATGTTTTTATATGAGAAGACGTTAGGCAATACAGGCTGCATTCATCAACGAGACTTCAGAATACACAGAAAGCTGGGTCTGGTTTTGTTCCCGCAGTGCCAAGACAGTTCATATTTATGATGTGTTGGTTTAAGCTGTGTTTAATCTTGTTTTATGTAGCAAAGACATTTTATATCCTTTATGTTTTATCATTGTTTGGTCATGTCTGAAAGCGGTTCCAAATTTCCATCTGAACGTCATGAAAGTGTAGATAAAACATGAAGTTAAAGACCTTCTGAATTGCAGTTGGACATTTTGTATATTCATGTAGTTATTCACATCTGAGATTTCAAATAGCTTTATCAGTATTTTCAAAAGTTTTTATGGCATTTATTAATCTTGTTGGTTAAAGATGTGAAGATAAGAGTTGACTAGAGTCAAACAGCATCATTGCTCTGTTATCATTTTGCTCCCTGATTCACCTGGTGTGGCTTGTATCCAGCCCCATTCCATTCATAATTACTGAAATACAACATATTGCACAGTTCTACAAATCCATTCCAGCTGGAAAGATCATTATTGGCACATCCGAGGCACAACAGTGTGGAAAACCCAAGCTACCTTAACCAAAAGCATGCAAACTCTTCTCCTGCTCTGCCATTTACTGTAAATAATGTCAACTTCACCTGTTTTCAATTAGTTTGTAACCCCACGACCAAACTATCTGTTGAAATGACAAAGTGAAGATAAATTGAAATGCATAACAGTAATCCCAGTATGAGCTGGATTGTATCTCATCTCTGACAAATATTGTGCAAGTCTGCACAGAGGAATGTGAATAGAGCTATAAAAGGTTAAGAGGAGAGTATTCCGCATAGCTTTAGATTAATGGTACCACAATTATTTTAAAACAAACACTTTTATTATCAGCAACTTCATACTTGTAATGTTTAGCGTACTAGTCATGTGTTTGTTCAAGATAAGCACGGAGGTGGTATTTTTTACTTTGCATATAACTGTTTTTAATGCTTTGACAGTTCAACACACTCCAAATAGGTTGTTGCTGTTTTATTTTCTTGTTTATTTTGGTCTGGTGTATGTCAGGATCTTGGCCTGTTTTTTGTTTGTTTGTTTATTTAGTTCAAAGAAAGATTTGACAGTGATGACTGGTGATAATCTTTGAAAGGAACATTACTATTATTATGACTGTGGATACTTTTCCAAAGTTTTTGTTCTCCTTGTGCTCACCGGATGCACTATGTGCATTTCCTGAGATATCCTGTCGGTCGTGACCCTCACATTCCACTCATAATTCCCATGCTATTGCTGTCAAACATTCCATCACTCAAAGTGAATATTCGTGCCAACGAAACATTTGAATTGTCTTCGGGTCAATGTATGTAAGATTGTACTGATGTTATCAACTTGTCACCGGTTTTGTTGTAAAGAGGATGTATCAATAATTGTGCTCTCTGTGAAGGGAATTATGTTGCGCACCTATATCCGCGTTCAGTTTCCTATGGACTTATTTCCGCTTCAAAATAAATGTCTGTTTCTCTTCCGTGCTCCCAATGTAACCTTTGTTACATAATTGCACGTTGAAGTCAATATCAATCTGCATGGCATGGCTGTATTTCTGCCTCTCATCCACTGAAGTGTAACAAACAGAGAACGAGCTGCCGCCTGCCTGCATGTAAACTGAGCCGATGCTCGTAAAACTTCCTCCAGTTGAATGGCATCTCCCATATGGAAAAAAGCTATATTTGGCCAAAAAGTCATGCACCACTTACACAATATAATACACTGTTATGAATCTTGATTCAGTGTCATGTTCAGATCTTCAGATAAACTCAGTTTATACAGTAATACCTATCTACTGTCTAGTACAAAAAAGTTATAATATAAGAAATATAAACAATATACAGTATACTGTATATACAATTTTGTGCCAGTATCTCACACGTTTTCAGGTGCTTGTGTTATTTTCAGCTAAAATGACTTGTATTCAAGGACATTTTTCCATGGTGGTGAGAAATAGCCTGTCTGTGAAGCTTCCACACAATGACTCTGTTTCAATGGGACAAAACACTATTTTAAGCTCACTCAGCTGACATAGTAAGAAATAAAGAGCTTATTCATGATGTTATTTTTGGTTTTTCGTTTAAGTTCGTATTGTGCTGACTGGTTTTACAACAAGGAACTTGAGTTGTGCTTGAGCATTCTGACATTCTGCCCTTACAAAACACTTACACCTATTATTACTTACCCACTGTCTTATCAGCATTTTGGGTGCCATTAAAAATAACAATATAGCCAATGCCGAATGTGAATGTTGTTATGACCAATGTAATTCCAATGCCATTTACACTCCCCCTCCTTTTTTGAGTACATTCCTGAAAAGCAACTGGTCATTGTAAAATGTTTGCAGTTTGTGATCCTGTAGCATGACTGTCATATGAATCTCTTTTTTAAATAAACGTAAAATAAAAAAACGTTTGCATGAAATTCTAGAGAAGGTCACATATCTAAGCCTGTTCTATTTTATATGTGTATATCCTCGTTCTCCACCACCTTGGTGGGGAAAACCGCTGAGTGTGAGCTATGTGCTGGATCAGCAGTAGCAGGGGCAGCTATTTGCTTAGGGGCACAACGGTTAGCCGGTTAAAACAGGGATTCAAATGAATAAGCGGCATTCTCCTGGTTTAGTGGAAATCTATCTAGGGGATCTTTACAAACTCCATCTCTAATCATGTTGAATCGCCTGTTGTTTTCAATGTTCTTTATTGACCCAAAACCATTTCATGAACAAATGCGATGTTCCTGCAAAAATGTTGAGTAGTTCATGCATTTCCAAAAATGTAGTGATATGCAATGACATGTTATGAGAACAATCTGAGCACACCGGTAAAGAGGAATGTAAATTAAGCTCATTATCTCTATTGACACCATGGAATGTAAAGAATGGAATTGTGAGCAAGAAAACAACATACAGATGATTTTCACTGTTTCATGGCCCAGATCCACAGAGCCACCATAAACTGTCAGTCTTGGGTAAAGTAATAACAGATCTTTTCAGTTTTATATTCAAAGCACAACATCTTCTCAAACAAGGCTACTGTTGGAAGTGCACAGATAGTATTTGTGACTTATGTATTGCAATAAGGTAATGTGGACAGTGCCGATGGGTTTCATGAAGAGTCATGTGTAGTATTTATTTCTCTTTCTCTCTGAATTGCACACACACCACAGGTCCTTCCTCTCACCTACCCACAGCCACAGAGGAAAACTACCTGCTGAAGAGTAACCATACTATACTGTATATTACATGCATGCTATAGAGAGTCAACTCGCAACAAAATAAATAAATAAGTGGACATATAAACAAGCAGCATAAACAGTATTTATTTGGGCAGATTGAGATTATTTTATTATTTGTCCAATTCATGTAATATGCTGGTTAATACACTGAATTTAAAAAAAGACTGTTGAGATTGCTTTTCTTAGAGACATTCCCTCTATTTACGTGCCTAAGGCTTGTTTAGCAATTAAATACAGTTTTGGTGTTTATGTGTAAAGAAAGTGGCCCGGAGCAGTGCTGGTCCACAAACAACTATAGGCCATTGTGTCCCATCTCAGTGAGTCATGCTTCAATCACCTCTTAAATCACAAATGTGCCATGAAAATATGCTTGGCCATTCTCAACAAATAAAGGCAGAATTGTGATGAGAATAGAGAATCCATTCTTGTACCAGTGCCTGCTTTAGACGACTCAAAATAACCACAACTGATGCCTTTTGTGCTCAATGTAATTCTGTCCGTTTTTTCTCCTCTTAGTTGTTTTCTTTTCTCAGTGCTCAAGTCTTGTGACTCTTCTAAAAAGATCTTCTAAGATATCAGGTTGAAAGCAGAAGGAATGAAGATATTTCGGTTTGGCCCACAGAGGGGCCTTCAGGGAGAAAGAGATAAACAGTGTGAGCGAGATAGAGAGAGAGAGAGAGAGAGAGAGAGAGTTCTGAGTGAATTCTCTCACTGCTCGGAGGTGCCTTCAAACTTCACTTTCTTCCAGATTCTCTCAGATTTGTAGAGACCTGCCAAAGACCGCTTCCTTTCCACACACCTGAAATCAAGCATTCACATGTCTACACGCCTGTTTCCCATTGAGTCACTGTCTGAGATGTAGTTGCGGAAATACCCTCCTATCAGTCTATTCAAGAGCAGAATGTGAATGCATTTCTCAATATCACAACACAGCCCCTAGTAAAAAAACAATTCATTTAAAATGCATTTATTTCATACTAAGTATAGTTTAAATGTATTAACATATTTACTGACATGAATTACTGATATAAAATTATAATTAAACTTTATTTGGAGTACTATTTATATACAAAGCACATTCTTCATATTAAGACTAAATAAAAATGTGTTCTAATGTCATTTTGATAAGGATTTTAAGTTATTTTTTAATAAAATGAATCTTTCAATCCAAGATATTTAAAGTGTACCTGAAGCATACTTGCAATAGTTCCAATTTAGCACAATCAAATACACTTAAATGTATCTTTAGTTGGACTTCAGCACTATTTCTGCACAATTAAAGTATATTAAGTATAAATTAGTTGTTCCAATTTAGCAGACTTTAAGTATACCAATTTAGGACCACAAATACAATCGCAGTGTATTTTCATTAAGAACATAAGATGTAAATGGATTTGGAATATACTTAGCATGAAATAAATGTATTTCAAATACATTTTAGTATATTTATTTTTCACTAGAGGCAGCAAATGAAATCTTCCTAGTTTTACTTTTAATTTGTGCTCGATCCCAACATACAGTTCCGCCCAACTGATTAAACACTTGGCACAGTGTGCTCTGTAAAATTCCACCCTTTCCCATGCGCTGTGGCTTTAGACAGGAGGAACCTGAGGATTCAGAACCACAAGGCTAGATAGGAACGTTACAGTACCACCCTGTCTGCTGTTGCAGGGTGTTACCTCACTGTTTCCTGTTGGCAAGCTGTTTTGGGCTATTGAAAAAAAAAGACGAATCAAATATTAAATCTCAATATGTTTGTTTAATGTTACATGTTTATATCATGAATGTTTTGTTTTATATCTCACAAACAATGAAACATTGGGAAGATCACCTTCAAGGTGTCAAAGCCTAGTTACACAGCCTGTGATCTGTGTGGAGGTGCTACAGGAATGTGTTTTGTTTACAAAGGCCCCTGACTTTGTTTGCTCTATATTGTGACATCAGGAAGTAGGTTATGCAGATAGACGAAAAAGAGAAAGAAAGCTTAGCTTTTTCATACTTGCTTAATTAAAAACACTTAAAAAAAATGTAAGTCACAGATAAAGATTTTATGACAGTTGAATGAATAAATGTTAAACCATTTAACATACACAAAGACATGCTGTGTATTTGGCGGGTATGCTTAAATACACATAGGCTGATCTTCTAACTCTTTGTTTTCTGTATCTTTGTGTCAACACGTTTGCATACTTTTCTACTCAGGTCACACCTTCTGACGTAAACCATTTTCTCTACTAAAATGACATCACCAATCAGACTCTGTGTTAATACATAGGCTATGCTATGCATGCATTTTGTGTAACTATAACATCGGGGCTGTTCTTTTAAATGACATGGTTTTCTACGAAAATGAGGGTAATATCTCACGGTGGACGCAGGTCGAACTGCAGCTGCTCACTCTCTCTCCGTCCCCCCTCTTCACTTTTGATCCCTGAGCTCAGAAATTCCGATCATTCCAGGCGCGCTCAGTTATTTATGAGCACAGCGCGCGCCTACCAGCTCACAACCCAGCCAGACCTAAACGCGCAAACATATAAACTATGAGATAAACCATACACGGACCATTTCAGTGCGATTACTGGGACTATTATAAATGCCATTAAGGGAATCGGTGTGGAATGAAAGTATTTGGTAAGTTGGTTTTCTATTTACTCAACATTATATGGATTGTTTGGGGAAATAGAAAATGCTTCCGCTAATGCTAGAACACATTCGGCCAGAAAACCTTTAAATGTAATTGGGGATCAATCCGAGTCAGTACAAGTAAAATACATTGTTGATTAACGATTTGTTGGCAAGTAAAATTGTTTTGGGGTAATGGCGTTCTTTAAAATAGCTGGGGAACTGCGCGAAACGTTTGGTTACGCGAATATCCCCGTTGCTTTTGTTAACGCTCTGCTTGTGTTTAAAGGGATAGTTCACTCAAATGAAAATTCTGTCATCATTTACTCACCATCAGATTGTTCCAAACCTCTATAAATTTCTTTGTTCTGCTAAACACAAAGGCGGCTATTTGGAAGAATGTCCAGTAACCAAACAGATCTCATCCCCCATTGACTCCCGTAGTATTTATTTTCTCTACTATGGCAGTAAATGGGGGGGGGGGGGGTGAGATCTCTTTGGTTACTGACATTCTTCCAAATATCTTCCTTTGTGTTCAGCAGAACAAAGAAAATGACAGATTTTCATTTTTCACTTTAAGGGCTAGCGTGAACAATTTACATGCTTGTATTATTTATAATAATGTAATATTACATCATTTTTGTGGATTTTTAAACAATTTTTGTATTACTAGTTTTGTATATTATTATTGTTTTTGGGGTTCGAGTACAGTCTGTTTAATTATATTAATGAATTGATCATTTATATCATTTAAACATATTCAAAAAAATATTATTTATTCATTTTACAAAGAACAGTTTGTTGTTAAATATTGCTGATCATAAAATAAAGACAGTTTGTTAAAACTCTCTTGCCCTGCAGGTCCAGTTCACAAACAAAATATTTGTCTTAATCAAATAAAATGAGAGGTGAAGACGCATCCGGCACTGTCCTGCACAGACTGATCCAAGAACAGCTTCGCTATGGAAACCCCACAGACGCGCACACACTCCTGGCCATCCAGCAGCAGGCCCTGCGACGGGGAGGAGGTGTTGAAGGTGGCAGCGTAGGAGCTTGTTCTCCCCAATCCTCATCCGAGAGCCTCAGTCAGGAGGAGCCCCAATCCCCTCAACTCTCTGCCCGTCAAGAGCCACAGGGTCAAGAGCACCAGGTTGACTTCCAGCACTCTGAGAACTACAAAACCTACCCGCACCATGCTGAGGAGCTGCCCACCTACGAACAAGCTAAAGCTCATTCCCAGTATTTGGCCTCACAGTGGTGCCAACCGCACAGGGTCTGCTCACTACAGGATGGTGTAAACAGCCAGAAACCTTTTGAGGAGGAAGGTACCTGGGATCCGAAACGAGGACACGCACGGTCACTCAGTGATCGACTTCTACAGCTTTCCATGGAGCGCAACGCTAGCAATTCAATTCCTGCAACTGCTTCTTCTGTTGGCTGCCCCTATAGTTTTCCACATGGATATCATTCAAACCAGCACTTAGCACATAGCCAGGGTTTGGATTACTATAAGCAGGGATCTCAAGTGCAGTCTCAAGGATTCATGCTTAGACAAGAGCTGGAGTATGAGCAGTACCACAAACCACCACCACCATTCCATTCTCACCACAACAGGTATGAGATACTAGAAGAATTGCTTACACGACACTTAACCACTCCACATACTTCACACACAGATACTTGAATGTAATTTGGTAATATTTAATCTTTTAACTCATTTTGGTGTGTACATTTCCCGCAGTTCTTACGTACTTTATAGTGTGTGTCATTATGACTAACAGTCTGTTGGCTGATACTATGCCTGAGTTTGCAATACGAGACATACCAATGTATTTTGTCACCAGATATGCTGTCACTGGCTGCCTCTAAGGTTTTTATCTAACAGGATGCTTTTTTACCTTGTGCCACTTTAGAAATATCCCACCTATGCAGTCACCAGACGCATGCCATGCATACTCCACGTCTCCCCCTGCGGGCAGGGAGGTGTCCGCTTGCAGCCGCGGTCAACTGGAAATGCTCATGCAGGAGAATAAGAGGCTGAGACAGGAGCTGGAGGGACACACTGAAAAGGCCCTTAAAATTCAGAAGGTAAAATTTGACTTTGAAATTGTTCAGCTAGATATAGTCAATTAGATATTTAGGTCAATAGGTTATTGCGGGCAGTGCTGCTTTTCTTTCAAACATTTCCATCACGGACTTTAGTTGTCCACAAAGGTAGAAGCAAAATATTTGGATGTCAGTATAAATGATAAACTATCAAATGACTCCTGCTGGTAAAAATATCTAGACAGAATAGGGTTATTCACAAGATTTTTAATTACCACTGGCTTGTGTCTAAGAGGCTGTAAAGTGTTTCCAGTAGATTACATCAGTGCGACTCAGCTCTTTCGCACTCTGATGGAATGATAATTATACAGGTTACCCATCAGGCTACTGCCTTGTGTAAACATACCTGAGGAGTCATGGTCTTTCCATATGGCCCCCTGAACAAAGTCTCTGTTCTCTGGTATGCTCAGACCCTTGCTGAAGGGTCTTGTAGCTTACGGTTGTTGAACACCTTAATATCAAATAAGTTTCTGAAAACGGTAGAGGGGAACAAAATTGATATTAAAGGGATAGTTCAACCAAAAATGAAAATTCAAGATTTCTTGGGCGCCATTGACTACCATAGTGGAAAAAGAAATTATAATTTTTTGTTCTGTTGAACACAAAAGAAAATATTTTGAAGAATTTAGGAAAACAAACAGTTCTGGGCCACTTTTGACAACCATTTTAATGGTGCCCCACAAATCTCAGTTGCTAACATTTTTACAAATCTTTTTCTTTGTGTTCAACAGAACAAAGAAATGTATACAGGGTTGGAACAACTTGAGTCATTTATGACAGAATTTTCACTTTTGGGTGAACTGTCCCTTTAAATGTGACGTCTCACAAGCAGAAGTGTTCAGATTATCTATTGTATAATTGTACTTATCTTATTTTTCTCACAGCTGGAACAAGAAATCCAGAGGATCTCAGAGGCCTATGACACATTGATGCAGGGCTGTGCTAAAAGAGAAACTCTGGAGCAAGCGTTACGGAACAAGCTCATGGGCGAAATCAAGAGACTGCAGCATTCAAACATTCAAGTGGCAAAAGAAGCCGAGGCTACAGACCACAACCAGCATGTTATCATCAAGCTCGTTTTGCAGAGTAAGTTCCCATAAGAAAGACAAATCACAGATGAGATCTCAATTAATTTTCCTAGACATCAATGAGAATAAATGGAGAACAAATGAACACTTTTGCTCTCTGGCATTCTCCATTTGAGTTTTAGATGCAAGTCTGCATTTAAAAGTCATTATAATTGTAGATTCCATGACCTCAAGCATTTCTCATCAAATTTACCCAAATCCAGATTATATTACCTCCACAATCTACATTCATTTTACACTTCCATACTCTTTATGTATTTGAACAATTGTCTCCTTTGTTCCTACTTTTATTTCTCTTGAACAATTTGAAACATCTTAGACCATAAGATACTTGAATAAAACATAACTGAGACCCCACCAAAGAGCAACTTCTGAGCAAAAACATTTTCCTCCCGGTTTATGAGACACAACCATCATCCTCATTGGTGGGAAACAATGGCAATAATCTGAAGCTCTCAGATGTGGGTCAAAGGGAGAGTGGGCTGCCTTTTCTCCTTCCCTCCGCATTCCTTAGCCGCTTGCGTAAGTGGGACGCTCTGGACTTTGTGATAGAATTCCTCTTGTTATGAGCAGGAAGTCAATGGGGAGTGGTGCTGGAGAGGGTCAACATAAACATTCCATCAGCATGTTTCTCACGTCCTCACAAATACCTCAGTGTTATGACTGTAGACAAGACGTGCTGTGACTTGATCATAGGCAACATTTAACTTGGAGACCTGTACTGTACCCACCACTTTATGAAATATCTCATCCTGACTCATCCAAATGTGCATTTATGCACTTATGTAACTTTGGTTATTCAAATTGTTTTCAAACTAGGATGGATTACATTTAGAAACATGAATCTAAAATCTCTGTTTCTCTGACAGATGAAGAACAGCAGCTTAAATGTGCACGTCTGGAGCAGGAGGTGCGGCATCTGCGAGATGAAGCCGAGCAGCATCTGCGCAGGAGTGAGTCTCTGGAGGCCACCCTTAGGTCCACGCAGACGCGCAGCCAGCAGCTGTGGACCGAGCTGCAGAGGAAGAACGCATACGTGGAGAAGGTTGAGCGTCTGCAGGGGGCTCTGGCTCAGCTGCAAGCAACTTGTGAGAAAAGAGAAGGCTTGGAAACGCGCCTGCGAACGCGGCTAGAGCAGGAACTGCGCAGCCTCCGAAATCAACAGGTACTAAGAAAAGCACACACACGCAAATTACACATAAAAAATCGGTTTGCTGGTCTTAACACTGGTTTGTTTTTCTTTGTCTACAGAGACAGCCTCAACAAATCAATGGAGCCCACATGAGCGTGTCCAATCTTCAGGAAATTCTGCTAGAGAAAGAAGAGCGTATTTTGTCCCTGGAGGCCGACAAGATGCGCTGGGAGCAGAAGTACTTGGAGGAAAAGACCATGAGGGAGTTTGCAATGGATGCGGCTGCAACCGCCGCAGCTCAGAGGTACAAACAAAGAGAAAGATGTTAACATCTCCATGTCGTTTTTTGTACAAACAAGTCCCTAACCACAAGGTTTATCTGTCAATACTTTGCAGAGACACAACTATCATCAACCATTCACCGTGCCATTCCTCAAATAGCAGTTTCAATGAGGAGCTGCCATCTTCTGAGCACAGGAACCAGGAGGTGGAGAACAGGTAAGAGAACTCACTCCGGTCATTAAAATGTCATTTCAGTTCAGCCTTAGTTTGCACCAGACACCACCTGTGTGTGCATAGTTTAAGGATGCATTTACCATTGATGTTTTTAGAATCCGTGCTCTGCATGCCCTGATCCTGGAGAAGGACACAGTGATTAACACGTTAAAGCGGAGGCTGGAGAAGGAGTCAGGATGCCTCCGGCCAGCCAGCTCTGAGCCCTCCATCAGCACCTCTCATCCCACTGGCCAGTGCAAAGGTCAGTATCTGAACGCTAACATTATTTTTGCTGGATCAGAACACAATTGTCATTCAATAAATGTGTATATATAAAGTAAATAATATGTTTTCCTGATTTGATTGTGATTTTAGATACCAATACAACTGTAGCGCTTCAAGCGGCATTTAACACATTTTAAAAGCATTATGCATATTTTATCCCAAAATCAATGTAAATGTTGTAAAAATCCATCACTTGCCATTTATAAATTATTTATTAATATTAATATTGTGATTATGAGCATTTGTAAAGCATCCGATCCTAGAATGACATCAGATTAGCTGAGCAGAATTAGGTATCTTGTAACAAGCTCTTATGGTTCTTTTCCAGGAAAGAGTCATTCAGATGACCAGACGTCTGGCACGTCACATTTCTCATGCTCGCATGTAACTACACCCGGACAGTCTGAGCCAGTGAAACACGCTACAGATCAAGATCACAGCATAGAGTCCAACCTCAGTGAGTACACAAACGCACAGCCACACGTACTGTATCGCTCAGTAGTGTATTATAGTGTATTGCCTTTATGTGTATATCGCTTCGTGACGTGTATGATTGGCAGAAGATCAATGATTGGGCTATTACATGTACCGCAGGGGTCATTGATTAACTTGGAAATCTCATTAGATGCTGCTGATTGGTTAACCTGACCCACGTTATCTACAGTATGCTTAATGCCTAAACATAAATATAATTTTCTTTTTAACAGAAGAAACACGGCAACGACCATCCTCTGTGGACCTTTTTAAAGGCTTGGATGATGTGGAGGCTGAAGCAGTGGAGATCTTCATATGATTGATAAAAGGTGGATCAGATGAGCTGGCGTGGGGAATAAATGCAAGACTCTACTGTGGTGAAAAGCAATTCTGGCTAAATAACCGCTGCTCAACGGTCTCCTGTGAAAGAGGGAGCTGTGCTCTCCTCACAAACTGAGGTGAATGGACCGCTTGAGCAGAAAATTGTTAAAAAGTGTTAAAAGTTTCAAGGCACAGTACATCTCCATTGTTGCATTTTGTAATTCGGCTGGATACGGCAGTGGACTTGATTTATTGGCTGCTGGTGATGATAATACTATGTTTTCAGTATTTATACGAATCCCGTACAGGAGAGTAGACACAAATGTATGAATTGTGTTTAGGACCTTCTGGGTATCTTTCTATAGCCTACCTCTTTTATCTGATAGGAAATCACCATTCCATTCTCCTTCCTCTGAGCAGACCTGTGGTAACTTCACCACATTCCAGTTCAATTGAATTCCTGAGGCTCTTGCATGTACTTTTCTACCCCGCCTTCACTGATTGTTATAAACGGTGAAACATTGTTCTCGTGTTTTTCTATTTATGGCCGCAACACCCTTCAGCGAGGTAATTATTTTACATTCTACAAGGCAGGAGTGGCCTTGTTGCATTTATAGGAATGGCACGCTTTATGTTGTCATGTGAAATAAAACGCATATTCATTTGTTTGTCCGAGTGAAAACTGATTGTACTATATTGTAACCTGCTTTCCTGTATTTTTCTTTGTTTAATGTTTGTGTTTTTACACTCTTAAAAGGCACATTTGCTGGTCAATGTGTTAAAGAGAGTATTTTATTGTGTTATAAACAGCTGCGTACTGGTCTTCACAGTTACTCTGTTTCAAAGTAAAATGTTAATATATTTTGTAAACTGAGAGATTATTTTGTGTTGTTGGAATGTAACGCTGAGGAACGGATGCCAAAGAGCATTTCAGTAATGTTGTGTGTTCGGAACACATGGCCAAAGGTTGACCTCTCCTATTTAAACCATTAAAGATGTGAATGCTCTGAAACATTTCATAAATCTACAATAAAGTTATTAATATATACAAATGACCGCCTCCACTAAAGTATGTGTCAAGCTGCCGGGAAATTTTTGTTGGTTCTAGCACGGACCATTTACCTGATAATATCTCACTTTTCACATTCTTCTTCGTGTTTTTCCTGCTGCTCACACACACACACATTCAGAGAAAGATGAGTAATTACAAATGAATGTAAGCTAAGAGCATTCCTGCGCTCATATTTCACCAGAGAAAACCTGACACTAGTTCACCTTTAGGGTCAAATTTGTTTTTCTGAGTGAACATCAGATAACAGACTCTAAGCTGACTTGATAACTAACATCTGAAAACTATCCAGCCTCCTATTCTACAAATATCCTAGAAATATCAACAAAGTCATACATGTACATGTACTCTCTAACACCGTATTGACACTCTGTGTTTCCAAATGCAGTACGACTCACTTTTAAATAACTGAATGGCATAAGAGTAATAAGAGGTATGTTAGACATGGCATTGTGTATGAGGAAGTTGTGTGTGATCTTCCTGTGAGTCAATTCTTCATTTAGTAGTTTGAAAACCTGATGGCTCAGACATAAACTACATAGAATTTGTTCTACTTTAAGTTAAGATATAAACCAAAATGTGCCTACAATGAATTTAAGAAAAATATAATATAGACTTACACATCCAAATTGGTTTGTGTTCCTGTGGACACACCTTTAACCAGATAAATAACAAAAATGTGTACATGTTTTGCCCTTAACACACTCACTGGGGAGAAACTAAGGAGCACTAGAGCAAAACATACACAAGAAAACATTGTGATAACCATTTAAAAAATGTCTTGAGGTTGATAAATGTATCTCAAGAATTCAGGCTTTAACAAGGTGGCCCAGGCATGAAAAGAGAGCGGAAGGGAGTTTAGATACACAATAAGTATTGTGAAAAGCACTAAACAAACTAAACTAACTCAAACAATAGAATGACTAGTAAACAATGGAATGAACAGGGAACAATGAACATCCTGATAATGTCTGATAAATATCTGGAGTAACCGTAATGCTTAAAACAGGCATGTTGCCCCTGCCACCAGACAATTTCTCTGAAATCACAAAAAATCTCGCTCTCTTTGTCTTTCCTGGAAGATTCAATGAACGGGTTTGTGACAAAACGCCATTTCAAACCAGAGAGATTCAAAACTGACCTCTTTTAATCTAGGACCAAAATACCATAAACCAAGACATACGCCTGGCCTGAAGTTAACTTTCAGTCTGTATTTGTTTATCGGTCTGGCTAGAAGCTAGTAATAATATAACTATTTATATTTTAATCAATGTATATTAATAGTAACTTATATTAATATTTTCTTATATGATGTGTTAAGTAATTTGTTAAATTTGATTGTATGTTAATTTTAGGGCTGTCAACGTTAACGCGTTAACGCATGCGATTAATTTTTTCAAATTAACGCGTCAGGAAATATTTATCGCAATTAACGCAACATCCGTTTGTTTTGACATCCTCGTTACATTATGTAATCACGCTCTTATTCGTGTACAGGCTTTTAAACCACTTAAGCGCGATTTAAAACAGTTGCTTTGACGCGTTCAATGAAGATAGACAGCTTCTAAACTGTGGGACGCGGCAAAACGCAACGCGAGGTCCAGTCTGGTGTAAACAGTCAAGGGCTGAAGGCTGCGTCGGTGAATCTCTGTCAGACAGCGCATCCGTGTTCAGTTCTCTTTCGTGCTTGAATGGATAAAACCACACAAGATTATGTCAGAAAGCCCGTTTTGCCTAGCATTTTCTTAAGCACAGACTTCAAAGTGTAAAATAAAATCTTAAATGAATGCAAAGAGTTGTGAAAATGGGAGTGCGGTGACAGTCAGATCTGCGTACTGAGACAGCTCTTAAAGGGGCCACGTTCTTAAACGTGTGCTGCTGTGACTCCTGTCACTAATGTTAATCAAAGAACAAACTAAAAGAAGAAATCAATGTGATTTTGTAACTTTAATGAGAATTCTTCTGCATTTAATTTATAACTTAGCATTAAAGACTGTAAAGTGTCCTTCAATTTCTGTATATTTCCTACATGAGCTCTCAATTATACTGTTGAATGGCTATAATTCATGTTAAAATAATCAATTTAATAGAGACATCAGTTACAATACTAATATCAAAATGTTAGCTTTCATAAAATGATGCTGTTAAAGAAATATGTTGTTTCTACATCAATTTGAAGATTATGTGAAATTATTAAAATGTAAAAGTATATTTTAAAATATAATTGTTATGTGCGATTAATCCGATTAATTTTTTTAATCGATTGACAGCAGTATTTAATTTAATTAATGGCAATGGCAATGGCATTTTATTTATTTAGCACTATTAATTTCAACCAGAGGTTGACCAATGTGCTTTAACATCAAAAGAGATAAAAAAAAGAGCATAAGAAGAATAATACAGTAAATATAAAGAATATAAAGATAACAATTAAATATAAAAAGCCTTATCAAAGAGATAGGTCTTTAGCCTAGTCTTAAAGGAAGACACAGATGGAGCCTTTTTTATTGTAATGGGCAGTGCATTCCAAAGTTGAGGGGCAACAAAAGAGAAGGCTCGGAAACCCCTGCGCTTTCGATTCATCTTGGGAATAGACAAAGTCAGATCGTTAGAAGACCGAAGAGATCTACAAGCCTTTCTCTCAACCAGTAGATCAGAAATGTAAGAGGGACCCAGACCATTTAGCGATTTAAAAACAATAAGCAAAATTTTAAAATCTTTCGCTCTAGCGCAGGCAGCCAATGCAGAGATCTTAACACAGGAGTGATATGAGAATTAAATCAACTATTTGTTGAATGGTTCGTGTAACTTTGTCACATTTACAGTTCTTCTACTGGTAACCCAGAATAATGCTAGCTAGACATACTTTTAACTTGTTGGCTAATGTAATTTACTGATTTCTTTTGCTTGTTTTCAGAAATAATCTACAGGTGACTCTATTCTTTGCGGATGTGTACCGGAAGTTAAGTTTTGGCCACAAAAGTCTAGTAACGTCAGTAACGTTTGTTTATGTTGTTGCTTTGAAACCATCTATAAGGTCATACTAGAACAAAGATGAAATATTATTACACACTAAGATGATGGATTATCATGTCCTAAACTCAGTATAAGAACTCAAAGTACAGTTTATAAATATTAATCATCAAAAGAAAGACAAAAATACAAAGCAGCTTGTTGCGATCATGACCCTGGTCTGCAAATAATATTCATATGTGATTTCAATATTTGCCACAAACCATCTTTCACCCAAGCTAATACAATGATGACATACACTGGATGTTAATCCATAAACAAGCACTAAATTGGCTCCAGGTGAACTTATGTAAGCAGAAAAAGCCTCTCAGAAGGAATGAAAAGATTTAGATTTTTTATTGCTGTTACAAGCTATATGGGAACTGGGAAACAAGTGCGCTGCAATTAATCTTGTTTATAAGCGAAGTGGAAGTCTTATTCTCCCTCACAGACTTAACTTTAAAATTTTGCCAACATTCCTTTGACTTTGAGTTCTTGGACAAAATAGAGAACTGGCAAGCCTTTACATTTTATATGTTTAGCAGATCCTTTTACCCAAAGCATCATGCAGTGCATTTAAACCTTTTATCAATACACACATGCTCAGGGAATCAAACCATTGACCTTGTTTGGTGCAATATGAGTTGATGGTGCAATATGCTCTATATGCCAGTTAAGGTAGGGTCAAAGAGCACATTCCTGCATCTTGCAAACCAGAAGAATTTAGAAATATTGACGCTTGTCAACAAACAACCGGATTAGGTGTTACGCAACTACAACAGTCTGAATTTTAGGTCATGATCGAACCAAGAACAAACCAAAGTGGAAAACCAGCTTCATTTTAATATTATTAGCACCATAAAATAAAGAGTTCATTACTCAAAAGCAAAATCCTTCTGCTCCTCTCTTAAATTCTTTTAATAAATGTTCTATTCATTGTCTGGCAAATGCTGGCAGGGTGTTTTGTTCTCCCAGAGTAAATCGACTACCTCTCCCGAACACATTTCCAGTATTGATTGATGACTGATGGCGTAACCTTCAATACTTGGACTCTCTCTGGATTATTGATTTGAACCAGGCCGCAAGGGAAATAAATTAAAGCAAGCCTCACTTCATATTTTCTAAAACTATGCCATAACCTAAAACATATCTCATGGCTACAATGCTGTAAATGCGATGATGAACAGTGGCTACACAAACCCATCCGTGACTAAATCTCTCTCTCTCTTTATATGGTTGGAAATCAGTATCTAAATGCAAATCACTGGCTGCATTTTTAGAGTTGTTTTTTATAGCCTCAGTACTTGGTCATGATTGACTTTGCTGGGCTCTTTATTTAGAAAAATACATTAATGCATTCCTGATCAATTAAATGGCATGGGAAAGTAACACAATACACGAATGGGCAACTCAATGTAACCAAAAAAACTGCATGTATGAGCCTCAATGCAAACTGCTACTGTTTAATTATATGGAGAAATAAATCAAATGAATATTTATCAACCACATCTTATGAAGGCTGTTGACTGATCTAAAGTTCAAACTGCTCTAAAGCTCAAGAAAATATTACGCATGTAACAAAGACCCCAATGTATGAGCATAGCATTCACCAGGGTTCACTGTGAAAAACAGTTTCAGTTCCAGACTTGTTTCAGATGTCAGCCTGGGTTAGAGGCACTCAATAACGTCATGGCACCAAGAACATGTTTTCAATAACATGGACCTCATGCCAGGAAGACAAAATTAGGTTCACAGCTATATAGAAATGAATACATTTCTTAGGGATGACGAGATGGTTTTGCTCTTTACACAATAAAGTGTTGTGCTTCTGACTCACCTGTTGATCCTCCCAGGCACATTTCGGGGCTACCCAGGGCCCTGTGTTATGGTTATAGTGAGCACATGGCAAAGAGTGTGTCAGCACCCAAAATCGTGATTTACACTCGAATACCACGATTGCTGTGGTGGATCCATGTTGGATTTTCCAGTTTTAGCACAAGGCTTTCTTTCTTTTTTATGGAAAAGCTGAATTACTGGTCAAGAGGGCAGGGGCTGTAAGAGGGCTCGCCGGGATATTTTTGGTTTAGTGGAGGAATTAAGTGGTAAAAAAGCCTTGGAAAGTCTTAAAAGCTTGTTTATGTTTCGGTTACCTTGGAGGTAGCCCAAGCATAGCGTTTTTTAAAAGCATTTAGTTTAAATGTAGAATATCAATTTCTTAAATGGCTTTCTTTTAAATTACAAAGTGATTTAACAGCTTGGTGATATATTCTTTTCAATCTTGTTATTCAATATGGGACGCATTTTGAACAACATCCAGCAAAAGCTGGGTCACTGAAAGTAAGAATGGTTGCATATCTGTGAGGTCACGAGAGCACAGAAGCCAAACTAACAAATCAAGTCCACTTCTGGACATTTAGTATTACTGTAGTGTACCTGTTCGTTTTAAACATGAATTAGAGTCTGTTAGGAGTCAGCAAGGGGCCTTTCCCATGTACATTACCAAACTAAAACAAAACAATAAAACAAGTAATGTAAAACAGATCAGTATTACCTGATTTTAAAATTTGCACTGCATTGTGTTGTGTTTTAGCGTTAGATGTCTGTAATATTAACGGAAAATATACTGGCAGAAAATTATTAGTAGCATTTTCGTTATTTTTATTTACATTGTGGTGGGCCTGTTTTAAATTGCATTTCTTGGTGTAATTAAATACGTAGTGTCTATTTACACTGAGTACAAATAGCCCGCCTTGTTGGCAGAGACTATTTACACTAGCCCCGCCCACCAATATGTGATTGGACTAGAGAAAGTGTAAGATTGACGCCATTTCAAACAGCGACTCGAGTGGCATAAAGTGTATAGCGCGGCATGGGAGACAGGTGTTACAGCAAATTCTGTGACCGTCGTATTCTGTGACCGCAGTAGGCGCTTTTGTTACTGCCGACAAGTTCTC
Organism: Triplophysa rosa; assembly: GCF_024868665.1. Classification (NCBI taxonomy): domain Eukaryota; kingdom Metazoa; phylum Chordata; class Actinopteri; order Cypriniformes; family Nemacheilidae; genus Triplophysa; species Triplophysa rosa. Next base: position 10,963,983 of record NC_079894.1, read on the forward strand.
TACGCAAAGAGCGTAAATTAGCGCGAGAATGCGCTTTGTGCTCGTGCGCAATAACGGTGATAGCTGCCCACTGCTCCGGGTGTACGTGTGTTCATCACTTGCTGTGCGTGTGTTCACTACTCTCTGGATGGGTTAAAAGCAGAGGTCACATTTCGGGTATGGGTCACCATATCTGACTAATAGGTCACTTTCAAAAGCACGCTCACGATAACGTGCACGAGAACAAGGCCCGTTGTTGCGCACGAGCCCAAAACGCATTCTCGCGCGAATTTACGCTCTTTGCGTAGAGAACTTGTCGGCACTGATAACAGCGCCTACTGCGGTCACATTATACGACGGTCACAGAATTTGCTGTAACACCGGCACACTTAGTGCAAATAGCCGCTGCCAATTAAATACTACAAAAAGATTTCCATCCCATACTTGGAAAATGTATACAATTAGTCCATTTTAAAGCATTCGTTTTTGCATATAACTGTAAAACATCATCATTCATTTAAAAATTGCATTTGATTACGTCATTTTTAGAATTAAACTGTAAAACACTGCCACCTAGTGCAACATTGCAATGCAAGGTGATGAGAATACCATATGAAACCCCCCTAAAATTCTCAAAAATCATGTTTTTATCATGTTTTATTGTGTTTGTTAGCTGTATAACAAACCAATTGCAGTTTGGTTGATATTAATTGGAATGCACAATAAAAAAACATGAATTAAAAACAAAGAGTTATTTCATTTTGGAACCAAACTCTTCATATATGGGATATTCTAAAAATAAATATTCATGCATAGAAAATGATTATGTTAATATTAAAGAGAAGAGGAAGCAAAAAACTGATTGAAAAGAGTTTTTAATTGTTAATTTTGTTACACAGTATACCAAGTATGAACTATATTCACTATATTCAAGTTACACCATAAAAATTTATATTAGAATGATAACGCCAAACATGCTTCTCATGAGGCAACACGTGATGGTTCTTCGTGATCAGTGACGTATCAGACAAAATTATATCCTCAGCAGAAGCACATTCAAAAAAACATCTGATTTCTGGGGCGCACCATCTTCCTCTCATTCAGATACATGTCCTTATATGATGACAGGAGATCACTTATTTTATAACCCTGTAAGAGACAAACATAAGTTTAAAGGGACATTTTGTTATTTGGGGCTGGTGGGTATTGGACATAGTCAGGATTTATTAATCAGAGAGTCAAAGTGTCCAAAACCATACGGGTTATACTGTATGTATCTAAATCTAGATTGCAGTATTTAACTGTCATGGTACTGTATTTTAATGTCACCCACCTTAAGCAACCTGCTCAATTTAAAATAAATGAATCCATGCAAATGCTTTTAAACTATTTATACATACTATTTCTATTTGTTCATGTGTAGAACTTTAATAAAGAAAAAATACAGAGAGCATCTTAACATTTGTATTCAGAAATAATGCAGAAATACTCTTACCAATGAGGTCTCGCAGAGTAAAGTGTTGCCCTTCACCAGGCTGCCAATGGTCATGTGAAAATAAGTTTTTCCACTAGACCAGGAAGTGATCTTACTGAATGGAAGCATTATAAGCACCTCCTGCATCCAAACAAGACAAACACTTTATAAGCAGAGTCAAATGCTAAATATAGAGAATGAAATGTTAAAGGGATAGTTCACCCAAAAATGAAAACTCTGTCATCATTTTCTCACCCTCAGGTTTTTCCAAACCTGTATACATTTCTTTGTTCTGCTAAACACAAAGGAAGATAATAGGAAGAATGTCAGTAACCAAACAGATTTCATCCCGCATTAACTGCCATAGTAGGGAAAATAAATAGTATGGCAGTAAATGGGGGTTGAGATCTGTTTGGTTACTGACATTCTTCCTATTATCTTCCTTTGTGTTTAGCAGAACAATGAAATTTCCACAGGTTTGGAACAATCTGAGGGTGACTAAATGATGACAGGATTTTCATTTTTGGGTGAACTCTCCCTTTAAATGTTACAGAAATGACCACTGATGGATATACAGACAAGCTGTCTTATGTAGTGCACACAGATATTCAGTACATTCCATTTGTGTCTTTTTTACCTTTGTCTTGGGGTCGATGAGGCTGACTCCTTGCTTGCTGATTGATATCATGATAACATTTGGATAACTCTTCTCTGATGTTTGCTGTGAAGAAGAGGACAATCAGTACCTAGAAACCTAGAAGACCCATTTGTTTTTAGGGGTAAACTGATCACCTTCACTTCGAAGAAAGCACATCCAAAGGTAGGCCACTGTGAGATCACCTTCAGGAACTGAACTTTGGCTTCTTCTACGGTCATACCAGCCTGCTTGTTGTATGCATTGATGATGTGCTGTAAACCAAAAACCAAAAGACATTCCAGCATTCATCCAATGTACCACACAAGCCTTCTTGCACAGGTAAACACGCTCGTATCAAATAAGACTAAGCTGTATCTAATATTCTCAATAAAGACTTCAAATGACCTTTTTCCAGTCCTCAGCAGACATGATCTTCTGTTGATCAGCGGGTACCAGATCCTTTAGCATTTTAGGGATCATGATGAACTGAGATCTATCCGTGTCTGCCCGAGCACGGAACAGCAGCCCAGCCAGGCTGATCGTGTCCTCTTTAGACATACTGTGGTACCCCCGCAAATACTTGGGCAACTCCTAATAAACCAAAAAAGAGACTGCTGGGCAAGGTTGCTCTGTAGTACAAACATTTGCTAGTGTTTAGTGTTGTGAACATCCCCATGAAGATAAAACTGATATCAGACTCCAAATAGAAACCAAAATTTCATATCAGGCCACAGACCTGGGGAAAGTGGAAGTTTAGGTCAGCTGTTAGATCTTTTCCTGGGATCACGTTAAACCACAGCTTCCGCATGAAGAGCACCAGGTAGGGCACGATAGTTGCAGTACCTGTTTTCAGAACCAGTCATTTTTTTTAGAGCGAGAGTCTGTTTGATTACAGTGTACGTTCGTGACATGGTTTATTTTGTTTTAAGACTTACTTTCTTTGGCTTTCTTTGCTTTTTTGACAACGTCTGTGAGTAGCCTGAGGTTGTCAAAAAAGTACTCCTCGGATTTCATACTTTCTACCTGAAATGATTAAAACGACACATGAGGATAAAAAGACTTCAATCAACATTGTCAAAAAATACCAATTAGCTTAAATATAAATGTCTTAAACCTTATTGGTTGTTTTCACAAACAGACTGTATCCATCTGATGAAGAGAGACGGAGGCTTTTAGATATGCTGCGACACAAGTCATTGATCCTTGTGGTTGTGGTCACTTCAAATAACTGAATAAAAAAAGATCAACAAATTAAATGTGGATATACAGCCACAGAAAAACATTATGGGGCGGTTTCCCGGACAGGGCTTCAGCTTAGTTCCAGACGAACTTAAATGTTAGAGGTGTCTTGTTCGAAAACAACTTGCACTGACATATCTTAAAATATATCAGTGCGATTGTGTTGTCTCAAGATCCACACCAGCGATGTTTTTGTAAATGTAAAGTACATTTTTAAAAACAACTTAAATATCCGGGAACCCTCCCCTAAGAGACCAGTCCAGTTTTGCCTCTAGTCAGCATTATTTTAACTAGTTCGTCCCGTTTCCATTTTCTGCAAATAAATGCAAATAAAAAACATACTTTTAAATAGTAAATCCAGAAAAACTGAACATAATGTAATTCTGAAATATATAAAATAGCAAAGACTTCTTTTTTTGCTTCTTACTTCAGATGAATCATTTGGAAAGTGAACTTTATGGAAGATCTGAGGGCTGTTATTTTGAATGGCATCTACTTCCACCTGGTGAGGAGGCAACTTCCTACATTCAATACTGTACATGACAAAAAAAGGATAAAGTCAAACAAAAGATTAAAAGGTCATTTCAATGCAAAAAACTGCAGAAAACCTTCCGTTTTATGGCTTGGTACATCATTCTCATAAATAATGTACTTCTAACAGCATGGATGTTACTACAGGACTCATCTGTTAGCATCTACCTGAGCATGGCTTGCATTCTGTGTAGACAGGCAAAGGCCAGTGTCTCTCTGGGTCTGCACTCCAAGAATTGCTGAACGTGCCTCAGTAAAGATTGTTCTGGAGGGAAAAGACCACAGCACAGCCACAACAGCTGCCAACCCCTCTCCATACTCAACCTGTGACATAAAGAGAGAAATATATACAGGCACTGCATCACAGCTGGGCACAAAACCCAAATGAATCAAAGCTGACTAACCCATTGCTGTTATTAGTCATCTGCTTCATTATTTGGCAGTAGATCTCATCTCTCAGTTCAATGTGCTCCATTGCTGGGCCAAAGATCTGGTTTGTGAGATCTATGGGTGTTCGCACTTGTTTTACTGGATAATCTCCCATATATTTAAGGATGGGTAGAGAGAGCAAGTTAAAGAAAAATGGTCAGGGTCAAATGTTACCGTTGCATGTCATAAACTCTTTTTTCAAAGGTTATTTTTAAGAAATGTAACATTTTTCAATGTGTGCATATCTCGCACACATGTCTGTTTTGCCTTTTGACAATGAACAATTTCAAAATCTCATGTTTTAATAATGATTTTTGACAATTATCAGTATTTCGTTGCACTGAATAATTAAGGTTTCACTTCTCGTGGTATATAGGGCCGGTGTGAAGGATATCGGTAAAGCAGTCACAAGCGAGGTGGCTGAGATCTGAGTTGCCCTGCAGGCTTCTGAGCAGCGGCTGTTTGAGCGGCTCTATGCTAAGAGCCCACAGTTTCTCTTTGGCTCCTCCCCTACGTCCCCCTTCTTTACCTGTTTGCCTGGAACCACGACCGAAAATGTTAGTCAAATTATGATTGTAGTGATTCAGCTTATCTTTTAAAGCAATTATTATTTACATTACCTGAAATATTCTAAGGAGAACTCTTTCAGTGTGGAGAGGGTTAATTTCTCTGCGCTGAGCTCTTCCCTCTGCAGCACGATCGGCGCTACTGACTTTCTCCTCGCTTGGCTCAAATTCAGCAAATTCTAGAGGTACACAGGCATAGAAGTTGTTTATTTCTGTTCTTTTTCCAAATCACAAGCAAAGGTCACCGGATAAATATTTTCCCCTCAGAGGTGCACTTATAGGGGCAGTTTCCCGGACAGGGATTAGCCGGGATAAACCAGGACTACGCCTAGTTAAATTAGGAGTTAGACAGCTCTAACATTTATTTTAGTCTAGGACTAGTCCTGTCCCATAATGTTCCACCCCACAGTGATGGTTAGTGTTAATAAGAAGAGAAGTGTTACACGTACCAGTGTTTCTTCAGTGGGTTTATTCAGCATCGGCAGAATCTGAATGGCATCTAAGGAAACAGCTCCGATTTGAACTGTCCTCTCATTCCTGGCTTTGATCCAGCCTTCCTCAGGATCATACTCTCCATCCTTTATGATATACAGTATATCACCCCTTCTGAAGCTCAGGACTGTGGGATCCTCTAAATAAGCATTTAAAAGAAAAAGTAATTTGGACCAGCCATTTTGGATAAAAGCCTTTGCATTCATGTCAACATTTTAAAGAAAGTAATACTAGGATGTTTGACAAGTCAATTGGAAATCATTGTAAAGCACCTTGTCTGGTAAAGTCCTGTATTGCTACCGCGTACAGGGATCTTTGCTTGAGACCAGAGAGGAACATGTTGACAAGCTCCACTAATTCATTTGCCTTCACGACCTTCAGCTCATACTCGCCCCTCGGTGTGGTCAAACACACAATCCCACCAGACTTGTCCTCGCTGTAAATCAACATCCAAGAACAGAGGACTGAGGGAACTTACAGGGCTTTCAAGCCATAAACCTACTCTGATAAGTACAGTGGTTAACAAATATATTACACAACCACGCAATGTAACGTTTGAGCCACAGCTGCCCTAAACGAACAGTACTGGTGATTACCAAAATTTGTATTATTGTTTCTATAATGGATAATCCACCAGTATTTTCTGCCTTTTACAAGAAAGGCAAAAACATAGAAAAGCCCTTTATTTATTTTTTATTCAGATGCCCAATTACAGTTATTTACTCGCAGTCCTTAATAGAATAATACGTTTTAATTGGTGAATCTTCTGAGAAAAATTGGATGTTTATTTGACTATTTCAGTTTGTTATTAAGAAATATCTCACCTCTGCATTTCGATTCCTGACACCTCAGGGTATGAGAGCTCCAGAAATACTGCTTCCTTCCCAACTTGAAAGGAAACACCTTTCCAGTTCACCACTACCACAAACTGGTCTTGAAGCAATGGAAGACCTGAACACAATAAGTCAGTGCTTTATGCCAAACAGTAATTTATTAAATACAACAGTGAGTAAAAAACACAGAAAATAGTTATTTACCAGCAATTCTGTACGTCTCAAACAACTTGGAGAAATAGATTGGCCACATCTGGCGTGCATATTGGACAACCTCTGCTTTTACATCATCGACAGGTGTGGCAGAGTTTATGTAAGGACCCTGAGAAATTACACAAGACCAGTGTTCGTTTTATTTCTGACATTATCTTTACTCCCTTAAAATGCAAAGGGTGTTGTAAATAAACACATGCTGTATATTAAATGTCAATGTACAGCCTTTAATTCAATGGTTTGGCCAGACCAGTGGCAAATATTAATGCTACGACATACAAAGCAAATTTTAAAGAATTGTGTGATCTTAACATCATGAAACCAGTTTGCAGAGGACACTTTTTTGACTATGACAATGCACCTGTACACAATGAGCTGTCAATAAACAAATGGTTTTGTGAGTCTTTACTGGAACTTTATGGAAGCATATTGGTATGACGCGGTATTGGGGAGGGGGCGTGGCCAGCTCGAAATGCATTTTCAAGTCCACATTGAATTTTGCAACACCCAACGCGCTGTGTGTAAATGAAAATCTCCCAAATGTTCAACCTGTTAATGTTAATGCATTTAGGGAAAATAACATTTGAATTTTCATTTTGCTACAGTTTTGCTTGACTATCTTAAACATATATAATCAATTTGGGGAATGCATTTTCATTTTAATTTTGCAACTTAAAGAGCGTTAAAAATATCCATTTAAATAACACATTAAAACTAGTGTAGGAACTGAAAAATGTAATTGATATCATTGAATTTTTATTTTCATTTTGCACTTAATGTTGCACATATGTTATTTAAAATGTATATTCAAATACACAATTGCATTGTCATTTTACATACTGCACTGCCATTTTGCGTATTGCATTTCAAATTGAAAATAGCTACCAATACGCTTCCATAGAACTTGACCAATAAATCTCTTTTACTTGAATTAAAAGACGGTCTTGTCAGACAGAACCCAACATCAGATTTATTTGTGTCTAAATGGGAGCAAATCCTAGCAGCAATATGCATCAAATGGATAACCTTCCCATAAGAGCAGAATGGCACCAAAAAAAAAGTAAAAAATGATTCTGAAATGCCCAACACACAAGGGTGAGGTGCACGGGGGTCCACATACTTTTAGATGTGTAGTGTAGTATGTAACAGTGTATAAACATACTTGTATGTGCGCTGAGTGGACCATCTGCACCAGTTTGGCCATAGACTTGTTCTCAATCATACTCATGTTCATACACTCACGAACAACTTCCTGAGCGTTTTCCACGCTGCTTTCAGAGCCATGCTGTACATAGTAATGTTTGGCTGCGAGCTGCACATAATCATCCTCCTGGAACAACATTGTAGGTCAACAACAGACTGAGACTGAAATCCCAAACATCGACTCTAAACGAGGAGACATTGAACAGATCCTGGACTGACCTTATCAGAAAGATAGTCTCCATGTTTAAGGCCACGGATTATCTGTCTGTAGATGAGTTCTGTGCTGATGAGGTCAGATGGACAGTCGTGCCATGGAGTGAAGATCTCCTTGCGGAAGTAGAGACGCCAGGGAGCGTGTTGTTCCTCTCTTCCTTGTCTCCTTTCTTCCTGCTCACACATGGACACCGCATCCAAAATGTGCTGCCCTCCACTGCCAAGAGACCACATCTGAAGCCAGAGCAAAAAACATATATGTGGGGACTTGAAGAGCAAACCTCTTCTCAACAAATCGCATGAGCAATAATAATGATGCTTGCAAGTACTACATGACAAGTGAAGGAGCTTTCTGAATACATTTGGATGTTACAAACCTTCTCATTGATTGCAGCATATAAAGAGAAGCCGTATGTGTCCTTCAGGTTGTTTTTCTGGATGATAGCATCGCACACCTCACTAGAGGTGCTGGCCGAGTCCACGTGCAGACTGATGCTTCTGCCATCCATCAGACCCACAACCACCAGCATGGGGTTCTTGGTCTCTACAGCCTTTCCGTTCAGATCATGTTTAGGCAAACGTGAGAGTAACGACAGAATTCATCTTTACTTCAGTCAGAGAGATAGTCATACCTGTAGTTCAATCCAGCATGGCGGTTCTTTTCTTTCTCCATTGGCTAAAGTCCTCCGCATTCTCTCAGCACAGTTTGAGGAATATTCACTTGGACCATGACGTATAAAGCTCTGCAGGTACTGTGACAAAAATGCTTGCGTTAATATGTAACAACATTTTTTTCTTGATTTTGCTTGATAACAAATGGATGACGAAAAGCAACTGGGAAACAAAAAGACAAAAACATTTGGCAAATTTAAAATGTGCATTCATTGTTTTATTTATTCAAGTTTTGAAACATGAATTACCCCAACGGATTTAAATGTGTCTATTTATTTTCATACATTTATGAATGATTTTTAAAAAATTGATATAGTTAACTACATTTTAAAACATGAACTAAATACACCGTTTTAAATTTGTCTATTAGAAAAAGACAGTTAACTTTAGTTACATTTTTTTATTATTGAATTGATAAATTGATTCTTCATTTTATTTTAAAAGGTCTAGTGTATGAAATTTAGCGGCATCTAGTTGCAACTAAGGGCTCCCTCAACATCCCTTCTGAGACAGAACTAAGATGTTGTCACGTTTTCGCTTCTTTGCTGAAAGAGATAACATATTTACGAAATGTTACTGTGTCAGGCACAATGCCTAAACAAACCGTAATGTTTCACAGAGCCATAAAGCCACCATGTTTATACTTTACAAGGACATCATTGTGATAATGGCTTACATAAAGCAATATGTGCATAATAAACTGGCATACAGGTGAAACTATATACCATATACCCTAAAAGATGATACACTTTAGCGGTAAAGTATTTCTTACCATAGTGAGGCGGTCAGTAGGTGGAAAAATTCCAAGACAGATGGACAGAAGAACCCAGCCTCTGTTTGTACTTTTCTGGCTTTTATTGTCTGTCAGCTGTTTACAGATCTGACAGTAGATTTCATCTCTGAAAAGAAAACATGTTGTTAAGATAATGTAACTCTTATTTCTCTGTACTAGGAAAGCAATGTATCACACATTATGTATTAACAATTGAACTTTGTACAGACTGAACACACCTTATATCTTGTCGAACAATTGCATATCCCACAATGATGTGTAATTTCTCTAAAGGTGTCATTGGACGATCAAAGGTTGGTCCTTCTCCAAACAACACATCCTCTTCTTCATGAACAGGCATCACTTTAGTTGTTGGTTCTTCTTGTGGCTGTAAATTGAAGCATTATGATTAAACACTGCATGACGTGTGAGTATCTTAAATGTTGTTGTACTCTAGACAGTAGTTTTCTAACCTCTTCTTCAGGAATGGCCGAGGGTTTTCTCCTGCCAAGTCCCTTTTGCGGACTCATTTTTTTTCTCAAAAATTTCTGCAGTTACAAAAAAGACAATAACAGAGACCGAAGCTACACTGAAATAATCAGTGAAGGAAGAAGCAATGTTACCTGATCTAATCCAACAATGTTACTCAGTCGCCGGGCTTGTCTCTGACCGAGGTTCCTCTGGATGGGGTCGGCTATAGCAGAAACACGTTCTTGCTTCGGCTCTGGAAGATCTCCCATAAATCTCAGTATGATCCACCAAACTGTCAAACATGCCTAGAGAGGAAAGGAAAAGAGTGTGAAGAGATTTGAGGTACAGTATATGACATTAAAGGGGCGGCTTAAAGGGGAAAATAAGATGTTAATGGGGGGAGAGCAGTTACCAGGGCATCCCCCTCATCCTCATGATACAGCAGTGGCTGTCGCAGTCTCTGCTGGATATGTGAGGGCATAGAAGATCCTTGAAAATGAAGAGATGCAAATTTAGAGAAAGAGAAGTCATCGATTTCCTCCTCTTCACTGGTGTCTGGTTGGAATGGGGCCTCCTTCATCTCCATCACAGGGCTTTCTATTATTTCAGCATCCTCTAACTTCATTGGTTCTGCCTCAAAATCCTAGAAGAACATTGGGAACAGAACAAAGCAAGTTAGCATTAGCGTTAATAGGCTATATTATGAGCATACCGCCTTTTTCGTGCCTGATTTTTCCCCTTACTTATAAAAAGTTTTTAATTTAATATGTTTTTTAAAATGAAATATACTTAAGCAAAGTTCAAGTTCAATACTACTTGGAACCAAATTGGCTCACATTCTGGTCCATAAAAGTACACAACCAGTATACAACTACATTTTTGTTTGTACTGCAACTACACAACAAATGAACTTATAAAATGAACTAGCCTACTGAGTTTACTACTTCAATGTCTGTAGCACATTTTTTAGTTCTTTGAAGTACACTTTTAAGCATACTCTAGTTTACTAGTTTTAATACTGCAAGTATACTTAACGTCATACTTACAGGCCCGGTTTCACAGACACGGCTTAGCTTCCGCCAGGACTACACCTTAGTGGAATTAAGATATTTATGTCGCTTTTATAAAAATACCTTAGAAGAATACATTACTGGTCTGAGACAAAACAATGGCACTGATATATTTTAAGATATTTCAGGGCAAGTTATATTCAGTTAAGACAGGTCAAACATTAATTTTAGTCTGGGACTAGCCTTAAGCATTGTCTGTGAAACCGGGCCATAGTTTACTATTTATATATATTACTTGTGCAAAGAAGATCAGGTTTAGCTCCATGCATGTTTTTTAATCTAAGCTATTTCACCCCAAAGGTAAATTATAACTATATAAACTGTAACACTTAAAACTATGTGGAAATTAGAATTTTATAGGGTAACAGTTACTCACAAAGGTACAGAGTACACTTAGAATACTTCATCATACCTATATCTCAATAAAAAGATCAAGTACAAATGTAGGTCAAGTATACTTAAGTGTACTTAGTGTATTTCTATCCACCTTTTTCGCAACGCGCAAAATTACCCATAATGCCTTGCGTATGCCCGTAGGGCTGATGCTTCAGACTTCCGGTTCGCTGCTTGATCCCATTAGTTAGGCATTACCAAGTTAGCTTGAAAGCTTTTAATCGGACGTTATAATACTTTTATGTCATTTAAAACAGCATAATGTCAAAGAGCAGTGTCCATATTATTTCACAGGGGCCGCATGGGCATGAGTTTTTAACCTAGACCGTAAAAAACAACTTGTTTCTCACCATAAGAAGTTGGACAGCGACGTCTACTGGGATGATGGCATTAAATTAATTATTATAATGTCACTTAGCCCTGGATATACAGTAAGCTTCATGTGTTAATAGTGATGTACTATGCAATAACAATAAAGTAAATAACGAAGTAAACAATATGTTGTGATGTTTTTGAGACCGAGCTGTCTTTTAAAGATATTTACTTACGCTCTTGTTGTGTCATGTGGTAACACTCGTTCGTAAGGTTTTCTGAGCTTTCTGTGGCTGTTGTGACAGTTTATTACCGTATAAATTATTCAAGAAACTTTATTTTTAAAAATGAACAGAAATGTTCTCTAACATAGTAACAAATACAAAACGGAAGTGCGGCGCATCAAACAGGAAGTCACTCGCGGTAATGATGCCCTCCATGAAGACGTCAAGAAAAAGGTGGATATTTAGTACTTAAGTATATTTCTAAGTAGTACATAAAAGTGGACCGAAAGTATACTTTTTATCTTTAAAGAAGTATACTAGTAAATAAACGTAATAAACATTTTTTTTGTAGAAGCAGACCAACATGTCTTTCCTTGAAATTGCGTATTGGCAGAAATCTTTATAGGTAGCAATTCCAGAATCGATTTAATGATTGTGTATTGAAAAAATGCTGAAGTAGGTGTGTTGTCTGATGTCATTGGCTCTATAAAAGGACCCAATATAAAATTGATTTTTCAGGAAGTTATCTATACTTATTCCCATCAAATATATTCCCTACTTCCTTATTCTACTGTTGTGGCAGCTCTTACTTCAAAACCCTCAGGAGCCTGACCCTCTTGTCCTCCTATTGCACTGGGCAGGAAGCCAAAGATGTTCTCCACCATTTCCTCATCTACCTCACTCTCACATCTGGCAGCAGCCTCGTTTTTTCTGAGCACCTCCTCAAGACGTTGCTGAAGCTCCAGTGCTGCCAGTTCCTGTGCTTCTCTTTCCTGAGCAGTCAGGAATGCCTGGGAAAGAGAATGAATGCTAATTAAGCATAAAAATGACGTATAGAAACCAAGTCATGTGGTAATGCAATGTGGTTATGCCACAACATCTTTATAGGCTTACATCCGTCTTCATTTTCTTGAGGTTTTTTCTGGCCAGCAATCCTCTGGTCTGCGCCTGTAGTAGTATGACTGCCTCTTTTTTACTCTTCAGGTCTTTCCTGGCCAGGTACCCACGTGCTTGTGACTGCAGGGTGATGGCTGCAGCTCTGCTGCGCTTGTATTGCATGTGGAGTTGCCGACTGCGCACTTTCGACTGCAGCCGAAGCAATCCCTGCTTGAGCTAACAGAGAAAACAGTAACCGAATGAGAAATGCAACCTTCTCTTAACAGACACTGGATTAAAGTTCACCCAATAGTAAAATCAAAACTGTCATCAGTTATTATACATCCCTATGATTTTCCTTCATCCGTGGAACACAAACAACCGGATGTTAGGGACTCACAGCCTCAGTCAAAAGTGATGGTGACTTGAAGCTGCCAGTCCCGAAAACGATCCCTTTCAAATTAGGGGCTATTGAAAACAAATGACAAAAGAGAAGATACCGTAGAGTCTGTAGACTGTCCATCTGCTGTTTCTGCATAGCTTACCTTACAAAAGACTTCCTTGTCTTTGTGGCCACGCCAATGCTTCTGCAGAACTAGAGCTGCCCTCCTTTTCTTTACAAAATTCTCTCTGTATGTAGATGAAGGAGGACTTAGCTTATAATTGCACTATTCAATTCAATTTTATTTTATTTATATAATAGCGCTTTTCACAGTTTTCATTGTTGCAAAGCAGCTTTACATACATAATAATATAATAATATATATATATATATAATAAATAAAATAAATACAATATGGTATTAAAATACATGGTATTATTGCATGTTTTTCTCTATGCAATGTACGTTGATGAAACTTAACTGAAATAAATACTATGTTGAATTATCACAAACTATCAATTGTTTAATTGAAGTATATTATTTGTGGTATTATAATGAGTGTATTATCTACATTTACATAGTAATACACAGTTAGTGCTTCTGGATTATATTACAGTATATTGGATACAATATTACAATGTGCGGAGTATTAATGCAATATTGGTCATCACTATTCATAATATTGGTGTTACTGATGCTGGGTTAAGTATTAACACGATTCAATTACAATTTACCCGAAAATTTTACCATAACATGCAAATAGAATGTGTATGTTAAAGTGAAATGCACAAGTTAAATGTAAGATGTTTATGGAGTATAAACCCCAAGACCACCAGTCAAATACATAAGAACAAAGAAAAGAAGCAGCAGGGATCATACCTGTCCTTATGAGCAAGCATCACTCTTTGGATTATAATCGCTTTTCTGTGAAGCTCTTGTTCTCTTTCTAGTTCCAGGTAGGAGTCATGATAATCCTGTGAGAGGAATAAATAGCAAATTTTACAAACCAGTTAGTCTTGGGCAAAAATGACTGTACAATGTTACACTAATCATACACATGGGGTACCTTGAGAAACACTTTGGTTTTGCCGATCTTCCAGTCATCTTTATCTTTGATCATAGCCCTGCAGATAGCTTCACAGCAGTGAGCTGCAGACTCCTAATATACAAATAAGTTAATTTTGTGCTGTAATTACAGTAATATTGTATGCACTGAATTTGTATATTGGCTGCAATAGTTGGATTGATGAATGAATGGATGAATATCCATACAGTGTTGGGGTCACAGTCTATGGTTTTCAGCAACACACGGTACCGCTGCATAAACTTTTCAAAGGTGTGGCGGATGGGATATCCTGCTTCACGTATTCGAATCGTCTCCACCACCCCAGAATAGCGAAGCTGCTGAATGCAGAGCTCTCTATCAAAAACCTGACCAGAACGATAAACAGGAATTAACAAGAGAAAACAGTTGGGTTTTGACTACAAAATATTGAATATACTGGGGTTGTGTGTTTATACCATGGACTTGTTGTCATTTGGTTTGAAGCATCGTATGAAGAAGGGTTGACAGAGAGATAAAGTCTTCATCAAAGCGTCCAGAGACTGACGAAACTGACCGCTCAGGGTGGATATCTGCCTCCTTGAATCATTTGCCATCTGCGTGAACAAAGATAAACAATTTCTCGTAAAACCATTGTCAGTGTTGAGCATGGTAAGTCAATCCATCCACAAGTGCTCATACTCGTAATGAGTTTCCTGGAGTCATGATGATTTGGTTGAGTTTGTTAGCCTGCTCGGATGCAAAGATCTGTTGAAGCAATTTGTTGGAAGATTTCTGAATCAGATCCATGAGGTCCATGCTCAACGCATCTCTGTTCTTCTCAAGAAAGCCTGACAAAATACAAAGTAAAGATTTTCGGGTCTGTTCCTCCCTGGAGGGGCAACATCCTGCAGAGTTTAGAGCTAAACTCTTTGGACATTGCTCTTCAGGAACAGAATTGAATAACCACGGCTTAAAGTAATTAAAATGTACCTTCGCAGTCATAGTAAACTGCCCCAGCAAAGTGCTCAATCCCAAAATGCAAGCTATGGTTGCTCTTGGGTGGGATAAAAGGTTTGCTCCTTTTGTGTAGTTCTATCATTTTATTTACCATAGTGGCATCAGTACCCTGTAATGAGAAAAGAAGTACACAGGTGTGAAATCAGGAAGATCAATTTGTGTAGAAAGCCGACGCATTGGCGTATTAAAGTAACCTTAGGAAAATGGCTCTCTTCGTCAATCAGCGCCAGTATGTTGAGAGGTTCAACAGCCAGCAGGTTCAGAGTCTTCTGGTTGTCTTTGAAAGTAATGCGCTTCCACGAGATCTCTTCTTTTTTATATTCCTCCTGCTCCAGCTTAAAGATGTGCCTCACGAAGAACTGCTGCAGCTGCTCATTGGCATAATTTATGCACAGCTGCTCAAAACTACACAAGCACGATCATTTCAGCGTTACACTTATTTTTAGTTTCAATTCATTTTGGGTTTAGCCATCAGATGATGTGTCACTGACCTGTTTTTGTTGAAATTCTCAAAGCCAAAAATGTCTAGCAGACCAATGTTTAAGGCATCGTTGGTCTGTGGTTTGTGAATGGCACTGTTCATTCTTTTGAACAACCACACAAATAGCCTTCCATACACGGCCTGTAAGGAAGTGTAAAAAATATTGATTAAATAATAAACAACACTACTGTCATTTACTCATCCTCATCTTTCGCATGCAATTAGAACTGGGAATGGGAGATTTTAAGGTTAAACAATAATTTCAAAACACTATTAAATTAAAGGTTTTACAATTGAAACATACTAAAATGTAAGCCATTGAGTTTTATTTATTCAAATATTCAAAGCAAATGAGCATTTATGAAGTCTTAATATATCTAAGCACTGTGGTCACACAAATTGCTCATTACCATCATAAGGATAAGCCTCATAAAGGTGATTTAGATAAAAAGATGAAGGGTACCTTGGCAAAAGCATCTCTGGTGTCTGTGGCCTGCTCTGGGCTCAGGGGTTTCGATACTTTCTCTCTGTTTGTCATTAAGGAGCGATAGGTAAGACTGTTATCAAGATCAACTTTATCCACCTACAAAATAAGAGAAGTGAACAAACAGCTAGCCAGATCCTGGATTACATAAAACAGAGTAAGCTAACAATAAATAAATCTAAAGTTTGGTGTTCGGCATAACATAGTCATGACATTTGTCTTCACCTCCAATAACTTAGCCGTGATAGAGAAATGACCGGATGACAGGACATCACAGCTGTCCATGTTATTCAATATAGTGCCTACAGAAAAATTCAAGCAAATAACTACAACGGAATGGTGATGATATAGACCACACGTGATTCATGGAACTATATTATATTTACATGCAGTTATTAACAGGACAATCAAAACCTTCAAAGTCCACATTGCCCATGTGGAGAATAGCAGCGAGTAACTTGAAGATTTCCCAGCAATCTTTGTCTGAGAAGGCGAGAATCTTAAGAGCAGCACGAATCCGTCTGAAATCATCAGCATCGTCCCGACCATCACAAATCAAACGGTCACCCTAGAACAACCATCTGGAAGGTCAATCGCCAAACTTGTGCCATAGTGAGCTATTATAATGATGATAAACTGATATAAAAATCTAAATTAGTTGATGCCCAGTCCGATTTCCAATATCCAACAAGGTTTTTCTCCAACTTTAATTAAACAAACCTGAACTATTTAATGAAGGTATTATATTACAGGATTATATAAGAACAGGATCGTGATCATTCAGGAGCAGGACTGAACGCATATGAACCAATTAAAATGTTCACCTCAGTCAAGTACTTGAACTCAGATGCGTCACCAAAAGATAGAATTTTCTTTTGCTCATCTGGCATCCCAGATAACATGCAATAAAAAATATGATAATTCCTCTCCTGGGGTGCCTTAAAATAAAAAATAAGAATAAGGTTAGGTTCACATCCAACAACATTTTTTTTGTTGTTGTATTATTACTGAAGCAACATTATTTATTATCATTTATCTCACATTACAAGCATTTCATGGACAATTTTAGGCTAAATGTAAATGTTACGAACCACATAAAAGCACACGAGGACAAGTGCAGTCTCACCTGATGACAGACGCGAGACTTCTCCAGCAGATACTGCTCCATATGAGCCCCCTCGATAGCCCCCTCTTTATTAAAGAAGATCTCCACATATTTCCCAAAGCGGCTGGAGTTATCATTCCGAATAGTTTTTGCGTTCCCGAAGGCTGCGGGAGAGGAGTGAGACAGTTTGTCACAGAACAGACTGAAATAGTAAAGTAAAGTAAACCAGACTTGAGTTCTTACCTTCAAGGACAGGATTGGCCTGTATGATCTGCTGCTCAATCCAGGAATGCTGCCCACTCACAGCAGCCAGGAACTGCAGCACCAGTTTAGTGCTCTCTGTCTTTCCTGCACCAGATTCTCCACTGACACGCACCAGAAGCATTTATTAGTTACTTATTCAATTACTTTAATGAACTTGTGTTTACTTGTGATTGTACTGTTCCTTGTCTGCTGCACATGTAGAAATGAATACTGCTTTTACGTGACAAAAACCAACAGTGAACAAAACATATTTTAAACATTTATACGCTGAAATATGTACAGTATATAAAAAAACAATAGAATACATTAATTTCTCAATAATAGGCAAGCACTTTTGCAGTCCAGTTGTAACTGTGTAATATATAACTATATAGAAATAGAAAGCCAGAACATGTAGCTGCAGGTATTTTGTTGGATAGGGCATGGACTGTAAAATTAATCACAATATGTAAGGGATAATGCACAGGCAAGCCGGTTGTTATAGCAGAAATAAGCACCGACAGTGTGATCTTGTATCACACTGAAGGGGCTTATTTCGCAATAACAGCCGGCTGCTTGTACATTATCCCGCTAATTACACGGCTACTTGCCACATGAGAAAAAAACTGGACATAAAATGTGAATTTGAAATATTATATTAGCTCATTTTTACCGAATGCAGACCTTCCGCGAGGAAAAGCCGTTTACTTTCGGTTTTAAGGTTAGAAACAACATTCAAATAACACGAGCAATTTGGTTTAATCATTTGTAAATATAATGTCATGTATGCTATCAAAAGATAAATTTACATTTCATTTGTCAAAAAAAAATGTCAAAATGATTTGCTGCATCCGGGTTAACGTGTATTATTAGTTTTGAGAGGTTGTTATCTGGGAATAACGAACCTGCAAATGTCGCGACTGGCCAATCAGAATCAAGCATTCCAACGAGCCGTGTAATGAAGTGGTATTGAACAATAATCATGATATTAAAAAGTATGATTATAGATAACAGGTAAATTCAACATATATTGTAATATTGTCGATATTTCAGAACCCATTTAAAGTTTTGCCTTGAGATTCACAATGGATACAAACTCTTTCTCAGACTCCCTTGAGTGTAATTAAAAAGAGAAAAATTACAATGAAAGATGAATTTGACCAAATCATTTATTTTAAAAACTATTTGATATTTTGCTATCGTAAATTCGTTTGGCCAGGATAATCATGTAGAGAAAATCTGATATTGCGACAACATCAGATATCAGATACAATAAAATAAATGGCAACACAACAATAAGCCTGAAGTTTATTATTTGCTTTTCATTCTTAACGCCATTCCAGCAACTAAGGCTATATTCTTGGTGAGAACTAGTCAATCTATACACAAGTCTGTATACACAAGTTGTGGGAGGGACAATTTGGAATCCTCGGTCAACCTAACCTGCATGTGTTTGGGCTGTGGGAGGAAACCGGAGCACCCAGAGTAAACCCACGCTGACACAGGGATAACATGCAAACTACACAGAAAGGCTTTCTGTCCCAGCCGGGGCTCGAACCGAGGACCTTCTTGCTGTCAGGCAACAGTCCTGACCACCGAGCTACTATGTGAAAATAAGAAATGTGTACCTAATGATGCAGCACTGGTTGCACTGATTGCGGCGCATGTTGAAGTAACATTTGTCAGCGATGGCAAAAATGTGTGGTGGCAACTCGCCAAGTTTACGCCCGTGATACAGGTGGACCTGATCTGTGGTGTAGATAGGCAGCAACTGATAGGGATTCACCGCTACCAGTACAGAGCCAATATAGGTCTAATCAACACACACACACAATACAAAAATATATTCACATCTTATTAAGACAAAGTTATTTCTTTCAATTATTGGAATGAACAGGCTTTATTGTCGATTTAATGTAAAGTCACTTACATAAATGATGCCCTGTTTGTGGCGTACCAGCAGATTTCTAAGCAGGCCAGCTTCACTGAGGTCCCCCAGTTTGATCATGTCATCCACACCTTCAACCGAAGTGGGGTGCATAAGCCTAAGCTTGGCCATCTCCTCCCCTGAGAGTCTGTGCTCCTGTGAAACCATGCCAATACATTAGATTGATCAAATAGAAAAACTGTGGTTGGATGTCTGCATTGGTTGCTCATAAAATGTGGTCTGATCTTTATGTTACAGACAAAGTAGTACGATCGTTTGTTGTTTACAAAAATTAAGTTAAATACACGCTTTGTCATACAACAGCTTGGAATAACTGTTCCATTATTATACATTTTTACAATATACTGTATTTCAGGAGTAGATGTGAAACATTTTATAATAGCAATAAAAGCTCTTTGCTTTTTTTACCTTCCCATTATCATCAAGCAAAATATACTGTCCATTTTCTGAGATCTTCACACGAGCTCCAACAGGGACCCCAGTACTGGTGTCAATCCAGACATGGTCCCCCTAGATTCACATTTACAATAACTGTATTTTAAAGACTTGCCACCACGATATTTAAATGTTACAAAATTTGTTTTTAAAATACATTTTCATGTCAGATTACATAAAAAAAGAAAAAAAAGGATACTGACCTTCTTTAACATCACCATTAGGACAAACTCTTTTAGATTACAGACATCTGATTGAAATGAAGCATGTTATAATGATAATCCATATATAAAATATATAAACTATCTGCAAGTTTCAATGAAACTATAGCTAATAAAAACATATATGTAGTACCTAGGAATATCTCTCCATGCTTGCTGCTTTCAAGAATCGTCCAATTGCAAGTTTTCCAACCAACTTGTATGACAGCAACAAGGAAGTATCCCTTGTGCTCATCTCTTTATGGCACCCAGACTTTGCTCTTTCGTGCCAGTTGATCACCAACAACTGCCAGGGTTGTGAGAGAAGCTAACCAGGATGGAGTTTGGCAACTTTCATTGTTCCATATAGTGAGCTGTGCTGAGCAGCAACAAAGGAACACCGGTTAGACAAAGTCTTTAAAACCAAAAGCAGCAGTTCTTTAGTGGCTCTACGTGATTAAATGTGAATAGCCTGTAAAGTGAACTCTGAAATGCTGATCCTTATCAAAGAAATCCCCTACCCATTAACTGTGACTTCTGCATAACACATGCCTTTTGGACTTCTCACGTCAGAGGCCAGCCTGGATTATTTGAGTCAGAACGGCTATCAAGCAGTAAATTCTAGTGTATTCATATATAGTCTCAATGTACAGCTTGGGCGTTTCATAAACAGTGGTTCTCATAAGCGATGATAAAATAAAACAATGATTGTTTACAGTAGGTTTCAAGGCACACACTGGTTGTTTAGATAAGTCTAATTAATAACGTTTGAGGAAGAAAACTGTTATTGATTCATAATTCATGTTGGTAGGATAAAGATCAAAACTGTTATTGGTAGGATAATGAACCTAACTTTCAATTATATTTAAGTGCTTAGAAACACCAAACAATACAGACACACCCAGCAAACTGATAATGACTTATCGTGAAGCATTATGTTCCAACCCGGCAACCAGAAAGGCTGTAAAACGATTTAATTATATGCTGCTTCACGTAAAATAATTGAAACAAGAAAAACTGTCCTTTAAATGAGGCCACGGAGGAGTAAAAAAAACCACACAAATAGATGAACAAAGTGTCTTTACTTGATGCAGCGGAGTGCAACATGAAATGTAATTCAAAAGAAATTCTGATCGTTCAGTATACAATGTTGGCCACAAATGACACTGCTTCAAGCAACTTAACTGGAAAAAAAATCATGACATTCTTTTAAGAAGAAAACAACAAAAATACTTTTATATACTTTTGTTTTGATGCAATAGTTCACCCAAAAAGGAAAATGCTGTCATCATTGACTCGCCCTCTTGTCAATTCAAACCTGTATGACTTTCTTCCTTCCGCAGAACACAAAAGAAAACTGGCACCCATTCACTTGCACTGGTTTTGTGTCCATGGGTGCCGGCGCTGTTCTGTAACCAACTTTCTTCAAAATATCTTCTTTTGTGTTCTGCAAGTCATACATGTTTGAAATGAGAAGAGTGTGAATAAATGATGACAGAATTAGACCTGTGACTAACTTATCTTCTCAATTTTCTGAATTCGATCTGAAAACTCTCACCGCCCTTTATGCATGAGTGAAATCCCTCCAGAGCTGGATCTACATGATCCTCACAGATCTACAGGTCATAGCAGAGAATGAACTCCTCTCAACAGTTTTCACAATCTATACCATATTAAACCCATATTTGTGAGGCATGCTGAAAGGCACGATACTCCCATTTTACCAAAGCACCTTCACTTTTTCCACAACGCATGCGTGATAAAATACTTTCTCAGGCTCAGTCTGTGTTTACTAGGACAGTGTGGATGTCATCATTATGGCTTTATGAGCACTTACGATGCAAACTGTGACCTTCTGGAGTGATAAATGCCCGTTATGAAATACTGTTCTTCAGCGTTTAATACGGTGCAAGCAACTGCCAATACCCTCATATCATTCAAGGCACCCAAATGAAAACGTGATGAATATAATCTATACGACGGTAAGACAGCATTCCTTTTACTGATATCTGTGGCTGTTCTTTTTTAACTGAGAAATATGTATATTCACTTTAAAACAAAATCTTAAACTTCCCTAAAATAAACTGTTCAAGTTCCAGTTGTCAGATTTATAGTTGTTCCCTAAAGCATCTGTGTGCCTGGAGAGGAAGAGTTTGCCAGATAAAAGACCCGATCTCCTCTGTTGGAATCACAGCAGTAAAGCAGGGCACTGTGTCACTGACGCGGTCCTGTGATCACGATCATGCTCGGTCTTTACGCTTCAGCTTACTGAGCTTCTTGGTGCTGCTGTTTTTATTTAGCAGCTTCATGACGTGCTCCTTGTGATCCAGCACCTTTAACATGGCATCACGTGCTTCCGAGATCTGATCCATCACAAGCTTGCAGCGCTGCATGTTGCCCTGTGCAGTGAAACATTAAAGTCATGATTAAAACTACACACTTTAGTGCTTATTGATAATCTGACATCACAAGTGGTCGAAAGCGATCGGTGGATCACACCTGTATGAGCTCATTTATACGGTGAAGATCATCATCAGCTCCAGCCTTCTTCTTCGGGATGAGGCCTTCCTGGAGACTTGTTAGACGACTGTAGACATCATGCTCCAGATTAGTCTGCAGATTAAAGATACATAACAAGTGTTAAGACCAAAGCCTATTATATAAACTGCTTGGTATGGTTAACATAACAGAAGTCTGACCAGTTGCATGAGCTGAGCGGCACAGAGGTGAATTTTCCAGCCCTGGGCTCTGCACACCACTCCTTTCTGATTGGCCACTTCCTGCAGGCTGTCCTTCTTGTCCTCTGATTGGATAACATGAACTGGCATTATTTTATTGATTTATAACAATGAAATAATCACATTATATTTTATTATTGATGGAAAATGGAATGCTGCAAAGGGTATAGCTTATACATTTCAATCCCTAAGACAACCAGAAGGCTGCAAAATGATTTTATCTATTGCTTCATTAAAATAAAACACCTTTGTAACACTGGGAGAATGGGGGAGAATGGGTTTGTTTTGAGATACTATAAATAGATAACACAAACATGTATTATTCAATGACTTAAGACCATAAAATGTCACACTATATTGTATTATCGCAAAATTGGAAAAATGATAAGATACGGTGTGCCCTATAACCTATACAGACCCTTGACACGGATGTCGCTGTGTCTCTGGAAGTGATGGTATGCTGCTTTCCATGGGTTGCGGTACTGTTGGAGCAAAGTGATGGGAGGACGAACTCGAGTAGGAACATACCGCACTCCCTCTTCATCTGCATGAAGAAAAGTGAAAGTGATGTTTAATGTTTCTAATAATTTAATTTCAATACTCCATATTACAACACAAAGTCTATTTTTCATATTGCTTTAATGGCATCATTCTATGGATGAAAACCTGCATCACTGATATCAGTACTACTACTGATGTATCTATAGAGCTCCGGCAGTCACGTGACCCATTCTGTTTATACCGCCATACTGGCAGGCAGTGACAGCCGGGAGCGAATATGAAATGAATGGCGCCAGCATGAGTTTCAAGGCAACAGAGTTCACTGCGCACTTTAATTTAAAAGACATAGACCTGTGCATAGCAAAACTTAATAGATTACACATTAACAGATCCCAATAATGCCCTCAGGGTGCTTTTAATGTGTACGAATAAAAAACGGATAGCTTCCCTGACCTGCAAGATCCTAATATCTACAACTACCTCATCAACTTTTCATCGTCCTACTCTGGAGACTCTTTAAAAGCCTGGAGTGGTAAAAATTGACGTGAAATTTGTAATGGATATTCAACTTTGGAGTCTGCCGGCTTTAACCTGCTTTGGAAGGGTAAGTCAACTGTGTTGACGTAATCGACCCTAGCTGTTCTTGTTTGTAGGTAGCCAGCATAGCTATATCACTGATCTTGCAGGTTAAACATTCCACCCAAAAAACCTAAATGACCCTCCATTGAAGCCATGGGTGGTGGTCAGATACGATGGGGTTGTGTTAGGAGCCCACTGAGATTGCACAGCTGGACAAGGCAAGTGCTACTTTCATGTGTCTTGTTTAGGATTTGGCAGCATAACGACAGAGAGGAAGAGATAGCGGTGACGTGTTGGTTAGCACGTTTTATTGCAGTTAACCACTTAATTGTCTATCAGGGATTCGGGATCCTTAAGTATATAATAAAATGATTTGTCCTTTGCTTTCCCCCGCCTATTCTGGCATCCTGGCACACAGCAGCTGTCCATCATGTTAAAATAGTACGATTTGTAAAGTCTAAATAGCTTGGTTTTAAATTATTGTTTGACCACTGTCAATACCAATGCTACAGCCGTAGTATATAATAATTTTTTTCTTAAATTTTAAGAGTCATATGACACGGCTAAAACAAATATTATCGTTTGTTTTAGATGTAATGCAATGTGTATACACGATTTAATGTTCAAAAACGCTGTATTTTTCACATATCGTGCATGTTTGTATCTCCTCTTTTTTAAAAAGCTCAACGCTCTGAAAAGCGAGGTGTGCTATGATTGGCCAGTTAACCAGTGCATAGTGATTGGTCGAATACTGCAAGCGTGTGACGGAACTGTACCATATTTGGAACATCAGGTTCCAAAGCAATAGGCCAATTTCACAGCATGACGTGTACAAACCGGTAGTAGGGTAAAAGCTTGTCCGGTCAATGCTCTAGCTCCGTTCACTACACAGAACAGTTGCGGAGACCAGAAGAAGTTAGGCATGTAGCGCTCCCTTCATGCTGATTTGTCTAGCATATATCAGACCTTGATAATAAATAAATCGCTCAAAAAACAATGTTCGTTTTCCCTATTTTTACATCTCCCAATAAACCATGAATAAATCGGACAAAATATGCTACTTTTGTTTTGGTAAATAAAATGAATGCCTGTGAGAAAACAAGCTGAATGAATGAATGAGTGGCTATGGCAGCACTAGCAGTGCGGCCGGAAAACGTTTTTCCCTACTTCCGGTCTCTGTCGTCATTTTGTGAAATAGGCGAATTGTACTGACATTACAGACTTGCGTATACATTTGGGCGGTCTTAGTCAACTCATACCACAAACTGATGTGGATTTGTGGGGGTGTGGTTACACGAGGCTTTTCAGGCAGGTCTGGGTGAGCATTCACTTTTAGATAGAATGCATCTTTTGTTTCAACACTTTAATTTTTGCAATTTTTTGTGTCTAATACATGCATGGACAACTGATAACACACCAAAGACACAGAAAAACACGTGTTCATGCCATATAACCCCTTTAATTATAGCCATTCAACACTGAAGTATAATTGAGAGATATCAAAATTTAACCTTTTAATTTAAGTGAAATATAAACAAGCCTTTACAAGCCCATTGTTATTTCATATCTGTGCCCTTATATACAATTTGAAATTTCTCAAACACTTTACAGTCTTGACCACTAAATTCCACATTAAATACAGAAGAATTATAACTGAAACTACAAAACACATAGAATTTTTATTTTCTCTTGTTCTTTGATCAACATTAGTGACAGAAGTCACAGCAGCAGGTTTAAGAATGCCGCTGCTAGACTCATATCTGACACACTTCCCATTTTCACACAAAAAGTACAGAGTTTTTCCATTTCCTGAAAAACAGCGGATTTGGATATCAGAGTTTTTGGAAAGATGCAATTAACTAGCCAATCATGGCCTTTTGGATTATAGACAGGTGTGGTTGAACAGAACTCTGAAAGAACTCACCAATGTATTCTTTAGGAGGGGATTTGCGTTTCTCCGCACGATGACTGTGGGGTTTGGGTGGGAGCTTTTCCTCATCTGTGCTATTGGCCTCCATCATCTCGCTCTCCTCGGTGGAGATGATGTGCTGCTGTTTTCTGGGCTTCTTCCTGGGTGAAGCTCCTGGAGTCATGTCTGCAGCTGGTACTGCCAACATCTGTGCGCCACTGTTGGGCCCTGATGCCACTGAAAGAGTACAAGGTGAAAGATGCTGTTCATTCAAATACTTTTGGCTGGTAAAAACATGTGGCGTGCCAATAAAGTATCAAATTGAGTGGGGGTGCGTTTGCCTTATAAGGAACAACTGGTTATTTTTGCTTTATACTCCTATTCCTTGAATAAAGTAATAGGACATTCTGAACACTTGTGCATACCTGGTTTTGTAGTATCCATAGGCTCCACCTCTTGTTTAATATTAATTTCTGGGAGGGTGGAGCTAATGGCACATGCCAATGTGGTACTGGCTGCTGACTGAGTGGGCGGGGCCACTACATTAGCCATGGAGGGGAGTGGCGAAGTTACTGCCATGGCAGCAGGTATGGCTGAGAAGGCAGGACTTGGTTGAGAAGGGGGCGTGGCTGAGGTCAGAAGGGCGGATACAGGTTGTGAGGGAAGCAGAGAGGGTGGTGGCCCCACGTGCTGTGGTTGCTGTTCGTTTCCCTGGGGGGGAATAGCCTCTATTGACCCAGTCACTGATGGAGTGAGGCTCAAGTGGATGTCAGGTTTGTGCTTCACGCTGTCAATGAATTCAAAGATTTTTTTTTATAAGGCAAGACTGCGATTGTGTTTCAAGCTGATTTTTAAATAACAAGCTTGTAAAACCAGTCAGAATACTTCATTACCCTGTAGGACGAGGTGATCCTGATGCACTCCTGATGGCACCATCCATTCTGGGAGTTGTGGAGTCACCGAGCGGAACTGGGATCAGGTTCTTCCTAATGGCAGCACTGTAATAAATAAAAGAGTCAGATTTAACAATCCTCTAAACCACAACTTTGCAAAATAAATCTTCAAAAATAAGCATTTCAACCACCATGAGTGGGCCGACAGTAGGATTCTCACCCATCATTAGCAGGTTTCTTGCGCAAAATGCTAGGTCGAGGTGAAGTCACCATAGAAGGGTTTCCGGAGTTTGCACTATGATTGTGTGTTTGGGTTACAGTGGTGGCAGGCTGACTGTTGGTGAACGCATTGCTAATAGAGTTAGCAACTAGTGTGGAACCATCGGCCAGAACAACTGGGGGAGAAAAAAACAACAAAACCATCACCAAATGGTTTTGCTTTTGCAGATCAAAATGCATCTACAGACCATCTACAAAGATGTAAACAACAATGGTCCAGAAGCACATGCTGTTTACGTTTTTTTTACTTTTCAATTTCCAAGCTTTTAAGGGGTTTCTAAAGTATGAGCCAGTCAAATGGCCTTGGACCTTTATTAGTTTATGTAAGACACAGAGCTCATCTGAGGCTTTTCACCTGAAGCTTTGGATTCTGTTTGGGGCTGTTGGTTGACTGGTGTGGGCTGAATGTTCGGGGTGGTGATCTGAGCAGACGTATGCAGACCCTGGGCAGGGATGGGCATGGGTTGGATGCCTTGTGCTGCCATGGTTGCCGGCTGAATATTCTGGGTGTTGATCTGGGTAATACGGTCCACGGTCATCAGCTGCATAGAGTTCAAATGAACTGGTGCAACTCCCACGCCGGTCTGGGCAGGCATGGCTGCACTGGGGGCCTGAGCAGTTACTGCATCCACACAACAGGCAAACAAAGTTGCAATACAGACGAATAAAAAGCATCACAGAGTTTGACAACCCTTAACAGGATAGTTCATCCAAACATTCTGTCATCAAATCCGTGTAAGTCTATTAAAAATGAAGCAAACGCACAGGATGTCCATTCACTTCTATTAGAAACAACAACATCGGGTCTGACGGATACCAATATGGCTCAAGCAACACCAAGTATGATTGGTCAGTAATGTTTACAACAGGCTTAGGGAGGGATCATATTGCGTAAAATCTTTACACAATGAGGATTCATTTGATTTAATTGCACCAGTGGTACCTGGATAAGGCCGTATGGATGACACAGAGCTGGTTATAGGGGTATAAGTGTGGGTCATCGGGTATGGTCCTGATGGGTAGGTGGGCAGAAAGTACTGGAACTGCACTGGAACAGACTGTCTAAAAAAAACAATAACATAACTCATTAGCAGAGGGCACACAGACACTTGGTTACCCAAATTTTGCAGATGATCTACAATGCATTGTGAAGCATTAATAAAAACAGCCAAAACACACACACACAGCAAAAAAAAATACTTCATATTTCCCCCAACAAAGGAAATAAAGTAAACCCCAACAAAGATTTTATGTAGGGGTCAATGTATTGTTTTGTGTATATTGTATACTGAATAAGATTACCCTAAACACAGATTAATTTGTTGGACTCTTGAAGGGATAGTTCGGCCAAAGAGTAAAATTCTTCTATTTATGTGTCATTCCAAAACTGTGTACTTACTTCCGCAGAACACAAAAGTTGATGCCGGTAACCAAACAACAACATACTCCATTGACTTTCATTGTATAGATATAAAAACACAGAGACATTTCTCAAAATATCTTCTGCGTTCCACAGAAAAACTTGAATCATATGCAGCTTTTGAACGACACAAGGGTAAATTAATGATGACAGAACTTTTTGTTTTGAATGAACTATTCCCTTGTGTGTTAGTGGTTGTGTCCATAATGTGTCAGTTTTCCCAAAAGTGTAATCTGAACAAACAAATTTTACATTAAACAAGGCTTTGAAAGTTCTCAGCATGCATTGTGGCAAGTTTAATTCGTTGATTAATATTTAAAAAAGCAAACACTAAAACATGAATCTTCTTATTTATGCAGTTGTCGTTGAGGTGTTAAGTGCACGACACCGATAGTTACCATTGTATAAAATGTAGAATCTTGGTTTCTTTAGTATGCGTAATATTTTGAAGGTGGAAGTTTACCTGTTGTCAGTGCGGTTCTCCATGGTGATGGGGTTGGGGGAGGAGCGATGACTTGAGATAGGGATGAGGTTGCCCCTCTCTCCAGCATATTCAGATGGGATACGTGGTGAAGTGTGTGTGATGGGCTGTGGAACTACCTTAGCTAAAAGACAATAGAAATCCTTTAGTACACAGGTTTCACAATCTTGCAAGCAATCTTTAATATAGTGTTTACTACATTCAAGCCTTACAAAATGTTTTAAATCACAATTTCTCGTTACAATTTTATAGCTTATATTAATAAATTGACATCAATAAATAAATAGTTTGTTGGCTTACGAAGGTTAGTCACAAGCATGCTGCACTGCCACTTTAAATATCTGAAGTAAACTGCAACGAATTTAGAAAAGTGTCTTACCCACAGGGATGGTGGATGTGGTCACTGCTGAGGCATGAGAAGAGTGGGAGGCAACAGCCATCGTGACAATGTTGCTACTGGATATTTGGCTGTGGGGGGCAGAACCTGAAAGCAATAACTTAAGTATTTATTGGAATATATTTAGAAAGATATAAGAGCTGTTTAATAGAATTAAAAACATTTTAGGGACGCACCGAAACGAAAATTCTTGGCCGAAGCCGAACATGATGTGAAACACTTGGCCGAAGGCCGAATAATACCGAACACCGAACATGTTTTTTTGCATTTCTTCTATTTATTAAGCTGTTTTTTCACTATTGCACAAACTGAATAGTCAAAATGTGCTTTTTATAATTTGTCTTGCTTTTCAATAAAATACAATACAACTTAATATAAAATTGAGCAAAACAAAGTAAATTTAAACAAAAATTGAGCCCTCTCCCTTCATGAATAGCCTATATTAATTAGGCCTAAAACTGACTGCTAAAAGAATGTAATGAAAGTTACTCTGTACCCCTACAACAAAACACTTCATTAAAAACTGTCATTCCACATTAGGCCTATAAACTAAAAATATGAATAAACTAAAACTGTTGGATTATTATAGGTTACATTGCAAAATAATTTGAGAAAAAAAAAACATCCAATGCAAGCAATTCTGACTGATGCTGACTGACAACCATTTCAGTTCACGTCTCTCCTCCAAGAGACTTGATCTACTTGATCGTATCACGAGTCATGTTCGGTAAAATTTATTCGGCCATTTCACATATTCGGACGAACACCGAACTTGCGTTTTTTTGCTATTTTCAATGGCCGAACATTCCGTGCATACCTAAAACATTTAGAGTCAATGAGTGCATCACTCTTTTGCTTTGATCCTAAGAAAAATACTTGCTGCTCATTTTGAAAATATATTGAAGAATAACTTGAATATGCTGTTATTTGAATTTGTTAACATTTATAATAATCGGAATCTTATAATGATAATTAATTGGTAATACTATAAAATTTTGGTATCGTGACCAACTTGTGATTTGCATTCCTGCAATTATATTAATAAGTGTACTATAGTATTCCCACCTACCTGTTGTTGCGGGTGATGGTGCAGTGTTAGTTGCCTGAATGGGAGCCACTGTTGCAGCAACAACAGGCGTCACAGTGCTAAAAATAGGTTTCTACAACAAAGCAAAAAGAGGGACTTACTTAACATCTGCTATTAAAATAAATCCAATAAATATTTCCAAAAAAAAATGAGGAAAATTTCCAACCTGTGCAACAGAGTGAAGAGCTTTCTGAGCAGCAATAGCAGAGTGGGAGGGCAGGGTGATGCGTGTGGGCGTGTCCCATGAGGGCGGAGGGCGCTGAATACTCAAAGCTGCTGGGGGTGGGTGGATTGTCAACGGCGAGCGTCTAGATCCAAAAATATGATATCAGACAGTTTACGTGTCTCTGAGGCACATACCATTAAAATAAGTGAAAGCATTAAATCTAAAGTGAACGAGCCTTACCCATGTGCCATGTCTCCAGAGTGGGCAGCCACTGTGGTGATAACCGGAGACTGAGGTCTTGTGGCAGACACTGGAGCCACTACTGTAGGCAGCACTGCTGTAGAGGTAGTGACTATGGGCCGAGACTGTAATACACAGGTGAAGGTAAATAAATGATGACAGTATTATCATTTTGGGTGATCTTTCCCTTTATAATCTATTATCTTAAGTACTAACTTAGTCCCCAGTACCTGAATTGGTTGGTGGATAATGTGCTGGACTGTAGGTTGCCCTGCAGCGGAGCTTGGACCAACTGCTGGTCTCAGCACTGTGGTTCCTTTGGAGCTTGACATCACAGCTGCTGCAGCAGCTCCTGCGCCGACAAGACAAATGCAGTCAGTATGCAGACACGAGAAACTGTTTGAAATGTCAGACATTGGTCAAACTCACCTCTAGGTAAATGGGAGGTAAATGAATGCAGAGGAGCAGCAGAGGAACCAATCTGCAGTGCAGGAGCTCCACTGCGGATGATCTGCACGTTGGTCATCAGATGATGCAGGTTACCAGTGTGACCCTTATTGTGAGACACAAAACTATTTTAGACCACATGGAATTCAGGAAAAAAATGTGGCCAATGATTCTTTCCCCCAGTGAGCTTTATGGTTTTTAATGCACATTCTTGTATATTGCCTGATATGCTGTGGTTTGCCATTTTCACAAGTAACATTTTTAGGATTCACTAAACAGCCAAATGATACAGCATTATAAAAAAGCATTATAGTGCAGAAAAACTGATTCTGATGTATTTGATTTAAAAGCATTACAAACCTGCTGACCACTGATGGTTGCCACAGGTATACCAGGGCCCTGTGTGGTCTCCATAGTAGCTGTGACATGACCAGGCACCTTAGAAGGGAGAGTGAGGTGACCTTGTGTTGACACGGGTGCTGGAGCTATTACACGGCTTGAAATGGGCGTCTTCAGGGCAGACTGGATTTAACAGAACAGAGACAAAAGAAAATGTTTACTTTGGTCTTATTCAAATAGATTTTAGGAAGATGTTAGGGCTTTATAACAAAGGTACTAGAGATTGGTCATAATGGCCAGCAAACTGATGTTAATAATACATATGTAAGACGAATGTAGCTTGAATGCACTGCAAGTCGCTTTGAATAAAATGCATAAACGTTATTCACATCCCGAGAAAGTACGGCCTGAAGTAGTTAGTAGTTATTAAGTATAGAACACCTGTACCTTTAGAGGGCCCTCTGTGAAGGCTAAGGAAAGACCCTGAGGGAGGTGGGATGCTGCTGCTGCTGAAACAGAGACAGGCATCCCTGGATGAACAGGGTGTTGAGGGAGAGGAGGTGGCAGGGTGGGAGGAGCTCCATGAGGTGGGGGCTGAGTCAGGGGTTGGGGGTATGGTCGCACCACCACTGTCTCCTGCTTATCATCTCTGAAAATCATAGCAGGTCCACTGGACACCACTTCACGTGGAGCATTATTAGAGTCTTC
This sequence comes from Triplophysa rosa, assembly GCF_024868665.1. Lineage (NCBI taxonomy): Eukaryota > Metazoa > Chordata > Actinopteri > Cypriniformes > Nemacheilidae > Triplophysa > Triplophysa rosa. The sequence continues at coordinate 10,996,106 of NC_079894.1, forward strand.
CCGTCCTGCTTAAACCAACAGAACTGTGTCACAACTGACAGCATAGTGTTAAATGACCTCTGAAAATGACTTACGGAGCACATATCTTGACTAGCTTACCTGTGTTTTTTTGACTTCCTATAAGTCCTGTAGTGTTATTGCCAAGTGCTAGTGCTGGTCCTTGTCCTAGGCCAGATAAGAGTCCTGGACGTGGAAACTGCTGCGAACTCATTTTTTAGGAACTTTCACGTTCTTCCTGGAGGAGCAAAGCGTTGGATGGCTAAATGACACGTGCCAAGACACATTACAGCTCGCCTTTCTAAGTTACCTTTCTAATGTTTATAAAATACGATTTTTATTCTAATACTATTTCAACAAACATAGCTTTGTATAGTGTGTTCATTGTTGATTTTTTGGCAAAGTAAAAAAAATCGATATGGATAAAAAAATAATAAAAGTGTCTGCTAAATAAACAAACGAAAAAGTCATGCTTCATAATATTACGGAAGCCATGAAACGCTCACACCAAGGCATATTCAAACATGCTTGCTTTTAATCCACTTTGTTTTAAAGTTAAATATGCGTCACCGTATAGAACACGGAAAAGGCATTTATTGCGCCCCGATATCTACGTAAACGCTGATCTGTAACGTTAATGGTTGTCAAGGCAATGGTATACCAGTGCTAGCAGCTATCATACCCAGATGGGCTCGTCGGCTTAACCATCGATGGTGTGCTTAAATCATGTCGTTAGTATAATTCCCACAGTAGGTCAGTCCACACCCATATGGTCGTTCTTTTATTTGATACGCAGTCTTTTTCGAGGAATTAACGTAAAAGAGCCACGACGGCTAGAAGCCCGTTGATCTTAGGAGAAAACTACCGAGACATGATCGCTTGCCTAAAATGGAGGATTATGGGGATTATCTAAAAATCGTCTACGCGATAAACGCATTCTTAGCATCACTGTTGTGTTTACAGACACAAAACCCCAGATTTACCGTAAAAACGACGCCCGTGCACTCCATCCGCTCCGTACCCCGGCAAATCGACCATTGGCATTAACGACAATCTGGCTTCAACAAAACATCACATTTCCGGTATTGAACTTCAAAATTAAAGTCCTCCCACCGAGGTTCTCATAAAGTGACGGGTTTGACAGGGTAACGTTACGTTACACGGTGTATTTATCTAAAGCGACTGCGACAGTGCATTCAATGTATACGTTTTTAAGCAATATATGTGCTTCCTGGGATTCGAACCCGAGACTTTTGGGCTGCTAAAGAAGCTCTCTGCCAATGAGCTACAGGAATGTGAAATATGTGTAACGTTACCTCTGTTATCCGCACATTGATAGATGTAATTGTTAGAAATGACACTACTTGGAATAACCCCTAAACTACTCCTCCTGTCATAGCTTTCAGCATTGCTGGTCTAAAGACAATAAATAAACACACAATGATATAAACAAAACGGATAATGAGCTTTAACAAACTTTAAACCAGTCCTCTATGGTTTTGTAATCTATTCATCAGTGTTTGGAACAGTCCTGTTAATGGGTTATAAAACGAAAGCCACTGTGTGGAAATATAATGTGAGTTTCTGACTGAGTCTCACAATGTTCATTCTCACATGCTCTTTGACACAAAATACTTTGGACACCTGGAAAATATCCAGAAAACTAAAAAAAACACAAGTAAGCTTCTTGTCATGTCAAGAGGGAGCTAAATTCCACAGTTGTGTTCAGTTTAATTGTCTCTCAACTGTCCACAGCTCACATCAGAAAAATACTGTGAGCATGTGAGGATTTATATGCCCACTGACACAAACATACATGTTAACTTAAATGTATTTTTTATAAATCAACTATTAAAATATTCATGTTATCGTACAAATACTGTAATTCACCGTGATTTACCCATGAGGTATCACACATCTGCCACAAATGTTTCACTGAAAACATTGTTTACTTCATAACCATATATTACTTAGCATCAAAAAAAGAATAACTGGCAATCGACAATGAAGTATACATGTCAAACAGTTACGCTTTTTAAAAAGCATCATCAGACAAATAGGTTTTCGACACAAACACATTTTCACTTGTATAATACTTCAGGTTGACAGAAGACTTTTTTCCAATTGCACCATTGGGAGTACAGACAAAACACGTTTCATCTTCATTCTGTGTGCATATTCTCTCAAGTGATTGAATAATCAATAATATGACTTCAATAGATGCATTAAAAACATTGACAAAAATCTGTACATTTTTGCAAGTCAATATTATGTAAAAAAAAAGTAGTAAATAATCATAAATATAGTATTGAGATAATTACAAAGCACTGAAGTGACACGAAAAAAGTGCACAGTTACTTAAATAAACTACAAAAAATTGACTTCATGTTGCTGAACATCAAGAAACAAAAGATAATGTATAAGCCCTTACTCCAACTTACATGCAAAGCAGATCTCTCGTTATGTGTTCTCTCTTAGCAGGTATTAAACGCAATTAAATAGGATTTGAACATCAATTTCAGGCGTTTTTATGTTGACAGGTCACTAAAATTATCATTAAAAACATGACATTTTGTAAAAGGCACTACAAAGGCAGTTTTTCCACGTTGGCTGAACTGTGGGAGCATCTATCACCAGCAAAGCTTGTGTATGTACTTTTTTCAGCTAACAATGCTGTTGTTGATAATGTTTAATCACATCTGGCTTTTTTCCTGCAACCACACTGTGCTGAGTGGTTGACACATATGATGGAGCAGAAATGTAACAGGGTAGAGAGGGAACACAGTTTCTCTGCGCTTGCAAAAGGCCCTTCCAGGCATGAGCAGGAGATCCATTCCACCAGTGTTATAGCTTTGGTGCAAAAAACAGTCTTGAAATGTACCTATTTGAAATAAGGTGTATCAACTGCTGTGTCTACGGTGAGATCTTGTCCATTTTGGACAGTATTGTGCCATTTCTTTAAGTTTAGTGCAATATGCAATGCTGTTCTTTAATTAATAAACCCTGAATACCACCCCGTTATGCCCCTGGTGTTCTCTTTTGCTTAGTTTGTTATTACAGTATAACGATTTTTCTATTTGTTTGTTTTGTTTCCTGTGCATTTATACGTTATTTTCAATACCTTTCCTCTGCCACCAGTCAATTCTGAGGCTTCTCCTAAAGGAAAGGAGCGAGGAACTTGTGTCATGTGGACGTGGCTTCCAGGTAGCTCTGGAGTTTTCGTACAGTTGACTCATCCAAGGAGAACAGGTCAAAGTCAAAGGTTGTATTGGTGATATTGAAATGGCCAGTCTTTTCTATAAGGTTTACGATCTAAATAGACACACAAACACAAATGTATGCATCACAACCCTAAATCTTGATGTTGACAAAAATAAAGCACTTAATGTAATGTCAACTACACATATACAGAAAACACTTTACCTGCTGCAAAATATTCCTCTCTCTCAAAGCCATCAGTCTGCGATGGAGGTCCACGAGCTCCTCTGTATAGGCCTGTTGTCACAGCATTTGTTAAAAATGTTTCTCGCAGTTTTACGTACAATTAAATCTGTATTTCAGCTATTAATAATGAATATGATTGATTTATTTACCCTTCCTACCTTGTCGTATCCCCTCTTGAGCATCTTCTCACGGGTGCAAGAGTCTGGACTCTTTTTCCCTAACATCTAACAAAGGACACAAAGGCACTTTTTAAAATGAATAGCAAACCAAACCTCAGGGCTTTTGCTTGACAGGAGTTTTATCATGCATTTTCAACTTCAGTCAGTGTGTCATGATCTGCAGTTACATCACTCACAGTTTACAGCAAAGGAAGATATTCTCAACAGAAATCACTCTTTAAGAAATTATGAGTAATGTTACCTTGAGGTTTGCTGAGCTGAGTTTCGGTGGAGGTGACGGGGCTTCCTGGCTGGGAGGGCGGGACTCTTCATTGCAATCACTCTCACTGTCCATACTGAAACTGAAAACAGGAAATCAATATTGAACGTGACAGTGAATCGCAAGCAAATTCAAAGGGCTACATGGGTTTGGTAGTCATTTTAAAGCAACACTTTGTAGTTTTTCAACCTTTAAATACTGTCTCAAAAAATATTACAGTGGTAAAACAACTCTTAACCGGATGCTGCCACTGCTACCTGAGCAGCCTCCTGGAGGCTACAACCACACTCTGTAAGTTCTGTGTTCGGGTCGGTACACACAGCCCCACCCATCCCCTGCCTGCGGAAGAGTGCGACATGGTTTCCAAACGACGTTTCTGCATTCGCCGATTCTATCAGCTTAGTAAACAAATTCACATGTATTGCGCTGCCCAGTGGGAAGCTTATACAGCGACATTCTTTTACGACACTGGTAACAGACAATTGCGCTTATCAACCACATGGGGAACCTGTGAGCAAAAGTTCCATACTGCTGCTTTAACAACACAAGAGAATAGCAGGTCTGTTGAGCTGCATTTACATTTACATTTATGCATTTGGCAGGCGCCAAAGCGACTTACAGTGCATTTTAGTCTATACATGTCTTTCATCAGTGTGTGTTCCCTGGGATCGAACCCACAACCTTACATTAACGCAATGCTCAACCAACTGAGCTACACAGGAACACACTTTACACTGTACACTGTGTACAGCCTAATGCCACAAATGCCACAAATCCAGTTCTGTTTACACTGACTCAAAACAAACCCGCTGTGTTTACATTAATGTTACTACAGATACTTTTTTGCAAATCTATCCAAGAAAGATCAAAACTGAACTGAGAGGAAATGGCACAAACCGAAAGTCGTGGTTGGACGGGGTCAGTGTCTTAATGGGTGTCTCCTCCTCAGAACTGCTATCATCATCAGAACCTTCAGACCGCATATCTTCTACCATTGAACGCAGCGGCCCTGGACATTTAAGTTAACGTCATGATACATGCAACACTAAGGAAAATACAATTCCAAACTTGCACAACGGAACTCAGTACCTTGGCCTTGCTTCTGGGAGGGTTCAAAATCAGAGTCAGAGCTGGAACTTGAGCTGGAGCTAGATGGACTGGAAGGAGCCGAATGCTTTGAATATAGAGAACACATACTTGTTACTCAAAAGGAACAGCACCTTGAGCTTAAATCCATTCAAATATACTCATTGATGATTTTGAAATACGTGCTTTTGCACATTCCTATAATTTGTGTTAAATACATACCTCAGATTTTGAAGAGACTTCATCCTCAGAGTTAGATTCATCAGAATCTGGCAGCCTTTTCATTTCCTGCACCTCCGGTTTCATCTTGGGCAAGTGGTTCTTATCTTTCGCAGTTTTCTTCTCTGTGTAAGTGGAGGGTGTTGTCGAGGTGATGCGGGGAGAGTTGCTGCTGTAGGCTCCACTTATAGGTCCCTTTATGCCATCTAACCCCAACCGCTTCTGTTTCTTGGTACTTAGCTTTGGAGACTCAGTGGCGGAGGAGGGCCGCTTGCTTGGGATTCGAGTGTCCAGTTGACCCCCACCAATTGTTAGGGCTCCTCCACCCTTCGGAGGAGTGCTGTCCATCTTGGACTCTCTGACTGTTAGTTTAGGCTCTTTAAAGGCAGCTTTGGGCATGGTTTTCCCCTCATCTTTTCCTCTGGAGTCTGAGGCTTTTTTCGAAAAGGAGGACGATGATGACGAGTTACCCCCTTCGCGGTCGCTCTCTCTGGATGTGGCCTTGCTCTCCGAGTCTTTCCGCGTGCGCTCTCTGTGCTCTTTGGATGCCTTATGGGCTTTGAGACTTTTGCTGCTCCCACTACCTCCATCTTTACTAGCCTCCTACAAACACAAGCTTTTGTCAATATTGAATGCATGATGTACATGATGACAATCTGGTAGCCGCTTAAAACTAATACTCTAGGCTTCATTCCTGACAAGTACAGAAGAATTACCTCCAAGCCATTCAACGCTATAAATCCAAACACAAGGCAAATTTTCAAGCCACGTACAAAAAACGTACTACCAAAAAACTGGAGTTGTGGGTACATCATGTATAAGTTTGGAAATCAAATGAAAAACACAAGCAACGTATTTTTTTAACCTAAATATTACAATTACTAATTTCATTACTAACCTTTACTGCATGAGAGGACTTGATCTTCTTGGGATCAGAGAAGGCGGAGAGAGGGATAGTAGGCAGCATAGGATAATCTGGACTGGGCCTCGGCATCATCTCAGCTCCCTCAGGAACAACTATAACCTGAGATGAGCACACAACCCAATGAGAAAGAGTGGAAAAAAGTGAGCCTGTACGTTTGAAAGAGCTGATAATAAAGTACAGATAAACCCAAGACAAACAGTCACACACACCCCACCGGCCTTGACCAGCTTGCGTCGAAACTCGTGCGTGGGGTTGTTAAATGTGAGCTTTTCACAGCGCAGGTGGTTAACAGGCGGATTCCCTTCCAGGTTTAAGAAAAGGTCATAATTAAAGCACACCTTTTTAGGTTCTTCCTGTGATAAAGGAGATGAGCATGATCAGTCTGTTTAGATGTGAAAGATATCCCTAAAATGTACTATTCATACAAGTAAAAATGGCTGAAAATTGCACCCTAAAAACTGAGCAGCATGTGAAACATTTACAGTAGGTTACACTTGAGAAAATCCAACAGAGAAAATGGAAAAACACCACAAATATTCTGCCAAGAATTCTAAAAAAGCAAATAAACAAAATGACAACAATATCCCAATGAAGGTAAGTCATAAAGGTTAGTAATTATTGTACTCTTACCAATTACCCTTAGTTGAGTTCTATGTAATGCAGCAGCCGCATATATATTCCCTGTTCATGTGTGTGTAAAATTTGTTTGCTCCCACTACAAATAGTCCTGTCCACCGAGTTGTGTAACCTTTAATCTACACCGAATTGCAAAACCCATCGCAACGTTTCTCTGATATGGGCTACAACTTCTGCCTAAAATAAGCCACCCTGGGCATTTTACTTTCACACAGCAGATTGCTCAACCTTTTTAATGCAGTTTGCTCGAAATACCAGTTATTCAAGTAAAAAAAGAAACAGTGTTGATTGTGTAGTAAACACCATCTGGCTGAGGGATGTGCTCACCTTGTTTTTGAAATAGACCTCTATGGGCATGAGGAAGCCAGCATAGCCTGATTCTTCAACTTTATATGGAGGCTCTTTGCAAACTGTGTGAGAAAGATGTTTTTCAATATAACAATATGACATGTATAGCTAAACATAAAAAAACGACATTTAAACAGCTTTCCTGTAGCTCAGTGGTAAGAGCATGGCGCTAACAACGGCAAGGTCGTGGGTTCGATCCCAGGGGATTGCACATACTTAGAAACAAATGTATAGGATAATGCAATGTAAGTCGCTTGCGTCTGCCAAATGCATAAATGTAAACAGTAAGATGAAATTTCAAAAAGTACCGTATGAAGATACAGCCACATTAAAAGTGATTTCTGCATCAGAAATAATTTTTAAAGAGTACATAACTAGGGATTTTTAAGGTCCTACTTTGGTTCATGGAGTGCCCAAGTTTATGTACATATAAGGTGTAAAAACACTATTATTTCGTAATAATAGGTAGTTATTCTTACCTTACTTCTTGACTGACTCTCAAATGATTCGTTCCGCGATTCATCTGTCTAATCCCCTCCTTTCCGCTAGCCTAGTCTGATGTGATTGGTCAGATGGTCTAGTCTGCTGTGATTGGTCTACCACGAACGAGGCTCAATAGCTACAGTGTTTGGGGGAGAAGAGTGAAGTTTTCGCAGGCAGTCCGTGCAAAACATAGGCGGGGACTATATGTAGTGACGTAAATCCACAGCGGTTCGCGAATCGGACTAGGGACGACTCGGTTGCGTGATTCAGAGTCGACTCCCTTTTTCCCAAGCCAATAACTTTGTTATTCATTCACCTTCGGATTTACAACTTGTAATTTTCATGATCTCATGTTATGTACTCTTTAAACTAATTTCGCAAACAGTCCTACAGCCCCATACACACTACCCCCCGTCCGCCATGTATCAGACAAACAGGTAATCCCACTTCAAACTCATGCCACTGGTTAATCCAGAAGCAGACGGGTCGGGCCACTCAAACAACCACAGCTATGTGGAAAATGCCACAGGTATAAAATGTTTACACTCTGTAAATCCAATCTGTTTACACTCTGTAAATCCAATCTGTATTTATGCTGTATCTTTAACTGGGACGGGAAAAGTATTTATCATCTGAAATTATGATGTTCCAAAAAAAAAGAGCAATTCCAAAATTTGCTAACGTTTTTAGCATACTGATATCTCAGATGTAATTTGGTGATTTACTGTACATATATCTATGTAATGTCTCTGTTAAAGTTTAAAGGCATTTTTTAAAATAAATTTCCATAGGTAAGTGCAGCTTTTAGATTTTTTTAGAACATTTCTTTCTCATAAATGCAGAAACGAAAATAAAATATTTTCTGTTCTATGAAGAGTCCTTTCTTCTCCATTTGTTGGTTATTGTTGCTTCTGATTTAATTTAATTTAATTTTCAGAACTCCCACAAAGTAAGATGTCTCCCAGAAATGTGTGTCCTTTTTTGTCACATCCACAATGCTCGGATATTTCCCTCATTTTAAACAGAAAACAGACTAATATTTTATCTGATGCCTGGACTCTATCGTCAGATGTTTGGGAAAAAATAAACAGATGGTTTGGTTGGTTGAATAATCATTCAGTTGCGACTTCAAATGTCACATTCATAATGCTGGAATTGCTCTATAATTAAAGTATTTTACATTCATTCTTATATTTAAATTTGCTGTAACACATTACAATACAATTTATACTAAATATTAATATAATGCAAGGCAGCACCGTAAATTTGAAGAAAACAACCTCAGAACAAAGTAGGTGCACACATACTTGACAAACACCTACAATGTAAACTGTATTGAATGGTTGTACAAAGTACAAAGTTACAGTGATACTAGCGTAGGTACACACACAAAACCACCTGCCTCTCTTGGGTTTTGGGAAGCTATCATGAAGGCGGAAGACAACTCTTTCCACAAAGTGCTGGATGTCGCATGTCTCAGGGCCTCGAACAAATACCATCCAGTCATGTGTAAAGCCCTCTGTAGTGACTTTCTTCCTCAGCTGGGCTCTGTGTCCCAGCTCTAGTTTCACCTGTACAGTGCACTGAGGGGACACAACAGACACCTGTCAGTCTTTTGGTTCCGTACAGAATAATAACATGGAGCCAATAGTAGGAACAGTAGTTTGTTGTACAACAAAGACCTTAGTTTGAAATAGGTTCTCTTAAAGGGGTCATATGGCGTGAACACGTGTTTTTCTGTGTCTTTGGTGCGTTATAAGTTGCCCATGCATGTATTAGACACGTAAAATTGCAAAAATGTAAGTATCGGAACAAATAATGCATTCTATCTAAAAGCGAATGCTCACCCAGACCTGCCTGAAACGCCTCGTGTAACCACACCCCCACAAATCTACATCAGTTCGTGGTGTGACTTGACTAAGACCGCCCAAATGTATACGCAAGTAAGGCGGGCGTACCTGTCAGTACAATTGCTTTGGAACCTGATGTTCCAAATATGGTAAGAGGCGTTACATTTCCGTCACACGCTTGCAGTATTCGACCAATCACTACGCACTGGTTAACTGGCCAATCATAGCACACCTCGCTTTTCAAAGCGATGAGCTTTGTAAAAAATCGCCCAGAGAGGCGGGGCAAAGAGGAGATACAAACATGCACGGTATGTGGAACATACAGTGTTTTTGAACCTTAAATCGTGTATACACATTGCATTACATCTAAAACAAACAATAACGTTAGTTTTAGCTGTGTCGTATGACTCCTTTAATATATTTCTCAATACCACATATATATTTTATCTCTGCACTTGCTCCAGTTCTTGGTGTTGCACTGTGGTTTGTCCTTTACGGCTTTTCTTGGTAATGGAAACCAAATTACAGATAGGCTTGTGAGTGTTAGCTCAGTGGTTAATACGTTTCTTGCCCATGTTTACTTAGTTTGTGTGATTTCTGAAAACAAGCATTTTTGCCAGTGAACGTGTAATACACAACTACACCTTTAAAGTCTATAGGGGTGGTTTCCCGGACAGGGATTAGCTTTAGACAGGACTAGACCTTAGTTAAATTAAGATATTTAAGTTGTCTTTAAAAACATACTAAACAAAAAACATAACCGAGACAAAACAATCACACTGACATATTTTAAGATATGCCAGTCTAAATTGTATTCGATCAAGACACCTGTAAATTTGAATTAGTCTGGGACTAGGTTTAAGCCCTGTCAGGGAAACTGTCCCATAATGTTTATTTTGGTATTTCCACAGTAACAAAGCATAAACTTGCATTCTCTGCTTAAATATTTGTTGACATACGCTTTGCTGTTGACTTGAAAAGCCAAACATTTCACATCTATGCTTTGATGGTGGTCGTGACTCAAAACCTATTGAGCACAATACACATAAGCACGTTAGGGCATCACAGCCGTGTGGGAACGCCTATCTATGCAATCTGTCTGTGTAGGCAGCACACTAGGTTTTGAAACACAGCCGGCTAACTGGACTGCTATGGTACGTGTAGGAACTCAGTCCATGTAAAATCCAGTTTTGAAGAAGACACGTGGGTTTCTGTAAACACACATTTGTCACAACGTACATTTACATAAAACGCTGGAGTATTTTCGATGGTTTTCTGATTTTAGCATCGCTCAATGACTAGCTGGCTAAATTAGCATCCTGGCAGTCAACACAGAAACGTTGGCCTCGAGTCTTTCCAATACAGCTGCTTTAATTGTAACATCATGCATATTTCTCTCTACTGGCTGTCTGGCAGTGTCATTATAGTATTATTACCATGTTCTCCATTGTTTCCTATGTTCCGGTCGTTTGGTTTATTTACACAAGCGTTGAAGTAGATTGAATGCACATCATCGCTGTTACACATCTGCAGGAGTGTGAAGGGAGAAGCAAGTAGGGATGGGGAGTCGACTCCAAAAGAGTCGATTCCTCGACTCTTAATGTCCCTAAAGTCGGAATCGACTCCAAGACAGGAATCGACTCTCGTATCTCGTAATAACATTTACAAACAATCAAGTTTAAGGTGAAAGTCATACCTCCACTCTCTCTGACTGTACACATTTACATCTGATCCAAAACACTGCGGTAATCAGAGCATGAGAGACGCCTGGTAAGGGCACGCAATATTTCCCGTTCATTCTTCACCTTCAATCCGATCACATTCAATTCTCACATTCTCATTAAAAACTCTCCTATATTTCATCTGTCCCTCTTCAAGCTTTTATTTCTCTAAACAGCTGTTAAGACTTTGTGAGTTGCTTTGAATGAAAGCGTCGCGCAATGCTTAAATGTGAGTCTGTGCGCAGAACTCGACACAAATCAAAATCAAGTTTGTGGAAACAAATTAGCCTATAAAGCGTTCTGAAGTTATTCGTATTCCTGAGCCCGTTTTGAAAGGCAGTAAAGAGTCGAAGTGTCGATTCCATCGACTCCAAAAGTCGGAGTCGAGAATAGGAGTCGACTCCAAAAAACCCGGAACCGAACACCCATAGAAGCAAGTTTGAACAAATGGCCGCGACACGGACAGTTTTAAAATAAAAGCAGAATAGCGCTTCTCGTTCATATTTTTTCACACACTATGCAAATGCTGAAAAACTCTCCACCCATCACTAAAATGTTTTTTAAGTACTGTAAAAAGAATACATTCTTTACTCGATGCAGCCATTGAAAACTATACTACAATTAAATAAACTTCAGACTCGGTTGTTTCTGGCTGATTTATTTTTAGTTTGCAAACACTACAAACACATTGAATTTATAACAATACAAATTATTCCATTTTCATTACCAGCCAACAACTAAATATATACTGAGAATATTAGATACTATTCAAAACTATTCAATGAAACACATGCAAGTTTAAACAAGCAAGATTAAGCTCAAGTTTAAATTGTGATAAATGGACAGATCCAGACCACAGAGATGCTTAGATTTCTCATTCTCAGTGAAATGAAAACAGTTTATCTCCGTTTTGAAAGCTGAAACATACTTCAATCAGTAAATGTATCATCTTATTTCATGTTAGAGCTGCGTATATGTTGAATTCTCAGAGTGTAGTGAAGTCTTAGTCAGTAAGGAAGAAGGAGCCGCCTCCGTATCTGTAAAAATGCACAAAAGATTCAGTCATTTGCAAACAGAAGTCTGAACCTCAACATGTCCAGAACCATGAAAGAGAGAACACAACACAAGAGAAAACAATCAAACTGCCCTGACGTTTCCAATATATGTTCATAACATTATATTATTATATCTCTTTATTCTGCTACTTAAATGTATATTTTGATTTTGTAAATCTTGTCTAAACTATACTCCATTTCTGTTTTTATATATTTACATATATTATATTATATTATTATATAAACCACTTTAAGTGCACTACATACATCACACTTTTTTATTTTATTACTATTATTATCTTTCTTTTCGTTTGTTTACATATTGCACTATTTGTATGCAGCCCAGCTGCAAATGCTTTGGCAATAGGAATGTACACTTTGTCATGCCAATTAAGCACACCTACATTGAAATTGAATTGAAATTGAGAGAGAATAACACAACAACATTGGTCCAAGACTGACTAGAACCTTCTTATTCCGTCCGCCCTATAAACAAACAAAGTCATTCAGTGGTGTATGCATAAGAGCAATACCAGGGTCATTGTGAACTTTGCCCCCTGGATTCTTGTGCTGGCACTCAATGTGAGCGGTCATCTCCCCCCGGTCTGGGGTACAGTGTCCGCATTGTAGGCAACTGTATCTTCCTCTGGTGTGTTCCCACAGGATGCGACAGTTGAAGGACTGACCTGGCATATTTTAAAAAATAACTTAAAGATCAGTTTACATTCACAGAGACTAAATCACGGTGAATTGACATATGAACAGACACAACAACACACAACAGACACATTTTAAAAGAAAAAAAAGCAGACAAATGCATGATTGATGCGAGCGGAAACAGAACATCCCGATAATCATTGGCATCTGCTCATACACCCAAGAACAACATATTATTTACGCAGTGAGAAGCATTCAACATAATCCAGTTCAGGCAAATAAACACTGACACAAGAGTGTTGGGAAAGCAGGTATGTCTCCACACACAATGAGTTAGGATTCAACACCATCTTTTGCCAGAAATGACCACCAGATTTTTGCAAATGCTGATGGGAAGGGAATCAATAAAGGAATAACAGCCCTAAAAGCACACTCCCTGATATCTCTTTACATTTGTTAGTGCACCCCTGCATGTATGCATTTAGAGTGGATGGGAGTGGATCGATTTTGCACATCTGCAGGGTTCAACTAAATGGCACACCCAGGGAAACAATGACCCCGGTTAAAGGAGGGAAGGGGAGAAGGATTAGCACCCAAAGCACTTGAAGGAATTTAAAGGAAGATCTGATTTTTCCCTCAAGGAATGTGTGTGTGGATTCTCTGTGCCTCACCTGGATCTCATCTCTACTTAAACTCTGACTGCTTGGAGAGTTCCATCTGTGCAAAAGAGGCCCGGGAGGGTCTGGCAGAACGGTGCAACACGACAAAACACAGTTCACTCAAAGCGGCCAAGGCCAAGGCATTGTTCCCCCCAAAGTCACTTAAATAATAATTCACTTTCAAAAGGACTCACACCTGTTGATAAGCAGGTGAGATCAGTTGAGCAAACTTTAAAAAACATATTTGAACAGGGTGTAAAATGTAGGATGATGTAAAGAACATTGTGATTTAACAAACTTGTTTGGAATCAGCTTTCCTCACTTACAGAGGAAAGCATTATAATATCCATTCACCTTGGTTCTTCCTCCAGACCGCATTTGATCCTGGAGGTGATGGCAGTAATGGTGAAGAGGGCAGACTGGGAGGACCAGACCTGGGTGACCGCTGCTGCTGCAAGCCCGGATCTGGTAGGTAGGCTGGATTAACAGGAGACAAAGTGGGTGGAAAAAGATTGCAGAGAGTCTCTGGAAGATTTGGGGTTGAGGCAGAACTGAGAGTGGAGAGGAACAGAGTCGCAGGGCCAGCAGAGTTTAGGTTTGTGAATGCATTGTTTTCTGGAGATTGCTGGGTCACTGGCATGTGTGTTTGATGTGTGGGCAAAGTGGGCGTAGACTCCATATCCTCTGGCTCCTTTGAGTCGTCTGGATCGGTCTTAACCACAATGTCATCAGAGGTGAGAGGAACACCAGCAGCATCAGCATCAGGCGCCATTCCCGTCTCTATCTTTGCAGCCTTGTTCTTAGCGACTTTAGCACAGGTTTGAAGGTGTTTTAGAAGGGTGCGGTACGAACGTAGTTTGGCCCGACAGCTCTCACACCTAAAATACAAAAGCAACGGGTTTATATTATTAAACACAAAATAAGGCCAGGACAAATATTAGTACAGAAGTGCTGGTACACATAAAAGGCCTAAGCAGCTTGCACAAAACTTTCCATCAAACTAAAAATAATTTGGTTCACCACTGAAGACTAAAGCAAAACTACACACACTTACAAAAAAAAGTTATTTGGTTTGTAATGATGTCTCATATGTTCCATAAGCTGCTGCATGTTGTTAAACGAACCATCACATCCTATTTGAGAGCACAGGAAAACTTTCCCTAGAAAATAAAGGGGATGCATTAGACACCAAACTGACATTATTATTTACGGCTACTCAATTTGATAAGGAACGTTCTTGAAGTAACCAACACAAAGTAAAGAGTAAAAAGATCTCAAACGGTCCATCAAAATCAGAATAGATGTTTATATATTGAGATGGTTTAAAATGAAAATACCAGGGAGAGATTGGGCAGTGTTCTTATTGTGGTCCTGAAGATGGCTACTCAGTGCCTCTGGACTGTTGTAGGTCCTCTTGCAACCATAAAATGAACAGGACATCTGACAGCCTGAAGTCGAAAATGACTGTTATATCAATATTCTACTTGAAGCAACTACAAGCATCGATGAAACAAATACAGATGTTATTTACTAACATACCCTCCATGGTGCTTGCCCAGAGGTGAGATAAATCTTACAATTTTCCAGCGCAGACCTAAACATTAAGATAAGAATTGCACTAGTTCAGATGGGATAAGGGATACTCCACCCAAGAATTGATATTCATTTATTCAAAATCATTTACCCACCCTCAAGTCTTTGTGTTCAACAGAACAACGAAATATATACCGTTTTGGAACAACTGGGGGGGTTAATTCATGACAGAATTTTCATTTTTGGGTGGAGTATCCCTTAATTTGCACAAATGTTCACGTTCACTTTAGGAACAGTAGGTAAAGAACTGCGTAAAGATCTAGTACTAGTAATAGTGCGCAAACACATACAGACGTTCTAGTGTACAACAAAAACATCGCCTTACCAACTTTCTAATTAACGTTACATGTATAAGAGGTGTTATTACTTTCTGTATCACCTACTATGCATAAATTCCTTCGCCGTTTCTTGCAAGTTTTTCAAACACATTCATTCACCACAATAAATAGCTTTGTACTGTTTCCACCCTGTCTACGAGCAAAGTAGGTTTTCTTTAGCGCTCTCGCTCCCGAGTCGCAACCTGCATGTTTAGCTGCATATCGCCACCCACTGTACCGGGTGTGTAACAGCGCACGTCTCTTTGTCCCTCCGCGAAGATCAGACAGTACTGTTCAAAAGCAAGTCCAGTGAAACTACTGTGTCGTTCTGTTCCAAAAACCTGCTGAGATGTCTGCGTAAACAGCATTTTATGGTGCGTTAAGCACACTCCTGACATGGTGGCTGGTCCAAAAGTCTTAGCTAAAAAGTGCTAGAGGCAAGTTCACACTACAGGACTGAATCACTTGGTACTTACGCTATTGCCTACAAAAATATTTCTTGTCATCTTGTCATAGCAGTGTGCATACTACACAACAAAACAACAGCAAAAACGAAACATTTTCTCATATAAGTTCACGCAATAACTTTACAGATTTTTCTCTGTCCCAGTGTGAGCTTGCCTTAAAGGAACAGTTCACCCAAAATGAAAATCCTGTCATCATTTACTCCCTTAAATTGTTTCAAATCTGTATAAGTTTCTTTGTTCTGATGAACACAGAGAAAGATATTTGAAAGAATGCTTTTAACCAAACAGTTCGTGGACACCACTGACTATCATGTAGGAAAAATTGCTTTATAAATTATAGATATTTTGAATAATGTAGGAAAGCAAACAGTTCTGGGGCACTTTTGATTACCATTGTAATTTTTCCTGCTATGGTGGCCAAGAACTTTCTTTTTAGTATCATTCTGTGTGTTCATCAGAACAAAGAAATTTATACAGATTTGGAACAACTCGAGGGTATGTAAATGACAGAATTTTTATGGGTCCCTTTAAAGTAACTCTATTTGCCCAGATTCTATGGCAGCATTACAGAGAATGCATTGCATCCAAAATAAGTCAAAGTCTGCTCTTCGCTTTGAGTGAGGTGCACTATTTTTGTGATGTGTTTTTATGTCGCCTACTTTGAGAATTAGTCATTTATGACATGCTAGTAGCTTATAAGATTCCATAAGGTTATGTAGATGCTGCAAAATTAAAGTGTTGGAACAGAGCCAGAACATCATGTAAATTCAAATATTTTAAAATGTGTAATGTTAACATTTTCTCTTGCTACAGAAATATTTTAGAAATGGTGGAGTACTTTGAAGAAGACGAGTTTTACTTGGTTTTTGAGAAACTGAGAGGCAGTACGTCGACAAACTGTGGTCTTTTTTTTTCTTCAAAAGAACGTAAGCATAATTTAGATGAAAAATATATACAAATAAAATGTTTTATAAAATATGCATCATTATATCAATCTTCACACATTAATTTGTTTCCTCAGGTTCTATCTTGACACACTTCAGTGAACAGGAGGCCAGCATAGTGGTGCAGAACATCGCCAGTGCTCTAGACTTTCTACACAACAAAGGTTGTGTAGAACCTTGTGTGTTGCAACAATACAATTCACCACCGTTAGTCTTTAAATGACCAGATGATGTGGATTGTAGTTACAGGGATGGCACATTGAAACCTTAAGCCAGAGAACATCCTCTGTGAACACAGTGACAGGGTCAGTCTCTTTCTCTCTACATGAGGAGACATGAGACAACAGAGGCGAGTATATGCACTGCATTTCTGACCAGATTTTTGACGAATCTGTTGGGTACAGTAAAACATTTTCTTGTGGTGTTGAAAACCTGTCTACGACTTGTGGCAAGTCTCCCAATGCTCAATCAGTGTCGCCATGGAAATGGAGGAATCAGCCTGGCACACCCCTAGACGTGTATGTGTATGTGTATGTGTATGTGTATGTGTACGTGTATGTGTATGTGTATGTGTATGTGTACGTGTATGTGGGCACACCTGCCGATCGTCAGCACCTGATCCCCATTACGCTCACCCGATATAAGTGGGAAAGAAGGAAAGGGTGAGCTTGGTCTCCGTATGCATATGGATAATGTGTTGACGCGTCTCTGTTACCCACAGAAACCAGCGGATGAAGGTCGTTCTTTGTTACTGTATGAGTCATCCATTAGTGACTCATACAGTAGTTGTGTAGCAGTGTTTTACTGTGTCACACCACCATTAAATATAGACCGGTCTGCCTGTGGCCACTGGCCAGCTAAACTGCTAACCTCAGGCGTCACCTTCTGTTTTTCTGCATCACATCTGAATTATCAATGCATCATTCTGGGTGGAGGTTTGGTTGCATGTGTTATGTAATGTGTTCAGGCAGGGCTTGTTTATTCCTAGCTGGTTCAGAGCGACTTATATCCTTTTTTCCGAGCAGCAACCTTTTGGCCTAGTTTCCATAAGACGTGATGGTGTGTGGACCTGCTGGAACAGTTGTCCGCCGATGCGGTCAGTTCTGCTTCGCTTAAGGCTATCCCAGCTTAATGCAGAACAATGAACTTTATAGTGCCTCTAGGTGAAAACAAAAAAGAAAACCTGGTTGTGCTGCTTCTCTGTGTTGCTTTATAATCCTTATCTTGACGTAGATCATTGTAATGGCTTTTTTCAGATCACCTGACATGCTGATGGCAGTAAACTTGAAGTAAAACCAAAACTTCAGGCTAAATAATTTCTGTTCTCATGGTTGTGCCATTCTAAAACCACACAGGAGATTTGAGTCCAAGTGTACATTACCTTACACATCTGTCATAGATAATGTTTTTTTTGTTTCCACAGTGTGGTTCAGCTGAATACATGGCCCCTGATGTAGTTGAGGTGTTTAATGAAGAAGCTAGCATCTAAGACAAGTGATACCCTCTCTTTGTTGGTCGCTGTGGAACAGACTGTGGTTGGGACTGGGGAGAGCCTTGCCAAACCTGCCAGGTACACTACAGCTAGGGATGAATGATAAATTGATACACTTTTGAACCAAGAACACTGTTCGAAATGGCGCATTCTTGTGTAAAAGCTGAAAAAAGTGATGAACCAATAGAATCTGCACAGGTTTAGTGAATGACAAGCCTGGTATGTGATGTGGAAAAGATGCACAAGAGCGGTACCGCTTTTTCAAGTTTGGCGCTGGAAGAGCAAAGTCCTGCAGACGGTTTTGTGCCTAACAGCTATTCACATGGGTCCAACAAATGCCAAACTCTGAGTTTGTTGTAAACTGACTGATGTCTAACCACTGCCATGACAATGAAGTTAGCGTCTTCTGTCATAGCTATCGAAAATAAGTCTGTCAGACGTAATTAAACTTTGTTGTGAACTAAAGCAGTCGGGTACTTCAATAACAAACAAAAACAGTTTTTATTTTTTATCTGTAGCTCTTTGAAAAAAAAGAACAATAATAATAATAATAAATAATAATTTTAATAATAATAATAAATAATTTTAAGTTGCCATTTTTAACTCCTCTTTAGAGATTTTTTTTTGTACAAAATGTTACCAGTCCAGTGTCTGTTGAATTTCAACAAAATCAAACCCCAGGAGTGACAAAGTCATCAAACAGCAATGTGAAATACTGACAGCATGAGAAGATGAATGAAAACTGAAAAAATATTTTTTTTGAACTTTTTTCCTAAATGTGTACAAATTTTACTGTTGTATTGCTTAAAAGTGAATATTAACTTGTTTTCTTTTGAGGTCTAAAAAACACAGGGCATCTTTTCTGTTATTATGACCTCTTTCTCCATATTTCGTTTTCTGCAAAAAAAATGCAAATAGAAACTTATTATTTGGTGATATATAGCAGGGCTCAACAAATAAGGACGGCCCGATGGCCCGGGGCCAGCATGGGAGACCCTCGGGCCAGTTGACATAACTGTCAACCCGGTCTCATGAATTGCGTACAAGTAACACGCTGTTGCATTATCGTGTAATACGTAGGCTACGCCAAAGTTAGATTTTGCGTGCATATGATACGCCAATGTTTGCGTGCACCTCGCTGGAGAGCAGCCATTTTGAAACGTACATGAAGAGGAAACACTGAAATCATTAAAATAATACTGTTAGGTTTGGGTTAGGGTAGAGGTTAATATGCACGCACGCTAACATTAGGTTTAGGGTTTGGGTTAGGGGACAGGTTAATAAGACAAATTGCCGGTTAATATGCACGCGCGCTAAATTGGCGTATCATATGCATGCAAAAATAGGCGTATCATGCACGCAAAATCTAATTTTGGCGTACGTATTTCACGATGATGCAACGCGCGTGTTATTTATACGCAATTCATGACTGGGCTCTGCCCGTTCAGGCCAGTGCTGTATCGTATATAATTTGCTTGTTATTAAGCCTCGCCCCGGATTCGAATGGGGGGGGGGGGGTCTGGGGTGGTCCCGGACCCCTCAAGCCTTAAGGGACCTCTCATAAGGTCTAAAATAGTGAACTTGGGGGTCCCCTGGTTTTTCATTAAAACTAGACAACTAAAAACACAAAATTATTTTTTTTACAAATTATCATGCTAAAACAAAAAAATTGTCCATTATTTGTACAAATTTCATAAAATTAAAATGTAATTTTTATCTTAAAAATTATTGCGTGCTCAAGCGCGCCACACAGTGTTCAATGAAGACATCTGCAGAGATGTCGCAGCAAGACTTGCTGCGTGCGGATCCGTATGCAGACTAAAATGAAAGTTTGGGTTGTATTAAATAAATTGTACTGACATATCTTAAAATATGTCATTGCCATTGTTTTGTCTCAAGATGCATACCAGTAATATTTTTATCGAAGGCACTTTTATAAAAGCGACTTAAATATCCTAATTTAACTAAGGCATAGTCCTGGTTTAAGCTAAGCCTTGTCTGTAAAACTGGGCCGATGTGATTAGTTGTCTTTAACAATATTTGAAATGTCTGTGATTTAAGCTAATAGTTTTTATGGTGCGTAACCTTATTTATTAGGATTACATAGGTAAAAAACCACAAACAAATAACTAGACAATGTTATTTATTGAATACTTTTTTGTGGTGGGGCCAATGAAAATTTTGGCAGGGCCAGTAAAAATGAATCACTTGCCCGACCGGGCCAGTAGAAAAAATCCTTGGCGTTGAGCCCTGTATTGTTAGTACTTCATAGAAGGAAACAAAAATGATAATTTTTCACCTAAACCTTTTACATGGTAAATTCAGAAAAACTGAAAACGGTCTCTTTATTTTTTCTGCGGCTGCATATATGATATCTGCTGTCTTTCATATCCATGTGTTCACAGAGTATGCTATTTGAAAGTATTCAAGAAGGTAAATATGAGTTTCCAGAGAAAGACTGGGCACATATCTCCTCCAGAGCCAAAGACCTCATATCCAAACTGTTGGTGAGACAGGGCAGCTGAAGTGCTGCAGCACCCATGGGTTAAAGAGGTAAATTCAATTTCTTCCCTATAGCAAGATAGAAAAATGGATTTGAACTGATTTGCAGCTTTACAAAATCTAATGCACCTCTAAGCTAACCCAATGAATTCAAAACTTACCCGGTTTACTTTCTTAGCACACATTACTAGTTTTGTGTTGCGCAAATAATCCATCAACCCATTAAAAATATTTGTCTTTAATCAAAATATGAACATGTATTTCTGCTCTGGAGTGGCAGTGACTCATTTCTTCTTCCCTTAGCCCCTGTGCCTACCGAGGCGCTTTTATGCGGCTGAAAGTTCCAGGAGCTCGGCTGAAAACGCCCGGTGCGTTTTCAGCCCCAAGATGAGTATTTTTCTACTCTGGGCGCCCGGTCGAACGCCGGCGCTGAGCGTGGGGAAAAATGTGCCGTTTCCATTGGAAACAATTGTAAAAAACATGCCGTATGCTGGCAGAAACGTATTGGTGGACACAGTCCCTTAGTGTGCACCCAATGTGTCTGCATCCATACTACATAAGAGGTTAGGGTAGTCCCTATTAAATCTTATTATCCATGGACATTGAACAGCAAATTCCTATTGAAAGCTAAATGGCTCATGCCGTTTCATACAGTTGACAACATTTTGACATTGTGTCCTCTCTCCAGGGACGGTCGGGCTGAGGACCTGATGTTCTTCGCCGGGCAGGCTGTAGCCATGAGCAGGCAACTGGCTGAGAGGGATGAAAGCAAAGAGCAGTTGCAGCTGGAGAGGAGCTGTCCTCCCTCATTCTCTTTTACGGCAGCTCTGGGTCTACGCTGCTGTCTCCTGCCTCCCGGTCCAAGCTTTCCCGTCACAGGAAAACCAGCATAGAGGGCCGGTGTGTGCAGCCGAGCTCCGCCAGCTCCTCGCCCCTCTTGTTATTGTGGGTGATTGTGACTGATCTTTGCCCTGAATCTCCCATGTACAATTCCGTTAGAATCTTCAACCAGGCAACGTGTTGACCTCTGCCCACTCGGTTTTCTGTATTTTGAGCTCTTTTGAAAAGGAACTGTCATTTGTAGCACTTAAATAACATGAACCTCAAAGGTCTTTTGCAAACATAGTGTTGATTTGCGTGGCAGGAAAAGATAAATGTTCAATTCAATTCAATTCAATTTTATTTATATAGCGCTTTTCACAATGTGCATTGTTCCAAAGCAGCTTTACAGGAGCAAATAAGAAAAACACAGAAAGGTAAAACACAGCACAGTGCATGGTGTTTATAGACCAAGCAAGATCATTATAATAAATAATATCTAATAAATAAATGAATAAATAAATAAATGCAGTCTCCCGGTGAGCAAGCCAACACTGCACTGCTCTGCTGTGGCGAGGAACCCAAACTCCAATGATGAATAATGGAGAAAAAAAAACCTCGGGAGAAACCAGGCTCAGCCGGGAGGGCCAGATCTCCTCTGACGTGTCATAGCTGCAATCAGTGACCCCGACCAAAGCCACCGAGCAACGTCCACGAAGAACAGGGAGAGCCCACCCGCCGAAACCGTGCAGGTCCAACCCGGTCCCATTCCGCGATCAACAACAGACAACAGAGGAACAACCAGGGAAAAGTAGTAATGGCATAATTAACTTTATTCCTCTGTTGTCCGACATCGACCACAAAACAAGACCAACCAGACCAGACCCACACAGTCCCAACAATGAAACGCCCCGAACCACAACCAACAAGCCCCCCCCACTCCCTACAACACCCACCCAGCTACCTCCAATCAAAGTCACTGAGTGCAGCCATAACTTCAAACTGCTGTCATGTGATGTAAGTTTAGCATTAAATACCAAGTATTGTAAATTTAGCAAATGTTCATGTCTGAGAGTCCAAGAGCTATATCGATACAATGTTTACAAACCAAACCACTATGTTAAGGTATTTTTCTACTTTTCTAAGCTTCAAGAATCCTTCTTTGGTCACTCAGAGAGTGATACTGATGGTATTTATATAGAATTTAGGTACATCTGTTGCTGGAAACTGAATGATACTACAGTTTTATATTCAGTTCTGTGCACCGGATGGATTAATCTTTGTTAGGGAGGTTGCAACGCAACTTATGTATAAAGCCTCTCAGGAACACTGCATTTGCTTGCGCACGCTTACGTTTTCCCATTTGTCAAATATGATGTTGAAGTTGAGGAAGTCATCTTCAGGGCTCTGCAGTAAATTCAGGAAAAGTCATTTTTAGCCTCTTCAGATTTTTTTTCATGTCTATCTAATAGTCATTGAACATTTTGTGAACACAGCCAGCTTGTGTGGTGTGCTCTGTCAATGACTCACTGTTTGAATAATGATGTTTTCCATTGAAAGACACTTGAGTCCTTGATACATTGGCAAGCTCCAGACACACCGATGTACAATGCTGTTGTATTATTTCACCCCCCTTTTATCTTATGTGTTGGAAAGGGATATTTTTTTGTTTTATTTTTTTTCCAAGTTAAGGTCGTTGAAACATCCACACCTATTCTTTCTTACTATATACGTCCCTTTTATTTTATTTTTAGTAAAATAGTAGTGATGTATAGACCAAAGACTCAGACTAATGTTCCACAAATGTTCTTTTTTTTTTTTTGCTGGCTGAGGAAAAGGGTTAAACATTTGTCACTAAGCAGGAGTGAAACCAAGTGTCCCTTTTTGCTTAAATAAGGCCTATCATAACTGCAGCTCATTTTTAATGAATTCATGTTTGTTCATCGTTTGTCTTGCAGTAAGACTATACATACAGTTTTCTTAAAAATGGGCCAAAGAGTTTGTTCTTTCTAAGAAACTTTTTTTTGGTGTTTCATAGAATGTTCTAAACCTTTGCACTGCATCAGAATGCTTGAGCTACACACTTTTGAAGGGCCAATGTTGTAGTCTTTGTCTGTTTTCTCAAGCTTATTTCACATAGGTGGCCAAACCAAAGAGCATGGGACAATTCTTTAAAAATGCTCTTATCATTGGCCTTTTCAAACTCAGGAAACTTTTTTGTGATAACATGTTAGGACATCAAATCCACCTCGCATATGCCTTGATAACTGGAGATGTATATTTCATGTTGAATCCAAGTATAGGCAAAAGCAACATCCTGTGGAATTTTTCAAATGAGAATGTTGTACATGTTCTCTCGGAAGAAAAACTTAAATAAAAAACGTATCCCCACAAATTGTTTGGTGTGCTAGTATGCTTGTACATGTCGATATTACTAAACCACGGTCTCTAGTAAATTTTCACCTGTCAATAGATAGGAAACCCTTGTTACAGCGTCCATAGTCCACATGCACTGAAACTTGTCTGTTGTTCTCCTTTGACTATGAATTTATTTACTATGCCGCCTACTTATTCGATACGATCCCCTATTTTACATCAATAAACATGTTCTTTTGTAATCTTTCCATCGCTTGTATATAAATGTTAAATGTATTAATATAGGTCAGTGAGACAAACATTTTATTCATGTAGACCAAACTAGAGAGCCTATTGGACATTGAGTAATAATTGAGTGTATTTATGCTCAAGTTAAACATTAAAAACAAAATATATAAACGTCACTTTTAATAAAGCTGTTTTTCATGATCATACATTTCTTTATAGGAAGGAACTTAAAATTTTCTTGTTGCAAAAAGTACTTGTGAACGTAGTGTTGAAGGAACACTAGCACTTCCAAGTGTTGAAAACCTGTAATTACATTGAGCTTTGTAAAGGGCAACTTTTAATTTATTTACCTCCTAAAAATGTGTAATGTGTAAAATTAATTTAGTTTGAAGACAAAAAAAGATTACATAGGATGTATGTGGTGATATGCTATCCATGTGATGATTTTTTTTCACGCCGCTATGCGTTTCATATGTGATGTAAATAGGAATTAAAATAATTATTTAATAAACAAAATGTTATAACTTTAACCATTTCATTTCACTGCAGGCCTATTCATTACCATTCAGTATTACCAGGCCCATCTGGTGAAGGCATGATTTGCATTCTCACTTGTTAGAAGGTCAAGGTCTGTGTGACATCTGACATTTGATTTATAAACAACACTGAGCAGGTGGCTGACATTTACAAATTCGCCACAGGATGAAAGAATATCGAATTCTACATAAACCAAGCAAGAGAAGACATGGAGAACATCATTTATTTTATTACATCATTTTTCATAAGGTCATTTTAGCCCATGCGACATACATTTTTCAGTGCCGCAATTGTTGATCCAATGAGAAACACACCTGTCTTGAGCAATATGTACCATGTCAGCACTCGCTTCAAGACCCCTTGACAAAGACAGAGAAGAAACAGCACACACACCCATTTACTAACAAGTAGCTACCTTGATATACTTTCCAATGTCTGTAGATTTTAAATAGGCCTACCTTGTACTGGTGGAGGCATGAATGTTGGTAGGTTTCTACCTTTAGGTGTGATATAAACAGAGAAACAATGGTTAGGTTTTAATAACTATGAGGAAACAATATACTTTTTGAAAGCATGATTCTTTTTTTGTAATATTATACAAAACAGTCAAAAACGTACAACTTAACGTTGTGTTAAACAGGTCAGGGGTCGGGCATGTTTTATCCAAGTGTTTTGGGCACAAAACTGGACCTTTAGCACAAACATATTACATATATAACATATATAGCATAAAGGACATATTACAAATTAAAACATTAAAGGGGTCATATGACAAGGCTAAAACGAATATTATCATTTGTTTTAGATGTAATGCAATGTGTATACACAATTTAAGGTTCAAAAACGCTGTATTTTCCACATACCGTGCATGTTTGTATCTCCTCTTTTTTTTACAAAGCTCGTCGCTCTGAAAAGCGAGGTGTGCTATGATTGGCCAGTTAACCAGTGCGTAGTGATTGGTCGAATACTGCAAGCGTGTGACGGAAATGTAATCTTACCATATTTGGAACATCAGATTCCAAAGCAATTGTACTGACAGGTACTCCCACCTTACTTGCGTATACATTTAGGCAATCTTAGTCAAATCCACGAAGTGACATAGATTTGTGAGGGTGTGGTTACACGAGGCATTTCAGGCTGGTTTGAAGAATGTGCAAAGCATCCATATGGTTTGTGTTGACCCTCAACTGTGGATAAAATGAAATTGTAATTAATGAAATTAACCCCTACAAAAAACCTCCAATTTGTTTTTTTAGGTAAGCATATTCTAAACTGAGCTCATTGGCTGGGGTTTTGGATGGGTATATTTTGGAGGAGGATCTATGTGGAACACAGCCCTTTTAATTAATGAATCAATTAAACATTCTGGGTAATTTGCCTCTGAAAGCCCCCATTTGGAGTGCTACACATCACTATTACTTAAGTAAGTACCAAAGACAGGTTTGTAAACATACGAAACAGAGTGTTAGGGCTAAGTAAAGAATGTGAGAGGAGAATAATTACGATTAGGCCACAGACTCACAATGGCATAATTAGTAACTCCCATTTTTTTAGCTGGCAAGAGACTGACTGAGCTGTGTCATCTTAAAATCAGTCACGACTTTGCTCTTCAAAATGACTTTGACGTAACAAGTTGTCTGACAAATTACCCAGAATGCCTTACGAATCATTGGCAACATTAACATGAGAACATACAAAAATATATATAATATAAAATTGGCTTTTAAAAATATTTTCCATTTGATTTTCTCCTTTAGAATGGGTTTCAGTGTATCATATACCTTTACTAGTGAACACACACACCCAGAGCAGTGGGCAGCTATCACTGCAGCGCCCGGGGAACAAACGGGGGTTAGGTGCCTTGATCAGTCTCAAGGGCACGTCAGTCGCTATCTGCTGGCCCTGAGAATTGAACCGGTGACCTTCAAATTAGGAGTTATGAGGAGGAGCTTCACTCCTCAGTTGTGTCATAGTTCAGTGAAGTAGTTAATTTTACATTTTAAACTGTTCTGTATTAATAACTCAACATAACTGTTGGATTAACTTACTTTGTTTTTGTACAAACGAAAAGAAGAACCTAATTGACAAATCTGTTAAAAGGGCTGTGTTCTACCCAGATCCTCCTCCAAAATATACCCATCCAAAATCCCAGCCAATGGGCTCAGTTTCAGAATATGCTTACCTAAAAAACGAATTGGTTTTTTGTAGGGGTTGATATCATTAATTACAATTTCATTTTATCCACAGTTGAGGGTCAACACAAACCATATGGTTACTTTGCACATTCTTCAAACAGTAAAACAAAAGGAGGAGGTACAGTTTACTCCCATGACTGTAGATATGGGTTCAGTTGTGTACACAGTTGTTAATGTTTTAATTTGTAATTTGTTGTTTATCTTATATGTTATGTAAAACGTTTGTGCTAAAGGTCCAGTTTTGTGCCCAAAACACTTGGATAAAACAAGAGTGAATCTACAAAATTTCACAAACCATACAGTTGTCATCAGATTTTTGTTATGGAGTTAGCCTGCATTTATTTATTTAACAGATAGGCTATTTAATGTTGAGAAACTCACCTGATGGTGTGGAGGTATGATGCGTGGTATTAATCAAAGGGGATAATGTTGCATTTGCAGTGTGTATTCTGTTGAAACACCACAGTCTGAATCAAAATAAAGAGAAAACATCTTTCTTATGACAAGAAATAGCATTTAAACATGAAGAAAATACAGAACACCATATTAAAAAACACAGAATTGTCAATCATCATGTCATTAACATTTTCTATTAAAAAAACTACATTTTAAAGAACTGAGAATACCTTACCTTTCACTTGAACAAAGCTATAAGAAGGATTTAGATTAGTTCTGCAACGATACATTCCTGAATGATTCTTATTTGCACTGTGAACATGTACAAAGAGAGTCATACTATGATTTGAAGACTGTAGACTGTGTCCATCCTTAATCAACTGGTTTAATGGTCCACGGCAACTAAACTTGCATGTGATGGTAAAGGTTTGACCAGAGCATATATTTTGTTCGCCAGATCTGATTATTTTAGGAACACAGTCACATGAAAGAAAAATGTAGGCTACCATATAATATACATCTTTGACAAAACACTTAACTCACATTTAAACTTACATTTTAGCACAGATGGAATCAACACCAGCCAAATTAATGTTAAAATGCTCATGTTTAACGCGATTCAAGTATGAGCAGATAAGTGCCTGTGCAAGAAGGAACTCGCATGCGACGAACAATGGGAAATTACCCACACTGAGGCTTTTTATTTTATCAGTTCAAAAGAGATAGGCTCATTTGCCAAAAGACTCATCTAACTGATAAAACATCACATGTAAAAACATGCTTCAAAATCTATTCTTTTTAGATTGTTGTGAATTTTTCATGTATTTATATTACAGACTTATTAAATCACTATTTCATATAAAAAATATTGCCACCAGTTAAATATTTGTTAACAAATTCCAGTTAATTATAAACTTATATAAGATTCCAGTTAATTATATATAGCCTATAAAAATAAAGACCATTTCAAAGCCCCAATTCAGTTTTTCTGAATTTACTATAGGTATGTGTTAGGTAAAATGATCTCTTTTCTTCTTTCTGTGAACTACTAAAAATATTTCTCTCAAATTTTAAATAAAAATTCTATTTGCATTTATTTGCAGGAGATGAAAACTGGAGGAACAGGTCAAACTAACAAAAGATGCTCTGTATTTTTTCAGACCTCAAACACTGCAAAGAAAACAAGTTCATATTCACTTTTAAGCAATACAACAGTAATATCTGTACATGTATTTAGACAAAGTTTAAAAAAAAAATTGTTACAGTTTTCATGTGTCTTGTCATGCTGTCAGTCTGCATTGCTGTTGGATGATGTTTATGTGACTCCTATGTTCAGTATATATATATACTACTGTGTGTATTTGTATAGGCTACTGTATGTGTGTGTATACAGTCTGTGTTTCTAAACGATATCTCTATATAGTTTCTATCATGTGTCTTGTTATTAACTTATTTTAAATATTGTGTAAACCTAAATTTATAAGCACGTAAAGTACAAGCCCTTAAATATTGCCACAGTGCTCAACACCAGTTTTTCCATAATCAAATTCAGTTTCTCACGTAATTTTATGTTGAATGAAACTGCGCATTCTTTTTTCCGAAGAGCGCGGAATTTTACGACTCGCTATTCTTCAAATCGAACTGCGCAAATTTTGCAACTTAAGCTCAATGATATGATAGCTCGGCAACGGAGGAAACGTGCCAGCTGTACGGTGAGGCTTAAAGAGACATCAGCGAAGAGGGAGAAAAACTGAGAATGGCTTCAAGAAATACCGACAAAATGGGAACTGTCGTCGATTTGTAATACACAGATTTAGGTAAAAGTCTCTAATCTGTTGGTTAGTCTTTCTTTCCGAGCGATTATGTATTATTCAGTGTACGTAATTTATACCAATTTCGAGTGTTCGGGATTAAGGAGTTGCCCGGTTAATGGCTGGCTAGCTGTACCACTGGCATACAAAATCTATGGGGTTGCAAACAAATATAGCAGTGACATATGTGTTACGGCGTTATAGACAATAATAGACGTATTTTAGTTCCGTTGGTGTTATTTTTTAACTCGTTAACTCGGTAAAGCGCAGGCCACAGATCGTTAGC
Source organism: Triplophysa rosa (assembly GCF_024868665.1). Lineage (NCBI taxonomy): Eukaryota > Metazoa > Chordata > Actinopteri > Cypriniformes > Nemacheilidae > Triplophysa > Triplophysa rosa. Next base: position 11,025,587 of record NC_079894.1, read on the forward strand.
TTGTTTGGCTAGTTAGCGCGCTAGCCTGGTTTACTTATCTCTGTTGCTTAGCTCGCAACTCACTGGCTAACTTAACTGAAATTTGATTTTCAACATTAGATCTTTAACGGTTCAGGGTTCAGATTATTGTTACTTAGAAAATTTCTAATACGTTCATGTAATGTTCTTCTACAAGAGGTACACGATATGCTAAAGGTGTTGTGGAGTTTTTTAATAACACAAGTTTCGTTCTCATTTTTGGTGGCGAGCTAAACAATGCTAGTTGGCAGATATGCCCGTGTATTTTCTGCTAGCATTTAGATATGTTTGCGAAATGTTAATATAGAAGAATACAGGAATCATTCCCTCAGTCTTTACGATGTTTGGTCATATAAAACGTGCTGCTCTTCATAGAAGGAAGGCCACTGTAGAACAATCCTTTTATATCTGTTGGCAGTGCAAAAACAAATTAGTTTGTCTATGCTTGTAGCCGGGCCTGATCCGACAAGAAACGATCGATTGTAGTTTTAGCTGTATAGTTAATTGTATAGATTTTAATTACATATAGCCGTATATATCATGTATTGTACAGTATTTAGATGCAAATGGGTCCATTTTGTTACGGTCTTCTGGCTTGTGTTCGTGTTGGATGGTTATATAAAGTACTTGACACATTTTTTTTGTTTCACTTAATTGCGACAAAATCATAATTTTCAGTCATGTCATCTATTTCCGTATAATGGTTTATGGTATTTAATGTGGCATTCATTAGACAAGGATTGTATGTGGAGGCACTTGGAAATTTGCAAATCTCTGAAGGTTTTTAATTGAGGTAGAAATATTCCTTATGTTTCTACTTTTGAGTTTGTCAAGCATTTTGCCCTGATGTAGGTCTACCTGTAAGGTTTCATTACAAAGAGAGTTATGTACCCAAATTCAAGTATGAATTGATAAATTCAAGTATGTTCTTCTTAGTTTTGAAAAATAGGTATGTTTATGTAGATTAAGTCAGACAAGCAGACAATCTCTCATTAAGTAGTAATAGGGTTTCAAGTACTTACTATCTATTGCAATGGCAGTTGCTCATCTTATTATTATTGTTAGTTTCCTGGGCATGAATTATTTCACCTTAGTTTTTCATGGACTTTCTTTTGTTAACTAAACCAGCTCATGGTTGGCATCATAACTTCTGGGGAGGTGCCTCTCTGCTCTTACAACACAACAGAGGCTTTCAGTCCAAGATGACTCTGGCTCCTCTTCACACGACCTCAGGCCTCATCTCGAGCTCCTGAGGGATGTATTTTTAGATCTGGAAGTCAAAAATGCTAGATAACATTTCCTGTAGGGAGATGGTCTCCGATTTCATGTCCCTTGAACCTTCAATGTGATGCATTTACTTTCTGAAGGATTTTCATTCCGTTTTATTTGAGACCTAAAAAATGTTGTGTAAATTGTGTCTAAATAATAGGCCATGCATTTTGTTAATGAAAATAATTGTGTTAAAGGGAAGGTTCACCCAAAAATGAAAATTCTGTAATCATTTACTCACCCTCAAGTTGTTCCAAATCTGTATAAATTTCTTTGTTCTGATGAACACAGAGAAAGATATTTGGAAGAATGTTAGCCATTTTCATTTCTGGGACATCATTGACTCCATAGTAGGAAAAACAAAAGTGCCCCAGAACAGTTTGCTTTCCTAAATTCTTCAAAATTCTAATTTATTGTTCAACAGTACCAAAAACATATAATATTTATTTTCTACTATGGCAGTGAATGATGTCCCAGAACTGAAAATTGTTCAACAGAACAAAGAAATGTATACAGATTTGGAACAACTTGAGGGTGAGTAAATGATGACAGAATTTTCATTTTTGGGTGAACTATCCCTTTAACGGAACAGTTCAGCAATGGAAATTCTGGAAAACCATAGGCCATCCCAGGTATATATGACTTTCTTCAGCTAACACAAACTGCGTTATATTAAATAATAACCTGTCATTCCCTTCAAGTTTCAAAAAAGCACATGTACATCTGTTATAAAAGTAATCCATAAATGTCCAGTGGGTTAATGTCTTTTGAATCGAAACAATGGGTTTTTGTACAAAAAGTATAGATTTTTCAATTGTATACCTATAAGTAGTCTTTTTAGGGCTAATTGTACTTTCTCCCTGCCCTAGATATTACAAGGTGTGCTCCTGATGTGCTGCCCATTTCATCCCAACAGAAAGTCTGACATGCTCTGCGTTCGTATTTGGACACAAGTAATGTCTGACACGTCTCCTCAAAACCACCTGGATGAGGCTCTAAGGATGGAAAATGATGCCAGACAGCATCTCAACAACAGTAGCTAAGACTGCGTGAGAGGAAAGGTGCACGCATGTGTCCATGAACACATGTTATTGTGTCCATCTCCTGACAATAGTACTCCTCTGAAGTTGGATTTACGGAAGATTGCCGTAGGATGTCTTCGTCTTGAATCAAATATTAGCCTTGGATTGTCTGCTCTTGCCAGTAGTTCCCCGTCTATAGAAGCAGCTCATGTCTAGTTTAATATGCATGTGTAGAATTGTTTTGTGGATGAGCCATTCCTTCCACTCTTTTTCTCTCTAAATTCCACTCCTCCATCCCATTTCCCATACCCCTGTTGCTAGTTTTGGTGGCTCTGTGATTTTATGGCAGTGGAGTAATCGTGGAGAGGCCGGGGTATCACAAGCTTATGGATTTTGATAAGAGAGGAGGAGGTGGAAAAGGAGAAGTGGAAGAAGGAAAGAGAATGTCAAAGACTGGCGGGAGTAGGACTGGGCATGGGGGAGGCCGAAGCTCCGGGACCAACTCTGGGGTGCTTATGGTTGGCCCTAACTTCCGAGTGGGAAAAAAGATAGGCTGTGGAAATTTCGGTGAGCTACGTCTCGGGAAGAATCTTTACACTAATGAATATGTGGCCATTAAACTGGTAAGTGTCTCGAAAACATTTTTCTTGTATTATTGTATGAATGCATTTATTTTAGAATTCAAATTCATTGTTGAATACATGCAGATACGGGACATTTTTCAAACTAGGCAGGTGATAACCTGTGTGTGCAGGTAAACAATTGCAGGGGGAAGTTTGATTGTTATGCATTTCTTGTGTTCTCCCTTGTTAATAAAAAAATATTTGCACTTTGAAGTACTGTTACATTACGTGTGCCACAGACAGCTTGTACCTATTTTAGATCCATTCGCATTCTTTGTACCTTTGGGATGCCTGTAGCATCAGTCAGTGGAATGAAGCCCTGAAATACAAATGTCAAAAGTGCCACAGGGTCTTAATGTCTGTCAAACTTAGAAACAAACTTTCTTGTGCTTTATCGAATCAGAAGTTCGATAAACTATTCATCTTTTCTGGAGAGTTCTGGTTTTATCTCCATTGTCTCCCATGTACTATACAAAGAGTGTGCCTCATATACATGTGTAAAATCTTGTTAATTTTACATTACATAATTCTTTCCCTTGTGCTTTGTTACTGTGCAAGCCATACAAATGGAATTAAAAATGCCCAAATATTAATGTTTTATATGATTTGGTTTGAAGTCCATACATCCAAGTCCTTGGTAAAAGGTCATTTAGTGATTAAAAGAATATCCGGTAAGGCTACGTTTAGTTGCCACAAACATTCGATTTCATCTTTTGTATCTTGTCAAATGGCCAATATATATATGTTGTAAAATGTACAAAAAGAACTACAGATGTTCATTTTGAGAAATGAATGCTAATGTAAAGTAATGATCACTTTTATCTAGTGTAAAGCCTGTCTCACAATGATATTCTTAGTAGCTTGTATATTTGGTAGGGATGTAACGAGTCGCGTAGCTCACGATGCGATGCGATTCACGATACTGATCTCACTGTTTTTTTTCACGTTTTTTTACAAAATAAGTTGAGACGAATTAGAAATGAACAGCTGCCCTTTTATTATTTCTCAAATGCTGCACATTTCTTTGTAAAATAAAAATGTATTTTATGTCAAAAAAATAAATTGTAATTTAAAAAAATTCCTAATCAAATAAAAAATGAATAATACGAAAGTCTCTTTAATATAAACAAACTTAGACTTTGTATGTGCTTTTCCTAATTGGATGGATTTTTTTAAGAAATATCAACATTTCCACATTTACCAAGTTTGCAGTAAACAGCAGCCCCTGCTGTTCAAAACATGTATTGCATCTCATTTAACATCACAGCCGACTTGAATCGTCACATATTATAATCGATTTTCGACTGGCTCACGGTGAATTGTTACATCCCTAATATTTGATGAGAAGAGCTATGAAAAAACTATGACAGAATAATACAGTATGGGACACTGAACAAACATCTTTAAAGGTTTATTTTGTTTATTTCTTGTTTATTGTTTTATACTGTTGTATGAGGTAATAGGCTATTTCCTACCTGGGTTTTGAGGCCGGCTCGACAAACGCTGGGTTTTAATAGGCGTGCCGCATTGAAGACTTGGAAGTAAATGCCCACTGCTATGATTGGATAGCAGTTTGCGTAGTAAACTTAGTTGGAGCCTTCTGTGAATTTGGTTAGACACGTAACGTTGGGTTACACATTTTCCCTATTCGCACGGGATTAGTATTATCTGGGGACCTCATGTGATTTATAAATTACCTCCCCACATCTGTATTTCATGTGGCGCATTCGCACAGGATAAGTGAAGCCTGTGATTTTACTCAAAGTTACTGACTTATTTCCCGGATGTGATGGCAAGGCTTTGCGTATAGTTTGTATTAGAGCTGTAATCGGGCCTTAAAAGTTAGGCCCGACAGTGCCCGAGCCCGACAGAATTCGTCCCGAGCCCGACATGTACATTTTGATTGACAGCTTTTTAAAAGCCCGAACCCGTTTACAGCCCGACATTAGGCTATTCAAATGTGCGCACGCACACAGCTTTTGTCAAGAATGAGTCATTTATACATGTTTTAACATAATTTATTAACGACTAACGTAGGCCATAGGCCACTTGGAAGTTGGAACAAAGAAATAAAATAAGTCCTCTGTAACATCGTAACATATCACATATCCCACTGGCTCATTATTCTCATTATGCACATGGTCAAAACTTTTCCACACCTCAGACTTTGCTTTAGTTGCTGGTGCAACCAAAACGTAATCGCCAGAGGCAAGCCTCCGTTTCACCTCCTCAGCATCCATTTTCGCATCTTCGCATCACATAATCGGAACGCATCACATGACCGCTCATTTACCGCGCAAGCCAGAGCCCGGCCCGAGCCCGTGTAAAATGATAGAAATTAAGCCCAAACCCGACCGAAACCGTCGGGTTCGGGCAAAGATCTTCAGCTCTAGTTTGTATAGCCTATAGTTGTATGGTGTTTAATGATATTCGTACCTGTCAGCATTTGAGACTCGTGATTGTGAATCGGACAGAAGATCACCGCGATCTCGGGTCTCAAATGGTACGAGAGTTTCCATGATAAATAAACAAACAGGAGACTCCCAGTAACTTATGGATATGACCCAGCACCCAAAATAATACCAAAACACTTCAAAACAGCCTCCATTATTCGCAAACGGTGGATAAAACCTTATCCTTAAAACCTTAAAAATGATATATGAGCCCGCCAAATTACAGACATGGCTGATTCGCACGGGATTAAGATCACAGACAACCTCTGCAATTATTACAAATGACTAGATGTCCCCAGGTAATACCAATCCTGTGCTAATAGGGCTATCAGGGCATATCAAGCGATCTCTAACAAAGCAATAGTGAGGCATGGTACAAAAATGTTTTACTCACATAAGATTGCTGCGCCATTCCTATCGGATCCAATATTGACGGCACAGCACTGCTTTTTAATTTTAGTCTCTCCGCAAATCCAGCAACGACCTGTGCCTTGTTCACAAAGGAATCCGCGGGGAAGTGAATCGAACAAACGCTCAATGTTTTACCCACATGAGCGGGAACGTCTTTAAAAATAATCTTCAACCACACATTACTAATCAGGACTCGACATTAACGCTTGTCCGGGACAAGTGAATGTTTTGTATGGGCAAGAGAGAGAGAATTTTACTTGCCCGACCGGACAAAAAACAGTGCGACAAAAAAAAACAGTGCGACATATATGTAGAATAATAAGAATATGTGCATTAGACAGAGCTGCGTGTTTGTCGTGGTTGTGCTTGTTTGTGTGTGACAATAATCAATAGCGCACCGTACTGAGCCCATGCGGACACGGAATCATGTTATTTAAATGTCATCTGGCTGTTCTGCATGTCTGAGTGAATTGCGATCTTTAACGGCATGTTTATTGCTTGCTCGCTCTATCTGGTTCCGCGCAACTTATGTTACTTCAGTACTGTCATGCGTGAACCAGTGGGCGGGGCTAGAGAAGTAGTCCTTGATATTCTTCTGTGGAGGCGGTGTTCAACCTAGATAGGTGCATTCCAGGACCTGGCGTTCGCTGGGCCTGGTGTCAATAACAGTTGTAATTTCAGTAACAAGGGCGTTTTCAGTTCTGACGCTTGAATACGATTCCCTCTTATATAACAAAAGCACAGGTTAAAATTGATGTATTAATTCATCGCTCCTTTAAATAGATGATAAAACACTGGATTTAGCTTTTGTTTCTGCACTGACAAGCTGATTGAGGTACACATGTCTGCTCAATGGATAGATCACTCTGTACTCTGTTAAACACTAGAAAATCATTTTTGATTAAACAAAAGCTGCATGCAAACAATGTAACCCAATAACTCATGATAATAAAGAAGCGTTTATACCCCTATGTTATGAACTGAAAGAGTAGGCTAAACCTGTTGGGTGCTTCACTCCTAACTGCTGGAACCCTGTGGACTTTTTGCAATCCGTTTGTTTTGATTTATTTATTTGGCTCTTCTGTTCTGCCCCCTGTTCAGCAAGTCTTTTCTCCACATGCTTAGAGCTGCTGGTGCCACAGATGACTCATCAGTGGCTGCTACGCACGCACACACACAGACACGCAAAAACCTTGTATTGGTCACTTTGGGGTGTAATTACCTGTATTATAACCTGTAATAAGTGAACTGTAGTATATGTAACATGTATAAGTTTGTGCCAGTGTTGGCTTAAGTTTTTATTGTTATAAAGTGTTAGTAACTCTCATGTTTTCGTCTTTTTTTACTTGTAGGAGCCAATCAAATCCAGAGCACCTCAGCTTCATCTTGAGTATAGGTTTTACAAACAGTTGGGGAACTCAGGTATGGACTACACCCTTGGTATTTCTGCACATTTAGACATCTTTGGTTCATAGTTTCTTCTTATCCTTTTTAAGCTGCTGTTCTGTCCACATCCTATTTACAACCATGAGTTGCTTTTAGCTCCTACTGTCCACATCCTCCCTTCAGTAGAGAGAAAGAATTAAATCAGAGCAAGCTATAGTTCCTGTGGATCGATGCTCTACTTGCTGTGCCCTTCTCACACAACTTTTGAGTAAACTGGTTAGCACAGAAAGAGGTTGAAATATAGCCAGGTTTTTTGTTTTCATCAGTTAATTGAATTTACTTTCAAATACAATTTATATGAATTAATCAAGGTTTTAAATGAACAGACATCATGTGATTATTACAGCAGGGGTTTCCTGCATCGAATATTAAACAGCGGCTACCCAGGCTTAATTTTGGACCACCGAAGACGAGCTTTATTATTTTAGGGGTTCTTTTTTGTGGAGGTTGTGGGAGAAGCAAAGACAGCCAAGCGTGCACTCCCTTTTCTGCCTTTTCTCTCATCTCTGTTCTTCAATACACAGCAACAGTTCGAAAGACTGAAAAAATGGCACTTAGAAAAAGTGGACCTTAATCATAGTTTCATGTGATAGATGTTTTTTTTTTTTACAGCAACACTGTTTCTCTCAATGAAGCACAGAACAGAGGATGTGACTGTGCTGTTTTTAGGAAGACTTCGCCTAAATTGTCTAAATTATTGACAGATTGTGTAGAAAAATCAAGTTAAAAACAAAAATTCAATAGTAGAAGCTAAGCTATAGCTATATTTTGTCTATAGTAGACAGAAAATAAGTGGTAACTAGGGCTGTCACAATTATGACTATGGCTGACGATTAATTGTCTAATAAATCATTGCGATTATGACGATTAATTGTCTGTTTTAGAGCTTTGACTTTTAATTCTCACACATTTTTTATTCAGCTTTGAAACGACCATATTGTTCTGAATATAAAGACTATGTTCTTTTCTTGGAAATACATCGGAAAAAATTGGGTCATCATACTTAAGGTTTAGGCTTTTACCTGTCAATAATACAACCGCCAAATACTTGTACATTAAGTAAATTGATCAGGTGTGAATTGAAGCCTCCATTAAAATGCTCTGTCATAGAAAAGCTTCTAGTCTGTTTATTTCTCACTTGCAAGACTACAAAAGTTTACTTCTATGTTAATGAGATTTTGGTAGACTGGTTTTCACACTGAAATAATATTAAATTGTACTGCAGGTTATTGTATATGCTTTAGTTTTTTTTAAGTGATTGTGTTGTGGTGGTACATTTTACAAGTATTACCATGCTTTAGTTACAATATATACAATAAAATATGCAGATGCGCTACAGCTTCCCCTAGTGTCTTCTATAGAGATGTGCAATAATTGCGATGATCTGAAACCATGGCGATGAATAATCGCGATGAGGCGATTATTTAATAATCGTGACAGCCCTAGTGGTAACAAGTGGACTAAAATTAAGATCTTAATTGTTCCATATAAGAGTGATGATAAATATGAATAGCAATACATTTTAAACAAGTGAATTTATTTTACATTTACCTCATGTTATTAACTTCCTGTGTAGTGCACTTGGAATAAAACATTCTTAAACCAGATATTTTCTCAAGTTTCTAATAAAAAAAGAATGTTGTGTGACGTTAAGTTGTCCAGTATAATATCTTACTGCTGTTAAATCACATGGGATCTTTTTTCCTGCATTAAGGCCTTTTTACAATGATTTTACAAGGAGAGCTTGAGGAAAAACAAAACACTGTACAGTTCTTTTATGTACACTTGTTCTTTTCTGCGTCAGAATCTATTTATGTGCTTTTTCGAGGGTGTTGTTTGTACTGTGTGTATTTGCTCTGAAAATGCAAAACACACAATTTTGATGAGACGAATTCTCCAACACTGTTTTCATACCTTTTGGGAAGACAGACACAGATAGTGATTTTGTTTTGCCTCAAATTTCCCCTTATTTTGAAAGTGGAATATACATGCATGATGCAAACGTAGGGAAATACACACATAAATTCATGTTTACCTAATGTCATTGACAGTTTTTACCCAAAATACTCTGTACAGGAAACAGAACAGTGAAGATGAATGTGCACTTTCTTTTCCTTTTAAATAATCTTATGTACTCTTATGAAAAGGTTTAGTTTGTTTGTACTGTAATGCATTTTCTGTTTGTTGACTGTAGTGTGGATCTGGTTTCTAACAGCTTTTTTTGTTGTTGTTGTTGTTGGCAGAGGGTGTACCTCAGGTCTACTACTTTGGGCCTTGTGGGAAGTACAATGCCATGGTGCTGGAATTGCTTGGCCCAAGTCTAGAAGACCTGTTTGACCTCTGCGATCGAACCTTTTCTCTCAAGACGGTCCTCATGATTGCAATTCAGCTGGTCAGTGTAACTGCTTGCACGAGTGACGAGATAAAGATGTTAAAGTTAAAAAAAGATGAACGATACACGCCTGACAGTTCACAGTTAGCAATAAATTTGAACAGCTGCTAGATATGTTTTTGTTGGCCCTGTTGGTGGGAAAATGTGAGCCAGTAACACATATTCACATTTTTGTATTAAATGCTTGGTTTTTTTTGTCAGTTAAGGCTGACACTTTGAAGGAGCGCTACCAGAAAATTGGAGATACCAAACGGGCAACTCCTATAGAAGTGCTCCGTATGAAAATGGAATGTGATCTGTGACCATGTGATGGACCGTTCCTAAGTGTCTTGTTTTTGTGTTGTAGATTACACGGATGGAATTTGTACACACAAGAAGTCTGATCTACAGGGATGTTAAGCCTGAAAACTTCTTAGTGGGCCGGCCGGGGACCAAAAGGCAACATACAATCCACATCATCGACTTTGGGCTTGCTAAAGAATACATCGACCCCGAGACCAAAAAACATATCCCTTACAGGGAGCACAAGAGCTTAACAGGGACAGCCCGATACATGAGCATCAACACACACCTGGGAAAGGGTAAGAAAAGATTTACTATGGTCTACTGCAAAATTCACTTGTACGTGGTGTTTAAATATAAATGCATGTTTGCTGTTTGTGCAGAGAACCACTCTATAATAGTAAAACTCCTTTTAAACAACGGCAATGATCAGAAACACAACTCAAAACAAGATATGAATGTTCTGTTTTTGACTGTAACACTGAACTTAAAGGGGGTTGCACACTGGAAACAGTGTACATTTTTTATGCATGAGCTCAGGTTCAGAGCTTACTCCCGATTCAATGTGGGCCAGCTTTAACATAATATTTTATTTAGTTTTTTATTGAACAATAGGTGGTGTTTAAATATTAATCCATAAAGATAAACCACGCTGTAAACCACAAGAGGCCTAAAGCATTTCTTAAACTTAGATTATGGTTCTATGTATTCAGCCGTGTTTTAGCACAATTCGTATGTCCTAGGGTGTCATAGTGACTCATAAACGATGTGGGGCATCGGGACACAAGAATCTTTTGTTTCTTCCCACACTGCATCTGCAACGCTTCACAATGTTGTGACAGAAAGTTGTGATTCCTCAAGGGCTACCACTACAGAGTGATAAAAGATAAACACTGGTAAATGACAGCAGAGGCGCTTAGCATTAAGCTAGTAAATCATTCAGCCTGACGATGCGATAGCCAGTACAAAACATATCACTTTGTTGGATGTTGTTTTTTTACACTCTTGTTGTTGTTGTAGAATTCACTCGCTAGGTTTGCCTTCTCAATGATATCACATACGTTGTAAAAGACAATGCTATTACTCGTATTACTCGCATAGGCTGACATTGTTTCTTGTCCATAGCGTGACGAGTCTAAATCACATAATCTGACAGTGACTTTCGTAACAGAAAAAATGTGTAATCTGAACCGGGCATTATTCAGTGACGCACATCTGCACATTTAGCCATAAAACATAGATCTTAACACTCTAGTAGGACGCAGGCACACATTGGTTAAAGGCTTTGTATGCTACACGTATAAAATGCAATGGAAATATTTTCATTTTGTACCATATGGCCAAAGACATTTTTCGGTGTATTTTGCTTCGGTTTCATTTTTTAATTCTTATTACTTACAGAACAAAGCAGACGGGATGATTTGGAGGCACTCGGTCACATGTTTATGTACTTCCTGCGAGGCAGTCTACCCTGGCAAGGCCTAAAGGTATCACAGTGGCCGGAGTGCAAAAAACTTTGCTTAGTTTTGAAAACGACTTGTGCATAGAACATCATTATAGAAAAACAAGGTTCAGTTTAGCTTATCAGTTTAAATCTGTTTTTTCTACCTAAAAACCACAAATTAGGCAAAGTGCAAATCTGGTGTTAGAATTTCCGCTCCATTCAGTTCTCACACTGCACAGGGTTTTGATGGTGTCTTGCTGTTGTTAGTCTTATCTCACTTAGCTCTGAAACAAGCCTCACTGTCAGTTGCTATCATGGAAAGTCTGCAGAATACCCAGTAGCTGTGGAGACTAGATAGGTTGACCTATTTAGAAGACCAAAAATGTCTCAAAATGTGTTTACAACTTTTTGTTGATAACTTTGAAGACAAAGATAGAAAATAATGAATGATACATGCCTGATAGGGCACAGTTGGTAATAAATTTGAACAGCTGCTAGATACGTTTTTGTTGGCCCTGTTGGTGGGAAAATGTGAGCCAGTAACACATATTCACATTTTTTTCATTAAATCTATTAAATGCTTGTTTTTTGTCTGTTAAGGCTGACACTTTGAAGGAGCGCTACCAGAAAATCGGAGATACCAAAAGGGCAACTCCTATAGAAGTGCTCTGTGAGAGTTTCCCAGGTAAACATGTTGTTTGTTTTCAAAAGGTCAGATACATTTTCTCTTAAAGGTGGATTACAGAACAAGATTTGTGTTTTGCTTTGTTTTCACGATGGGGTAAATCTGTGGTAGTTAAATGAGCAATTGTAGTTGATGGATTTTATAGGGAAACCTGTTGTCCATGCTAATGCTCTTGGCACATTTTTTGCGTCAGCCAGCTACTATTCAATTTATTCCGTTTTATTTTAAGTCGTGTAATGTAATTCAGCTCTCGTTGCATGAGTAGACTCTTAACTTTGACCTCTTGCAGAAGAAATGGCCACCTACCTGCGTTATGTGCGGAGACTGGATTTCTTCGAAAAACCGGATTACGACTACTTGAGAAAACTCTTTACAGACCTCTTTGACAGAAATGGCTATGTCTTTGACTACGAATATGATTGGGTCGGCAAGCCACTAGTAAGTCTTACTCGGATGTCGCATCAAACTGATGTGTGATGTACCAAGTTACATGCGTGTTAAACCTTTTTCATGTGTATACAGCCGACTCCAATAGGACCCATGCCTAGTGACACACCTCTGCAGCCCAGCAGTAGAGACAAAGCACAACCACAGACCAAAAACCAAGTAAGAGCACACACCCTCATATATAACAGACACTACACCCTTATGCTGTAAAAATCAATGTTGATGTTCTGTATTACTGTATTATGCCGCTTTGAAGGCTATGATCAATGGAGATATTTTTGTCTTGTCTCATGGAATGCTGAGCGTTTCATTTAAAACAAACATTTAATTAAACAAAATTGTTACTTTTTGGGGGATTTTTTTAATGCATTATACTTTTGTTGTACTCATGATTCTTGATCCATGTAAGCAACTTGGGTTACTTTTAAGCTGCTTTTATTTCCAACAAACTCGACGCCTCGAGCTCTAAATGCTGAATTTGACTATTTTGGATGGCAGTGTTTCATGTTTCTTGAAACAGGTCTACCTCAGATAACAATTCTTAAAACAATTGACCAGCGCTGTTGCTGAACGATGAGAACTTAGCTCCCTTCTTCATCGCTGCATGCCATGTGCTCTCTTTTTTCACTCACACTTTTTTCCACCTCTGTTAGCTAGTGTAGTCTGCTTGTGCATGGAAGATGTTCCTCTTTAAACTCGTTCTGTTCTTTTTTCTTTACACCCTCACCTCCTTTCAAACACATCTCTAATGCCCTTTGACATCCTCCCCCCTCCCTACTGCTGTCATGCCAGTCGCCAGAACCCAAAGGAAGTGAGTCCCAGCCCACTCCCATGACCAACAGGGAGCTCCTGGGGTCGCACCTCACGGCTGATAGGCTGGGGGGCTCTGTCCAGGTACTGGGTGTTTGCGCAGTACTGCATGGTGTTAGTGTCAAACTCTTCTCTCTGTTCTCTTTCTGTTCTTCCCGTTTTCTCGAGACACCTCTGTTCATTTACTGGCTGTGAGCATCTAGTAGTCTTTTCCTCTTGTCGCTTCCTTATGTAAAGCACTCATTGCACTTGCACGTTCCTGATGGTTAGGTGGTGACATCAGTGTAAGAAACTGCCTATACTGTATACAGTTAAGCAAAACTAAGTGTTGACATTTGCCCTGTGTGTGTGCATTTTTTGTGTACGTTTTTATTTATTCTACGTGTAAAAATAGAATTCACATTATTTATTGGGTTAAACTTGCTCGGTTTAAGTTTAGTTTTTACCTAACTTTTCCTGTTTTGGCTAACTAGACCCGTTTCCCTTTTTCTTCCTAACTTACCATGATTGGTACTAAACAACTTGATTATGACCATTTTCAGACATTCAAAAACAGTGGCCCCAAAAAAGCATTTGGGCCCTTATGTCACGCACAAATGATGTCATTGCACAAGACAAGAATGCATCAGACCAAGTGGCATTTGGAATCAAACGATTGCAAGGCTTTTCTCAGAACTAACTTTGCCTTTCTGAACTACTGTCGGACAGGTCATTTTAGGGGATGAATAAGTCCCTCTAGATTTCACACAGGTGTCATAGTTCAGCTCAACTGGAGACATGTTCTACTAACAGCTGACCATATGACCATTTCCTTTTGGATATTCATTTTGAATAGTGTGTCCATTGTTTTATAATTTAAACCTTAACAAATTTGGAATGTTAAGAGATTTTTACTTGTGCCATCTTTTTAATAAATGTCACTTGGTTTAATTTATTTGATGCAATGACTTGTGTACGTTTTACAAGTGTGGTTTGCCAATCAATTATTTTTATACATTTTGTCTTCAGGTTATGAGCTCGACAAATGGAGAAGTGAATACAGACGATCCCACGGCGGGACACTCCAATGCTCCCATTACTGCCCCTGCTGAGGTGGAGGTGGCCGATGATACAAAGTAAGGCTGTATTCTAAAGCGATTCTTAAATCCCTTACAGTATTTCAGTTTAGCTAGAGCATTTATGTTTGTATTTCTTACACCTGTTATGCCCGTTTTACACATACTCTGTTTGCAGTGTGTACGTTTTCCCATGCTAACATTTGCACATGATAAATGCCAAGTTTTGTGTGGAAATGACCTTATTTTGCTGTATGAACTTAGCAGTTGTGTGTGGGAAGGGGCTTCTAGGGGTGCCAAAATTATTATTGTGTTTTGATTGATCAGAGTTTGTATTAATAACTGTGATGGGATGTTAATACCAGATTTAAAAACAAAAACAACAAGGCTCTTAACTTCTGTGTTTGTTTCAGATGCTGTTGTTTCTTCAAGAGGAGGAAGAGGAAAGCACTCCAGCGGCATAAGTAGGGAGGAACGTCTTGGACACATTAAGAGTCAATGGCGCGTCTACAGAAAATATAAAGCAAAGGACTTGCAGATGAAATGTGGAGTACCCTGTCCTCTGTCTCTGCTCTGAGTGTTCTGCTTCATCTCAGACCAGAAACTACTCACTGCCTCAGTTTTGGCATCCGCTCGGAGAGGACACGCCTCAATACTCGGGGCTCTGATACTCTTTGTAAGGAAACAATTCAGTGGAACAAATAAATATATTTGTACAATGTGGGACACCAGAAATCTTAGAGACTTTAATGGTCAGAAAATAAGATATATGTTATGTGACTTAAACCCAGATGATCTGTTTAAACGTGTATTTTAGATGACATGCAAAACCATTATTTGAAAACTAAAAGGCAACCATAAACCCACATACACACAAACATCTGTTCACTTCGACACTGGCTGGATGAGTGAGTGATGTACTTCATGGTGTTGTTTTATGGGATCAAAATAAGTGGGGAAAGACTGCTGACTGATGGATGCAGAAATATACACCAGAATCGAACTTATGTAAATTTTCTCTTTCCTTTTTTTGTAATTTAAAACAAAGTTGTTTTCGAGATATGTTTTCCTTGAGTTGAACAGTTTTACTTGTCGTGTAATGTCTTTTTTTAACCGCTTTTAGTTTTTTTAAACTTTCTCTTTGGTTCCTGTTAGTGTGGATGATGTTGTAGGACAGTGGCTGGTCTCAGGTACTGTGGGAGATTGAGAGACATTGGGTCTCTCCTCTGTGAATTGCACTTTTGGGAATAAAAGAAAAAACGTTTGCCATTTCCAGCATCGAAATGACCAGAAAGCAACAGAAATACAGGTAGCTATTGGGATCATTTATGCAGTAGGCTGGTCTCTCCCAAAGGGGCAAAGCAATGCTCTCAGTGACAATGTCCGGTGCATTTTATTTTTTCGACATTAAAGTATCCAAGAATAATAGTTTGTGCCTTTCTGCGTAAAACATTTAACACAAATGAATCCCTCTCTAGTCAGGTGAGGTGTCCATAGCCCCAATCAGATTATTCCTTACTGTATGGCATTTCTCAGACTTCTTTTAATTGTGAAGTGTATCATAGCAACACTCCAAGTCTTGAGTTTATACTCTGTAACAGAGGTTGCCTATCAGAGTTAGGATGTGTATTGATTTAAATACCTATTAAATGTTGCTTTTCTTCTTATGCATCAAAAGATGTTGCATGTTGTGTATATGCACGTTGAGTGTGTTGAAGTTGTGGCGCAGTTTAAATTTTTGAAGGCTTAACAGTGCATTTAATATTGTGAGACGTTACTTACAAAACAGGGTCAGTTACAATGTATCACCACAATGTGGCGCCATAGAACAGATCTACAACGCATCAATTGTTTTAAACACCTTTGGTAATGCATCACTGAACATTTCAAGAGTGGCATAAAAACGGGTGGCACGCTGGCTTTAACTTCACTTTAGGGTACAGTGTATATTTATTCCAAATGATGTTTTTCTTTTCCTACAGTGACGACAGAGCCAGCAAGTTATGACGTTGTCCCATCCGTACCGGATATACCTTATTCACATATTAACTACTTACGAACAGACTGTCAGGAAAAGCGAGAGAGGTGTTATTAGAGATATAGATCTATTATTGCGTAGAGGTTAACATATAAATGTATAGAAAACATGGAACTGCTAAAGAACTTTATTTCGATAAGTCTGACGATTCAAGTCACATATTTTATAGTACAGAGCCTGTATGAAGCAATTAGTGTAAACAGTAGGTTCTATGATAGGCTATCTATTTCTGTTAAATTTGAAAGGTACATAGTTAATTATGTATAAAGAACAACGACAACTATTATCTAAAAACTTCAGTGCCGACCTTACACACAGTACAGCAACGTAAGTTACGTTACAACAGAATAGGGCGTGGCTCAAAAACCCGTCATCACAGCGTGTCACCAAAAAAAAACAATTCGCTAAGCTACACCTGACTTTTTTCACTACAAAAAATAACATCATCTATTTATCAACATACACGCTATCACCACAGCACGCATTTACAGTTGTAGTATAAATGTAACTTTACGTAATTCGCTGCGCAATTTGCGCAAAACGATCGGCGTATGATACCGCGAGACTCGAGCCTTAGTGCACACTTCCTCCATCGTGACCAAGTCATCTGACTCGAGAACTGACAGAAGCGACTCCAGCTAAAAGAGATGGAAGGAGCCTTGAACTTCTCACAACATTGCAACAGAAAGCAGGACGTAATGCTGAACTGGACACACGGAAACCTTTAGCTGACTGAAAATTGATTTTATTGCTCAATGCTCTGATCATGTCGGACACGTCAGAAGTCTCTTTACCCGCGTTCAGGCGGTTGAGCTATGCAGTCGGACACTTTCTAAACGATCTATGCGCCTCTATGTGGTTCACGTACCTGCTGGTGTTTTATCACTCGGTGCTGGGTTTTCAGAACACGTATGCCGGTGTGTTGTTGTTAGTAGGGCAGATCGCGGACGGAGTGAGTACGCCGCTTATTGGTTACGAGTCTGATAGGACACCGGGCTGTGGGTCCTATGGGAAGAGAAAGACATGGCATTTAGTGGGTGAGTGACCCCTAACGAATGAACGTTATCCCGTGCACGTAAAATAACTACAATTTTATCATTTTTCTCTTTTCGCCACCTAGGAACCGTCAGTGTCGCGCTATCCTTTCCCTTCATATTTAACCAGTGTCTGGGATGTGACACGACCACCCCTCAGTGGGTCAGTCTCACTTACTTCATCCCATTTATTGTGATATTCCAGTTTGGTTGGGCTGCCACCCAGATCTCCCATTTGTCTCTTATTCCCGAGCTAGTGTCCTGTGAGCATGAGAAAGTTGAGCTCACTGCATACAGGTAAACGCATGCAGAACTGAACGCTCACGTCACTTGATCAACCACGATTGTGATATGCAGGCACTTCTCTCAATTTATTTTTTAACGTGTTATGATGGTGTGTCTCAGGTACTCCTTCACGGTGATAGCCAACATCACAGTGTATGCAGTAGCTTGGCTGATGTTTCATTTTCAGACACAGAAAGGAGATGACCCTGCCATTACAGACAGTCTTGGCCCTATTGACATCCCTGTTTTCAGAGTATGTGCAAAGGAGTCTGTTGAATATAAAGTTTTTTATGAAAAAGGATGAGCCATTTATTTAAATGATAACTCATCCAATTTTCTCAGTGCATTAATAATACTAAGCAATACATACAGTTTCTTGCATCTAACTGGTTCCAGTATAGCAGGTTGTGTGGTATAAGCCTGGTCGAACAAGTTATAAACACGTATGTATTCCTTCACCCTCAGAATCTAGGGCTTATAGTGGTGGGCATCGGATCTCTCTTCTCGCTTCTGTTTCACCTGGGCACACAGGAGAAGAAATCACGCCCCCTTCAGGAAGAGGCTGGGTCTAGTCCTGGGGAGCGCCAACCCCTTCTCAACAACACCACTGTGTCCCCACCTACCAACCTACTTCAGTGGAAGCAATGGCTTAGGCAGCCATCATTCTACCAGGTTCTACCATTCTACCAGCGGTTTTACTCATTGGGGGCTTAATTTGTATTACTTGTCTTTTTAAACACGTATCCACAGTGGTTTGATGATGCAGAGGTCATTTTGTCTGTTTTACTTACATTTGGCTCACTGTTTTATAGGTGGCTCTGCTTTACATGTCCACCAGACTGATTGTGAACTTATCACAAACATACATTTCCATGTATCTCACCAACACACTACTGCTGCCAAAGGTGAGACAAATGTAGTAATACACAATGTGAAACCACAATAAAGATCAAAATAAAAAGGATAATCTGGTTAAACTCTGTAATTTGGTCTTTTTCAGAATTACATAGCCACGATTCCCTTGGTTATGTATGTGAGTGGCTTTGCTTCCTCATTTATCATGAAACCCCTCAGCAAGCTAATAGGGAAATGTGTGAGTATTTAAATTGTACGGTCTCATTCATTCAGCTCCATTTAAAGGGAAAGTTCAACCAAAAATAACGTATGACTTTCTTTTTGTCTGCAGAACACAAAAGAAGATATTTTAAATAATGTTGATAACTGAGCAACGGCGGTACCCATTGACTTGCATTTGGTTTTGTGTCCATACAAAAGAAGTGAAAGGGTACCGCCGTTGTTTGATTGTCAACATTTTTCAAAATATCTTCTGTGTTCTGCTGAAGAAAGTCAGACCGGTTTGCAATGACAAGAAAGTGAGTAAATAATAAAATAATTTGTATTTGTAAGTTAAATCCAAGTCTCTTTTGCCTGGTGTCACAGACAAGGCTTAAGCCTAGTCCCAGACTAAAATGAAAGTTTGAGTTGTCTTAACTGAAAATAACGTGCACTGACATACAGTACCTTAAAATATACCATTGCCATTGCTTTGTCTCAAGATGCACACCAGTAATGTTTTTTCTGAGGCATTTTTATAAAAGCGACTTAAATATCTTAATTCCACTAAGGCATAGTCCTGGTTTAAGCTAAGCCTTGTCTGTGAAACTGGGCCTACATGTATGTAACAATCAATAGATACCGGCCAAATTCACATTGGCTCCGAAAAGAAATTACATATAAAAAGTATACATTCAATTTCGTTACGCAACAAAGTATCAGTCCCAGGGGCATATGCAAGGAATGCTAGACTTTTTCTGAGATTTCACTTTTCTGAGCTATTTACACTGAACAAAATTATAAACGCAACACTTTTGTTTTTGCCCCCATTTTTCTTGAGCTGAACTCAAAGATCTAAGACTTTTTCTATGTACACAAAAGGCCTATTTCTCTCAAATATTGTTCACAAATCTGTCTAAATCTGTGTTAGTGAGCACCTCTCCTTTGCTGAGATAATCCATCCACCTCACAGGTGTGCCATATCAAGATGCTGATTAGACAGCATGATTATTGCACAGGTGTGCCTTAGGCTGGCCACAATAAAAGGCCACTCTAAAATGTGCAGTTTTACTGTATTGGGGGGTCCGGGGATCCGAAAACCAGTCAGTATCTGGTGTGACCACCATTTGCCTTACGCAGTGCAACACATCTCCTTCGCATAGAGTTGATCAGGTTGTTGATTGTGGAATGTTGGTCCACTCCTCTTCAATGGCTGTGTGAAGTTGCTGGATATTGGCAGGAACTGGAACACGCTGTCGTATACGCCGATCCAGAGAATCCCAAACATGCTCAATAGGTGACATGTCCGGTGAGTATGCTGGCCATGCAAGAACTGGGATGTTTTCAGCTTCCAGGAATTGTGTACAGATCCTTGCAACATGGGGCCGTGCATTATCATGCTGCAACAATCGGTTTGCATAACCAAAGAATTTCTGCACAAACTGTCAGAAACCGTCTCAGGGAAGCTCATCTGCATGCTCGTCGACGTCCTCATCGGGGTCTCGACCTGACTGCAATTCGTCATCGTAACCGACTTGAGTGGGCAAATGCTCATATTCGATGGCGTCTGGCACTTTGGAGAGGTGTTCTCTTCACGGATGAATCCCGGGTTTTCACTGTACAGGGCAGATGGCAGACAGCGTGTATGCCGTCGTGTGGGTGAGCGGTTTGCTGATGTCAACGTTGTGGATCGAGTGGCCCATGGTGGCGGTGGGGTTATGTATGGGCAGGCGTATGTTATGGACAACGAACACAGGTGCATTTTATTGATGGCATTTTGAATGCACAGAGATACCGTGACGAGATCCTGAGGCCCATTGTTGTGCCATTCATCCACGACCATCACCTCATGTTGCACTGCGTGAGGCAAATGGTGGTCACACCAGATACTGACTGGTTTTCGGACCCCCCAATACAGTAAAACTGCACATTTTAGAGTGGCCTTTTATTGTGGCCAGCCTAAGGCACACCTGTGCAATAATCATGCTGTCTAATCAGCATCTTGATATGGCACACCTGTGAGGTGTATTGATTAACTCAGTAAAGGAGAGGTGCTCACTAACACAGATTTAGACAGATGTGTGAACAATATCTGAGAGAAATAGGCCTTTTGTGTACATAGAAAAAGTCTTAGATCTTTTGTTTTTGCCCCCATTTTTCATGAGCTAAACTCAAAGTGTTGCATTTATAATTTTGTTCAGTGTATAATTGTTTTCAATTATTTTTTTAGTTGATGTATAAAGTTCACACAGGTGTCCTGATAGGTGAAGTTCTGTACCTTTACTACAGACACGATCAACTAAAGTTGATCACCGCAAAACGTACCAAAAATACTTTTTGCTTCTTTTACAACCTTGTCTTGTGTTTCTTTGTTCTTTATTAATAGATGACCTATTTTTTGGGACTGTTGCTGATTCTGGCATTTTCCTATTGGGTGCTGTTGGATACTCACATGGGTGACGGTGTGTACGGCGCAGCAGTTTTGCTAGGGATGGGATCTGCCACCATTCTAGTGATGTCACTTGCCATGACGGCTGAACTGATTGGAGATCAGACAGTAAGTGTTTCAGGAATTGTAAACATTGGGTAATGGTTTAACTTAGTATATTAAGGACCTTCTACATACATAAATGCTGAGGTAGGCAGTGTGAACTACTTCACTGAAAGAAAATGAATCTGAAAAATGTCTGAATCTAAATAAAGAAGATGTTTGCAGAAGTGAAAAAAGGAAATGGTTCAAGCATACTAATTTGAGAATCGTGAAAATTGAGCAAATGAAGCCTGATCTGACATCTTTACTCTTTGACAGCAAAGTGGGGCGTTTGTTTATGGAGCTATGAGTTTCACAGACAAAGTTGCGAATGGTTTAGGAGTAATGATCATCCAAGCGCTCCACCCCTGCCAGTAAGTGTATTCTTCCCTGTGCGCATGTAAAGCTGTTTTGATTTCTTTTATGTTTACGCTAATACGACCCTTTTGTGTGTGTGATTTCTCTTGTTCAGCACAATAGTCTGCTGTCCAGCATGTGTGTGGTATTACCACTACGTCATGGTTATCGTCACGGGTGGAGTGGCTGTTTTAGCAGCTCTTAGCCTCAGCACGATTCTCATCTGGCCTATCAAGATTATTCGACGTAAGACATTGAACTCTGCAGACATCTTTTCACTTTCATACACGCACATTGACGTAGTCTCCCACTGTAGCACATTTAATCGTGTTTATTGATTTATCTTACCTCTACAGCACATGCCTGACATGCTGTTTTGTATTTCAGTAACTAAGCGAGGTCATATGAACGGTTCAGTAAACAGCAGTGACTTTAAGGGTGAGGGTCATGTGTCGTTGATGACAATCAGGAATCAGAACTAACTGATCCGAATCTACAAATTGGTGATTGGGATGGTTAATTAACTACTTGAGATTCACCCGAAAGTGATTTGATTTTCAGATAATTAAAGGTTGATTTTTTTTTTTCATGCATCCATGAGTTTTAGTGCTTGCAAGGCTCTGTTTGTCTGCACTATGCCTAATTCTCCAATATTCTGGTTAGGCTTTTTTTCCAGCCCAGGGTCCTTGATGTACAGGCTCAATTCAAACATTGTTTTGTAGACCATTCCAGTCTTATGAGTGCCATCTGTTTTAACTTTTTATCAAGTTTAAAAAGCTTTGCAAGTCAATGGGAGAGTTTAATATACATGTATTGAAAGTTGAGCTGCAAACATTGAGCTGACAGTGTTGACTTTATTGTAATTTTTGCATTCTGAATTGTATGGGGTTGGTTTGTGTACTGTATTGTTTATGTCCATCTTTTCATAAACCAAATTTGGTATTTTGCACAGATGACAAAAACATGCCGGGTGTCATCATGTCAGCTCCAAAACAGCAATTTACACAAAGCTCAAAACCCAAGCGTACCTATAACTACCTTGCATGCAGTGGTGTTTCTAGTTTAGACATTTAGGCCCGGTTTCACAGACAAGGCTTAAGGCTATTCCCAGACTAAAATGAATGTGTGACCTGTCTTAACTGAATATAACTTGCCCATAAATATCTTAAAATATATCATTGCGATTGTTTTGTCTCAAGATGCACACCAGTAATGTATTCTTCTAAGGCATTTTTATAAAAGCGACATAAATATCTTAATTCAACTAAGGCATAGTTCTGGCTTAAAATAAGCCGTGTCTGTGAAACCGGGCCTTTATGTCTAAAATATGAGTAGCTTTCATTCATGTCTGTTAATTCTCTTGTTGTCGTAGATCTGCCTGAGGTGACCGGCCTTTTGGGGAGCGACAGAGAAGATTCAGAGAGTTCTGAACAGCCTTTAGTCAACTGAACCTGAGTTAGACAGAACCGCTATAAGCCACAGAGATTCTTCAGTTTGGTTGTGAATGATCTTTTCACTCAGGCCAGTATTTGCTTGTGACATCTGTAAAACGGTCACGCATAAAAAAACCTCAAATCAAATCCAAAGGGAGTTCGAAGTTCAATTTCCTCATCATCCTGCCATTTCTTCGTCACCCCTTAGTTACTGACCAGCAGTTTGCAGACACTTTATAAAGGCATTCATTTTATGATGCACTGTTATATTTTTCATGTTTATCTTTTCAAAAACTATTTTATTTATGATTACAATGTCAAATAGACATATTTTTCCACAATTATTTAATTCAAATTACAAAAAGGGAGATGCAGTAAGTTTCTGCTAAACTAAATGTTATCACAGAAGTATAGTTCAGCAAAACGCACAAGTTCTGATGGTTGGTTTTTTTGACGTTATAATTAAAAGGAATCAATTGAATACCTGCTCTTTTTGTAAGGGCATTCGGAAAAAGGGAAGAGTAATCAGGGACATAAAGCCATGTTTAGCCATTTCTGAGCATAATCCTTGCGCTTGTAGGTTATTGCTGTGAAAGGGACCAGTGAATAAGCAATTGTGCAATTTCCTTGCAACCACTAACCATGGTTTGCATTCAAAAGCATTTGGCAATGCATTAATTATGTTGGACATGCTTTCTGTTCATATACTTACTGAACAGAATCAATGTTCTTTATGAACAGTATTTTGAGTTGGCACATTGTAACCTGATATTTATAACTTGTATAACTCATTAACTTGTTATAACCCATTGGCAGGAATGCGCTGTCACTGTGAGTTGTTGAACATCTGGTCATCTGATCTTGTGTGATGCTCGTGACTCAATGCCGTTAAATTTTGAAGCTGTAAGCTTTCACACGTGTAACTGATATGTAGTGAATTATAGTCCAAACATTCAATATAATCAGGACTTTTTAAGGGACAATTATTGTGTTTTTATAATTGTGCAAAAGAGATTTTATAAATAAATTTTTCTTAACGATGTCTTGTAAATATCTGCATATGATAAAAGGGTCTATGTAAATCTATATGAACAATTACATGATTTTACGAATGGATCTTGACGCACGTTTTTCTGTCCTTGATAAGAGGAAGCAGGTGCTGATAGAATATGACAGGGCAACATGTGGGAGATTGTTGGAAATGTCCCTGCTTGTGACTGTCATGTGATAAAATCCCATTCTGTTATGGAAATACAGGAAATGGAAAAACAGTAAAAGGTCTCTGGTGACTCCTAGTCCTGCTTGACCTTAGTGCTGCGTTCGATACGGAAGACCATAACATACTTTTAGATCGCTTACACAATTATACCGGTATCCAGGGACAGGCATTACAGTGGTCCAGATCTTATCAGACAGATATCAATATGTCCATTTAAATGGGGAATCATCAAATCTAACGCAAGTAAATTATGGATTACCTCAGGGATCGGTTTTAGGACCCTTGCTATTCTCCATATACATAAAAACACTTGGAAACATTATTAGAAAACATGGAATTAGCTTCCACTATTATGCAGATGATACTCAGCTATATATCTCATCAAGACCAGATGATTCCTTCCAGCTATCCAAATTGGCAGAGTGCATCGAAGATATAAAACATTGGATGACTACTAATTTCCTTTTAAATTCTAATAAAACAGAAATATTACTTAACGGACCAGAGACACTTAAACAGAATATTTCGGGTTATAGCCTGCAAATTGAAGGCTGGACTGTTACTCCAACAAATACAGTTAAAGACCTAGGCGTTATATTAGACAGCAACCTGTCATTTGGAAATCACATCTCAAATGTGACACAAACAGCCTTCTTCCACTTTGGAAATGTTGCCAAATTACAAAATATTCTATGTGTTGCTGGTGCAGAGAAGCTTATTCATGCATTTGTGACCTCAAGACTTGACTACTGTAATGCACTACTTAGTGGTTGTCCTGCATCATCAATAAACAAACTACAGTTAGTTCAGAATGCAGCTGCCAGAGTTCTAACCAGGTCAAGGAAATACGATCACATAACCCCAATGTTATCAACCCTTCACTGGTTACCCATTAAGTATGATATTGACTATACTATGTCATATATTCTGTCACATTACAACCCATCACGCTCTCTAAGATCTCAAAACTCTGGACTTTTGATAACACCTAGAATAACTAAATCTACCAAAGGGGGCGGAGCTTTCTCATACGTTGCACCTAAACTCTGGAATAGCCTTCCCGATACTATTCGAGGGTCAGACACACTCTCCCAATTTAAATCTAGATTAAAGACACATCTTTTCAGCAAAGCATTCACTTAATGCATAATATGCTAAATAAACCACTGGGAAACTGCATTTATTAGATATTATTTACTAATGATCTTGATTGTTCTATAAACACCATGATCTGTGCTCTGTTTTACCTTTTTGTGTTTTTTTATTTTTCTTATTTTCTCCTGTAAAGCTGCTTTGGAACAATGCACATTGTGAAAAGCGCTGTATAAATAAAATTGAAAATGAATCGAATTGAACCTTAGAAATGGATTTAACACAAGAACCGCCAGAGTTCGCTGTATACCTAACACCGCCAGCGGGTAAAATTGACCCATGCACATGAATATTGTTTCGATATTGCTAAAAACCATATTATGTCACTGTTTTATGTGACTGTCATCACAAAGTAATGTCTAGAGACATGAAATGATAATTTTTTAGTCATTAGCTATGTTTTTGTGCTGTTGTTTTATGTTCAAAGCTAAAGTAAGAAAATCACTTTTCTCAGC
This sequence comes from Triplophysa rosa, assembly GCF_024868665.1. Classification (NCBI taxonomy): domain Eukaryota; kingdom Metazoa; phylum Chordata; class Actinopteri; order Cypriniformes; family Nemacheilidae; genus Triplophysa; species Triplophysa rosa. Next base: position 11,051,500 of record NC_079894.1, read on the forward strand.
GGTATATAGTTGATGCAACGACGAAGTTTCACCTAAATAACTATTAATTTGTTTAGTTATATCATGTATAAGTTGGACAAGAGAACAAAACATGGTGTAATCATAAAAAATAAAGGCTTGAGGTAAATTGGACCCGACTGCTTTTAAAGGTATAAATGCACTGCTTTTAATCTGGTTTTATCTAAACATTTTTTAACAACAGGGGATTGTAACACAATTTTATTAAAAGTCAAGACTTGGATATTTTGTTGAAAATGTACATTTGAAAAACATCCACGGGTAAATTTTCCCCCTGGAGGTCCTAGTGTTAAGGATGTAAAGTTTAGGATTTAATCTAAACTTGTTTAGGGTTTAATCGTTAGTCTAGTTTTTGACCACAAGGTGGCAAAAAAGTCAAAGAGATTCTTACAAAGGCCCAAGTTTACAATGTTTAAAAATAGTTTCTATTGTGTGTTTGAGGTGAAGTTCAGTGCTTCTTATTTGATGTTGCACATAGGTACACATTATAGAAGATTAGTTTATTGTTATTGTCACACATTATTGCAACAATAGTTTTTTTCTTATTTAAAAAATGATGCACCTTCGTACGAACAGTTTTTTGTTCAGCAAAAGGTTTTTAACCTGCAGAAAGTATTGATTAAACCAGTTGCTTTATATTGAACCACTACAATTATATTGTTTCTCTACACACTTTTGTCATGTTAATTTATTTATCTAATGTATTGAATTGCTCTCACAGCAAAAGAATTTGTGCCTCTAATGCTTTAAACGAGTAATTGAACACCAAAGTGAACTCCACTCATGGAAAATGCTTTGAGATATTTGATTATGATAGCGTTCTTCAAATCCTTGTGTGAATGTTTGCAATTATGAAGGTTAATAAGAGTAAGACTTGGATATTTATCCAATTCATTCAATGGTTAACGTGAAACATTCCAGTAATACCTCATCTCAGTTCTCTCTTGTCATGTACAACATCGTTTACTTAGTGCCCACAAGAAAATCCAACTAAAATATTTATTAATAACATCTTTGTTTTAAAGCTTTGAAAATAAATCGGAAACATATGTTCAGCTGTATCCTATTAAAGGGAAATTATCACTAATTGGAACCGCATTTATTGAAACCACTGTAAATTGTTAAAAACACTGTAAAAACCACTGATAGGGTACAGCACAATGGATTGTTAAGAAACACACAGTGGTAAGCAATGAAGATTTGTCAACTTTTTAACAATATTTGTGATAAAGGTCTAGAGAAATTGTTACAATTTTGCTCTTTCAAGCAGTTTATAGATGAACTTTAACTTTTGGGAAGACTAAATTCTTGTCGTATGTAAAAATATGAATTTTATTCTGTCGGAATCCAAGTGAAGTATACCAATACACATAAAATGTTCTTATAAAATGTATAATATTTATAATAAGCCATATTTCTGCATTGCAGTGGAACGCCTGCTGTGTAATTCAGACCAGAATCATGCCATAATCTGCTCCTCATTAGGACCAAATCTGTTTGCAATGAACACAGAATCTAAAAGCAACCCATTCTTTTCATTTGCTTTATTTGTATATTACACTGCAGGTCAGCCAATGTATTTATAAAATGCTTTGTGAAATAACACTGGACCGGTCCCGGAAAATCAACACTCTCAAAAGTAAACTATTAAAAGTAAATCACTAACGGTGGGATTGATCACTATTTTCTACTATATAACCCAAACAAAATCTGGCAGTAAATGGTTATTATATTTCATGTAAAGAGAGAGGTTTTATTCTTTACTGATTCAGCTGCTTTTTTAGTTTCCAGGTTGTTTCATTTATTATTATGTGGGTAACTGCAGCAACATACAGTATGAGTTTATAGTTAAAGGGCCTGTGCGCTCTGAACATGCCAAAAATGATTTGTCTCTTAGTTTGTTCATTAATATTCCTAGTCCTATAAAATATTAAAGGCAAAGTATGTAATATAATGTTTTGACCTTTTGCCCTTATGAATGGAATAGGTGAATTTTCTCCCAATGACCATTGGGTGGTGCCAGCATGGTTTTACACTTCATTTCAGCATAGCAATGTGTTTTCAAAGTGCAGATCTTTGTTAAGACAGACAGATCTAGTTGTAGAGTGCAATAAAAACATTTGTCGCAAAATGTCAAAACTGGCTTGATATTAGCCCATATGTACAGACTAGCCAAACCTAATTGGGTTTACATGCATGTAAAGTCCACAGAAATGTGGTTAGATCATCTAATAAATATTTTGACCAACATCCCTTGGATAATAATGTTTTATTGATTATGCGTTCTGTTATTAGATTGAAATTTAACCCTGGGCACATTCTTACAGCTGACAAGAAAGAGCATGTTGTTCTCTCTCTCGTGGCCTTGTTGTAGATGGCAAGTAATGCCCTGTTGATTAAGGAGAGGGAAAATCCAGGAAGTAAAACCTCAGAGAGACAATAACAATGGTGTGGTTTTTATTTGGGGGAATCCCACAGCCCAAAATCACATCCATATTGGCAGCGATCAAACATCTAGCAGGTCCTAAACATTTACTGCACACACTCATTAAAGATTATTAAAAACATCACAGAGAAAGCATTAGGCAGGTTTAAACTGTGAAAGACATTTAAAGACTTTGCAGTCTAATTGGAAACAATGGCAGAAAATAGAAACTGTTGGGCCGGTAAAATGCAGCTGTTAAAAGGATTGTACAAAAATAAAACATGATCTGTCTGGTGGTTTCAGTTAATATATGGCTGACCTCAAAATGTGAATAAAGAGGACAACAGAAAGCCTAATAACCAACTTAAAACATGTTAGTACTTATTTTTTATCTATTATTATTATTTCCTTTTATTTCTAATCGATGTAATTTAGCTGCTTTGCAAAAACATAAATTGTGAAAAGCACTATATAAATAAAATTGAATTATTGTAGATGTTTCTTTTTTCAGTCATTTCATTTTCACATGTTGATTTAAGCAAGCCCAGTGAGTTGAAACAAGGGTGATAAAGGTGTTTGTCGATTTTTTATGCTGTTTTTTCACCCTATTTTGGTCAAATAAATTATTATTCATCCAAACTGTCAACACCATAAGCTGGTGATACAGAAAAGAAACCAGTAGATTTTCTATCCAGCTGTTTAAGGTTGATCAGGGTTATTAAAAAAAGCAGTCTGAATACAGAACCAATCCCAAAGAAAAACACAATTTTTTTTTACAAGTTCACATTTTGATGTCATACAGCAAAACAGCACTGCTTTGACTTAAAAGTCAACTGGACCTCTCTAAAAAAGTCACCTGTAATCAAGTCAGAGTGTCATCATTCTCCAAACTGGAAGTTACAAAAAAGATTACAACTTTAAAAACAACCTCTGTGACTCATATTAACAGGGCGTTCTCATTAAACGCATTGAGCTAAATGCTTTAAAAAAAAATTGTGATATGTTAAGGATTGGCAGTGACAGACCCCATAGCCAACACGCTGTCAATGCCAGATCAGTTATTATGAACAGAGGCAGCTCTCTCCTCGAGGTATCTCTGCACACTGGACCTCAAACCACCAGGCCATGGGAAAAACATGAACTTGGAAGTGCTTTTCTAAGAATGATGTGTATTCATTCCCCTTGCTTTTACATGAATCAGGCCCCAAGGCCTGATTATTAATGACTAACGTGGTCATATTTCCAATGGCTGATTGTAGTGAATCTCTTTGGGCCATGTTGGTGCCATATGTTACCGACTGAAGCCATTGCACATTCATTGCTAAAATATGCTACAAACAAAAACATGGGGAAATGAATTGGAATTTATCCATCGATAGCTACACAAATGTATCACTAGACATGAAATAAGGCTTTTTAAAGCTTTGCATATCTAACGCAGTACAGTTTAAAGCAAAGAAGGTGTGGATTTGGACATTCACGCATATCCAGTGTGTGATGGTTAGAGGTTATACGCCTCTGCTGATGTGATTTATTATCAGTTCTGGTTGGAACTGAAGTGTTTTACTCGCGGCTGAATAAACCAATAGAGAGAGAGAGAGAAAAGGATGGAGGAATAGAGAGGATGAGAGATTAGGAGACCATGCTGCCACTGAATCAGTCACACTCACCACGTGTGTTGTGTTTAGACAGCTGCTGGTGAAATGACCTGTCTGTGGGTAAGAAACATGCTCTCCTCGTTGTAAATCATCTCTGTTATGGAGATGGGAAAGCTCAGAGCATTTCGAAAATAATAGTCATGTCATCCTACAACACGCTGACACACGAGCATGGCCAATAATGAACTTTTAAATGAAGTTCTAACCATATTTTTGGGAGGAGTCTGATCCTTTGGTCCTATCAGTCATCTCACGAACGTATATAAACAGTCGCCATACGTAATGCCAGTCACGATTTTAAAAGCGTTCTTTCTCCATCTCTCTTTTTTAGTTGACCTTATGTTGTATCAGTCCTTTCCTTTGTATCAAGCCCCAAGTAGATCCTTCAAGGACAGCACACCACACCGTTGCTGCGTCCCAGTTCGCATACTACCCGTCCTAAATAGTATTCGAAAATAGAATTAGTATGTCCCAAATCATAGTATGCTGAAATGAGTATTCTCAAAGTACCTGGATGGTCTTCTGTTTCCGGTGAAAATTCAAAGTTTAGTGTTTAGTGTTTAATGTTTAGTGACAATACAATGCATTAATAAAATTTAATAGAAGATGCATCTATAAATGAATAAATGTAAGTATACAGTAAACATAACATACAAAATAATAAATGAATAAATACTTAAATGCAAGGAAGAGCTGTATTTTGATTTTCATGACAGTTAAGGGTCACAGTGTTGTCTAGGCAACAACCACCACTTCCGTTTCGCGGTAGTATGACCCAGTGCGCGCATACAGTTTTGCTACGCACTAAAATGAATATACTTTTCCATAACAAAAACAGTACATACTTTAAGGGCATAGTATAAGTAGGCGAAATGGGACGCAGCGCATGTTTATTCAGCATTATAGGGTTAGTTCATCCAAAAATGAAAATTTTCAAAACCTCAAGTTGTTACAAAACTTTATATAATTCTTGGTTCTGTTGAACACAAAAGAAGATATTTTGAAGAATGTGGGAAAACTGGGGGTTCTGGGGCACTATTGACTACCATCAGTAGTGCCCCAGAACTGTTTGGTTACAAACATTCTTCCAAATATCTTTCCTATGGTATTTCGCAGAACAATGTAATTTACACAGGTTTGGAACAACTTGAGGGTGAGTAAATGATGACAGAATTTTCATTTTTGGGTGAACTGTTCCTTTAAGTACTGGGTGGGCAGATTGACTTGTAATATTTGGTTTGATTGAACAATAACGGCAAATTCGCCCATTTACCTCAACTCACTGCTCCAGGTCTACATCCCCTCCCGTCATCTTCGGGCTGAAAATGAGCGACGCCTGGTTGTTCCATCACAGCAAGGCACCAAATTGCTTGCAAAAACCTTTACTCATTCGGTTCCCCTGTGGTGGAATGAAGCCTACACCCAAACTGCAGCATCCTTCACAAGTTTAAAAAAACAGCTCAATGCATACCTGTTCCGCATTTATTTGACTAACTAATAACTCTGACTGTCTGTCTGTCAAAAAAAAAAATGTTGTTCATTATCTCCTTTACTTACTCCAGTTTTAATCCTCATAGTAGCGTGGCCTTGTAAACCAACGGTACTGTTTAGCGTGTTGACAGAATGTTTATATGCTCTTCTACTTGTAAGTCGCTTTGGATAAAAGCGTCTGCCAAATGAATAAATGTAAATGTGCACCATTGACACTTCTGTGCTAGTTAGGCTTAAAGTTCAAACGAGACAAAAATACAATTTGGTTTAATTATTTGTAAAGATAATCTAATTTATGTTATTAAATAGCCATGTTTATATTTAATTTATAGGCAATATTAAAATGCACCAGTCGAGTTGACTCGCAGTACCTGGATGAGCCAATCAGAATCAAATATTTCAGAGTTGTGTATTTCATCTAAGTTTAATTCCAGGAAATAATGCTGATAATGGAGTAAAAGTACAAACCAAGGGGGCGAAGAGAGAAAGAATTGAATAAAAAACTAAATCAAATAATTATTTATTTATTTATTACATTGTAGCAATAACCCAGCAGCTCACTGTACTGTTTCTTTTAGCTCATTTGTCATTGGCTAGAGTTTGTAGGGGTGATGAGGCATTGATCATGTGATATGAGGTTTAAGCCAGGCTGGGCTCTGAGAGGGGAAGTGCACAGCATTCCTCAACAATCCCTACTGAGGAGTGGCTGAAAACTGATAGTGTTGATCTTCAAGTCACGCTATGGCAAAATTCATATGGCATAAGCATAAACTATTCCTACCCCTTCCACCATTATTTTACTTTTTAAATTTAAATATCTATTTGGAGCTAATGGTGTGGAGATAATAGCATAAAGGGCTTGGGTTTGAATGCTTTCTGTATTATTGGCACTATGCACAGCTGAGCTCTACAAAAACTTTATGCATTTGTATGTACAGATTTATGAGAGGTATTTTATTTTTAATGTCAAAACCATGTGGCACATATTAAAGTGATAGTTCACCTGAAAATGAAAATTCTGTCATCACTTACTCACCCTCTTGTAATTTCAAACCTGTATGACTTCCTTCCTTCCGCAGAACACAGAAGAAGATATTTTGAAGAATATAGTTAAAGTGGCCCTAACACACGCGGTTTCTGCCAATCGCATATTAATCTTGAGTACCTATAGAGTAGTATTGCATACTTCATATCTTCGAAGAGTATTTAGTTTGATCACATTTATAAAAGATAGATACAGCTGTAAGATTATTTCCGAAAGCATAGGGAACGTGCAGGGGGGGGGGCTGGGGTAGGCTGAACTAAAGCACGTGCACATCCATTGCCAACAAAACACAGACATCAGTTTCACTCACCGCATGCGGTTCATGTCCGGCAACTTTTAGAGCTGGGACAACTCAATATATCAGTTTCAAACGATCTCCAAATCCAGCGTTATATCCACCGTTTATATAACATTCATCACCCAAAGGCAGTGAACAAACAAACACATAAACTTCACGAACATATGCTCTCTCTCTCCTGCACACAAGTGAAAGTGACGTCTGCGCATGCTCCTTCTACTGCTCTCCTTGCTGCCGCATGCTTTTCCGGGAGAATTGTCCAATAAGGGACTAAGAAAAATTGTTAAAAAACAGTTTTATATGTTCGAATGACAGGTTTGAAATGACAAGAGTGAGTAACTGTGCGTTCACACAGCCAGCGACAAAGTGAGGTGATGTCATTCATTTCAATGGAGAGCCGGCCACTTCCGGCTACATGAGCGACAGTGACTGTTGGCAACAGGAAGTGGACGTGTCTAGCGACGCAACAAAGTTGAGATTTGCTCAACTTTATGCAAATGATGAGCGACATTCGGGAGCGACTATCGATAGGAGTAAAGCAACGGAGCTCATGTCATCCGTGTTTATGAATATAACTAATGCAACCAAAGCTAGGAACACCTTCTGACAACCTAATAGCAAGAGACTAGCGACACATTGCGACAGAGTCACTGGCGGTGTGAACGCACAGTAAACTATGAGAAAATTTTCATTTTTGGGTGAACTATCACTTTCAGTAAATGATTTTTTCTTTTAAGAAGCACAAGAGTATTTGTTAATATGAGTTCTCTTACTGCTTCTTCTGTGCAGTGGTTCTGAAGAAAAACTGAGCCTGCTCTTGAGTCATTCTGTGAACTAGCAAGATGATGGAAAACAAAAACCCACGCCTTCACTCTCCACCCTTTAAATGGTCTTTGAACTATTTCCCTTCATAGTATAGTCAAAGTTTCCAGATTTAAAGGGGGAATTCTTTCCATGCTGAGTCAACAGTTACTTCAACTTTCTTAGCAATTTAATTTGACAATTACATAACAGCAATATCAAAGGGATGGCGTTTAAAGCCTTTTTGTCTCTATATTTTAAGAGGGTCAGTGACAAACGACATCTTGAATTGCATTTATTTATACACCTGTAGGACTTGAAACTGAGACGTTCTTAACATTTAACAAAGGTTCTCAAGCAGAGAAAAGCATTTCATTTGCAAGGAAGACAAACTTAACTTAGTCTCAAAGGCCCAAGAACTAATCCTGATATTTCTAATTAATAATAAATGTTTTTAGGAAGCTATTATTGAATTGCAAGTGTGGATCTCTAAGCGTTAAAGATTGTGAGTCTTTAAAATTATTTTGACTAAATTCCATTCTTAAGATTCTAATCACGGCTTTACAGAAACCCACAAAAACACTTTTTAAGGGGAAGTTTGCTCTATACTTGTTTAGTGTCGGTTTGCTGTTTCTTCTGTGTATCATCTTTCATGACTCATGACGCGACTTCTCTCAGAGAACACACAGGTTTATCCCCAATTAGGGAGGACTGGAAAATGAATTAGGGAATCTTGTAAATCTAGCATGTAAATAAAACACACATTGGAATCCAGTCGAAAACTTGCCGCAGTCGCCCACCACTGTGTTTATAAAATACTCTGGCAGAGCTCCTGATCGACCCTAATCAAAACCAAATGAGAGAAAAAGAGAGAGAGGGGGTGAAAAGAAAAAAAAACAGAAAGTGGCAAAAACTGAGGAGAGAAAAGAATTGAACACCATTAAAATACTATTCAATACAATTGCCGGCAGATTTGAAACAGATGACTGAAGTGTTATAGCCTTTTCAACTAGATTTAGCTTTCTTTTTAAAATATGATTAAATCAATTAATACTGTATCAGCGGCATATTCTATCACTATTTTATAATAATTTAGTGTTTTCATAATTTCCTTCCAGTAAGGAAATATAAGCATATAAGCATTCCTGATATTTTAATGACATTCAAAATGACTTTATTCTTGAACAAACAATACTGAACAGACTTTAAGTCTCACTGATTTAATTCCTAGCTTGTAGTGGGAGATGCAAATCGACTCAGACTCATCTACTGTAATAAGAATGGTTAATGCCATTTAGTATCATGGAGATGTCTCTGCCATACTGCCAATTAGTTATAATTGGAAAACTAAACTCCAGGGGTCACATCCGCATGCTGTCAGTGTGCAGAGAGCTGCCATAAAGGAAATTGAAGGCAGATTTTCAAGGAATGGCCTGCTGACCATACCTCTGTTTAGGGTGAACATTCTCAGGCACAATGTTATATACAGTATATATATATACATATATATATATATATATATAGTCACATATAATGAGATTAATTAGTTTCTTTCTCAAAATGTTCTGAGCCTGTTTCCAGGAGCTATTTGTACGTAATTGTCCATAATCTGATCATTAGTTGCCAATAAAGTTTCAAACAAGCTTGATAAAGTGATAACATGCTCTCCCAAAGTCCAAGGAGATGTGTAATTGAGTGTGTAAATCAGTGGAATTTGTTACATGCAGCAGGGGCCTGATTGTATTGAATATAAGAGTGAGTTATGATAAGGCAACACAATAGCAGGCCTGTTTTTGGCCCTTATGAATGAGTCCACTTAATCAGCCTGGGGAGGAAGGTGCAAAGCCTCAGGGACAGATGTATAATATCGCTACTTCCTTCCATAAGGCTGTATTGCAGATTTATGGTGTGGCTACTTTGTTAGAAAAACTCTCTCATGCCGTCTTCCACCGCAACCTGTTTTCCTTCTCCTGGAGTTTTAGTGTAGTGTTGTTTCCATCACTCAGGGAAATAGGGAGTTGCCATAAACGAAACAGAGAGGGGCTGGCAAAATTAAAAGAAGTTTGCTTGGTCCACACTCTGAGGAAGGATTGTACTTTCTAGCAAGTCATTTTTTATACTGCGGTCACCTTCAGGGTAAATAGCAGTTGTCTTATATACTAAGGATGACGCAAAAATAAAAAGTTACTGATTTCATTATAGAAATAGTCTCCACAGTCAGCCAATTAAAGTGTTAAAGGGGTCATATGGCGCGAACACATGTTTTTCTGTGTCTTTGGTGTGTTATCAGTTGTCCATGCATGTATTAGACACGTAAAATTGCAAAAATGAAAGTGTGGGAACAAAAGATGCATTCTATCTAAAAGCGAATGCTCACCCAGACCTGCCTGAAACGCCTCGTGTAACCACACCCCCACAAATCTACGTCAGTTCGTGGTTTGATTTGACTAAGACTGCCCAAATGTATACGCAAGTAAGGTGGGCGTACCTGTCAGTACAATACGCCCTTTTCACATGACGTCTCGCATCTTCCGTTCTGCCACGAAGCAGTGTATCATTACTTCCGCTAGCACTCCAGTTCATAAGGTGGCGGTAATGCATCTATAAGCTGATTTGCCAACTGCCAGTAAAGCTCAAGAAGAAGAAGTTACTTCCGCTAGCGCCTCAGAATGGAGTTTACCAAGTCCCTTGCACATCTGCCACAAATACGTCTAGATGATGTACAACGTCTTGCAGACAAATTTTCGCTAACGACAAGATCAAAGCTAGAGAAAGGATACAAATTCTTTGTTGAACAGTACCTGTTTGATTATGAAGGTAAGTGTTTTGTTTTCTTTTTGTGTTAGTGAAGGTGCTAGGATAAGTACTTGAATACGTGTTCTGTCAGTTTTTTTCTCACTGTTGTTAAATTCCAGCGCGACGGCAAAACGGAAGTTCTTCTTCTTCTTCGTCTTCTTGTTTGTTGCAAGACGGATGTTATGATACACTGCTTTGCAAAAAGGCGGAAGTTAAGTGATGTCATTGTGAAAAGGGCATATTGCTTTGGAACCTGATGTTCCAAATATGGTAAGAAGCATTACATTTCCATCACACGCTTGCAGTATTCGACCAATCACTACGCACTGGTTAACTGGCCAATCATAGCACACCTCGCTTTTCAGAGCGATGAGCTTCGTAAAAAAATCCACACGTTTCAGAGAGGCGGGGCAAAGAGGAGATACAAACATGCACGGTATGTGGAAATACAGCATTTTTTAACCTTAAATCATGTATACACATTGCATTACATCTAAAACAAACAATAATATTCGTTTTAGCCGTGACATATGACCCCTTTAAAAAACAGGACTAGTCAGGACATACATGTACAATAAAAAAATATATTAGCTCACTGGTATGTGTCATACTTACAGCCCATTCCAGATGCATTGTCTGGTCCAGTCCAGTGTCTGTTGAATTTCAACAAAATCAAACCTCAGGAGTGACAAAGTCATCCAACAGCAATGTGACACACGTGAAAGCTGTGATCAAAATAATTTTTAACCTTTTTCTAAATACATTTACAAATATTACTGTTGTATTTCTTAAAAGTGAATATGAACTTGTTTTCTTTGCAGTATTTGAGGTCTGAAAAAAAGAGCAGATGACCTGTTTTCTGGAAATAAAGGCAAATAGAAACAAAATTTGTATTTGAAATTTGGGAGAAATATTTCAAAAATCATAATTTTACCTAAACAGATACCTATTTATAGTAAATTCAGAAAAACTTATTTTTTTAAACTATATTTTATATATTTTCTTTACTTACACCTTCAAAAGTTTAAAGAAAAGTGCTACAAAAGTTTCTTCCCAGTGATGCCATAGGAACCACTTACTCATAGGTTCTTATAAAAATCTGTTTTTTTTATCTTCCAAAGAACCCCTTTTCACTATAAATAACTTTGTGTGAAACAGAAAGGTTCTTTGGATGTTTAAGGGTTCTTTCTGGAACCATACAGGCAAACATGGTTCTTCTATGGCAATGTGAAGCACCCTTGTATTTATATTTTTACACATTTTAAAATAAAAGTAATCTCAGCACTATGGATTGACAAAATTGTAATGAATGTATAGGAATTTTGCTGTGACTAAAAGTTACAGTTACATCATATGTACAAAACAGAGAAGGAAATGTCTTCATTACACCCATACTATTAAATCATTTTGTACAGCATTTCCTCCAATTGAACGTTTACAGTTTTGCCTCAACTCTCACTCGCTTGCTGGACATAAACTACCTGATCTGTAACGAACCATGACAGATGCTAACATCACTGTTCACTCACAGTGAGGGAATGGAGTCAGAAAGGCTCATATGGGCGGTGTTGGCCACAAGGTCTTCTCCTCTGGGAGAGAGCGAAGTGAACAGGCTAACACAATGTTGGATTTTTTGCTCTGATCCTTTCTGGTTGTTCTAGAGCTTTTCTAGAAGGCGTTTTTATGAGATGTTGATTTCAACTCACATCTCCTACAGGCAATCTGGAAGACTTTCAGAAACTGTCGCAACTTAATGATTAACTTGATCTCACTGGAATTCGTAACTACTTTAAGAGGTGGCTTATTCATATGATTTCGTACATTGTGAATCGCACAAAAGCGTAACAATTACTAGAAAAAAACTATACTGGAACCGTTCCCTTAACGTCACTTGTGCGAAAGCGAATCGTACTAAAATGAGATCGTACAAATTCATACGAATTAGCCAAAATTAGCCAAATCATAAAATACTTGCGCTTTTGCCATGATATTGTGTTGTAATGATCAAGCATAAATGTTATTTCAATAGAATCATTATAGACTCTCAAAAGTTGTTTGTAATGCCTCTCTCTTCTGACTATGCATAAAAAAATCTGGGGTAGCACATCTTTCATCAGATCCATGACCTTTTTGTGCACTCTCCAGACATATTCTTTCAACTTGGAAAGATCATTTTGGTCATCATCATGGCTGGAACACAGCAGGCGGGGCTGATGGTTGTCAGTGTGAAAGAAGGGGACCACAGTTTTGGCTCCTCTTGTCTTCTGAATGAATTCCTCAAATATTCTCAGCCAAATTCAAAGCCTCACAGTTTCCAATATCTTCACATGCCAAGGACGTGTCTGTTTGGTATTTGATAAAAAGACCCTGGGATAGAATTCATTAGAACAGCAGACAAAAATGGTGTTTCTTTATTGACTGGGCCAAGCCCATATTATGAACAAGTTTATTTAACCTTTAAAGGTGTTAACAATATTTTCTTTACTAGTCTAAACATGATGGTATTCTCATGTGACACAGTTATCATTTTGGTGTTTAATTGAATCATAATTGAATCACTGATAACAATGTTTTTCTTCATACACATTCTTGTACTTAAATACATTTTTGGCATCCCCTTCATTTCTATGGTGAATGGTTTCTATTGTGTACTTTTTACTTTATTTGTATTTTCATGCATTAAAGGAATCAAAAATGATCCCCATTGACTTGACCGTAGTCATTTTTATTCCTACTATGGAAAGTCGAAGGGGACATTTTTTTAAATAAAATGTATTAGTAGCTGTTGAAATGTTTGTAATGTAAACCTTTACATCTTTGTCTTTTATTCAAGATTTCAAAACGAAATTATTGAAATCAAACTAACTTAAAAAGTAGGCATGCACCGTTGCCCCCTTTTGTACATCAAATTTGTTCTGATTGGCCGTGATTACGCATGTGGTGCCTCACAAATTGCTCATAACTGGAATCTTATTGCGTCTTGTGTCATGAAGGACACTGTGTGAGAAAGGCAATGGCCTACGGAGAGATCAAAACACACTTTCAACCAATGCTAGTTTAACTTATCCCCCACCCCGCTCTCTGTTGCGTTCTCTCTCCGTATTTTTCTCTCTCTGACTGTCTCCTCCCTAATGTGCTCCAGATGTGGAGGTTGATGGGGGTGAGCTGCTCGCTTGTCATCCGTAGAGCTGTCTGTCCATGGAGAGGCTCTGTCAGTAGGTTTCAGGGTGCAGAGGGATGATGTGGGGGTGGGGTGAGCATATGAGCACAGCTCATAGGGCTCAGGTCAGAGCTAGACGACATCTGGAAGCACTTGGGATCAGTGAGCTCAGGCTGTGAAAGGTAGGATGGACGTCCAGCCAGGGGGACCGAAGAGACAACGTGAATGTTTTTGTCTTTCTCTTCTAGTCTTCCTTTACCAACTCACCCTGGGACAGGAGCAACGTTTCATTTATTATTAAGTGCAAATAAACATATGCTGTGAAGACAATCACGGAATATGCACATTTTAAAGTCATAAATTCACTCGAATGTGATTGGTTGATGTTGGCACGAGGACAGTATCGATTTCATCCAGCTTTCTGCATGTGTCATTAAAGAACCTTAAACGAGTGACTCACTTTCTTAAGGAACCTTCAAAGCCCATTGACCTTGAAATAAATGGTTGAAAGAGGGTTGTGTTAAAAAAAAAGCTGTTGAAATGGGAAATAGCTCCTACTCCAAAGTGAACATCCACTATATAGCAGGTCCTCTGAGGATGGCTGTGTTTGGAAATGGTTTGACTCATGAACTGGTGGATCATAAAGATTCCACGGCAAATTGGATGGAACAAGCCCAGCTTGTGGGGAGAAGCCACATTAAAGGCGGCATGATTGGAATAATGACAGGAATTTTAATATAGATGCATCATCTAAGAAAAGGTTTAAGCTTGGTTAGTCGTGAAACACAGAATCCCTTTTTTGTCTATTATTGCTAGGAGCAGTTAATCTTTGTTTGTCATCCAATCAGGAACATTGAAGAAGTCTTCAGACTTGTTGGACGCTCCTGCCAACTCTCATGGATATTGGCAGGCCTAGGGCAACCATTTATTTAATGTGAAACAACTTTTTTATTCCATTAGGCTTATGAATGAGCTTTTTAGAGTTTGAATAATAGCATACATTCAAACTCAATCTGACTAAAGGTGCTACACAGACTACAAGGGCTAGAACCCAACAAACAACTAGTACAATTAGGCTCTGCTTGTCAACTTGAAATATTTTCAGGATTAAGAAAAAACATGAGAAGCAAGTTTTCTAGTGGACAACAATCACCACCAAACATGTTATGAACTTGTCATTGCCATTGGTGACGTATGAAGCAAATCATACAAAACCATACGATTATAAAGTATCGCAGAGATTACGTATTATTTTGGGCCAACCCCCGAAGAAGCGGCGCACTGGTTCCCATGACCGAAAGCCTATGAATTTTTCCCATAGACTTCTGGCAGATCGCAAAAAAAGATCTCTGTGATTAACAAAGGGTTATGATATTTATACATTTTGTCTATCAATATAATAATCTTTACAGATTAACACAATACTCGCTATTTTTGAAGCATAAATACAATCGCCGGAAAAAAGCTAACATGAGGCTATAAACAGACTACATTACTACCGTCGCTCGATATCAACGTCACCACCACCAATCCTCCGACAACTTTTTCAAACTTTATTAAAAACGTGTTCCCTAAGTAATTCCTCCGCGAATAAATCCCGTACCACTTTTAAAGAGATTTGTGTCCATGTTGCATTATTTTTTAGATTTCTATGCGTGATGACGTTTAATCTCCCCGCCAAAGGATAATCGCTTATAATTAGCAACTTGTTAGCAACCGCCGTTTTTAAGACACGATAAAGCTTTAAAAAACTATGTCATAGAATAAAACATGAACATATTTAGAGGTTTTGTTCACCACAGACCCTATTTTAAGGATTTTAACAACAACAAAAAACATTAAAATAACCATTGATTTTGTGGCGATGGAACAGGAAGTGCTAAAATGCTAACTCGCTTCCGGGTTTGCATACAAAAATACATCAGTTGTGTCCCAAATGACATACTATACTATGCACTCAACCATGTAGTGTATGAATTTAAGAAGAGTAGTATCGTCCCAAATGGAATACTAAACGGTTTTATATTTTTTACAGACGAGCGCAAATGACGTCAATCTCACGGCACGATGCGTGTGAATAAAAATAAATTTGTATATTTAATGCTATTTTCATCTGTTTTGCCCAGCATTACCTTAGTCAGCATCAGATTGAAACATAATCACTCTGCAGGAGAGTTTTGCTCGAACAGCGTGTGATAGCCCCACCTCCCTTCTGCAACGTAAGCGAAACTGTGACCGTTGAGTGCGTGAACTGTCCACAGTTCCACGCTTCATATTTTCGGTTAAAAAAGTGCATCATCAGTGCACTTAATGTGCACTTCTTTTTTCACATTTTCAATGTGAACACACTACACATATAGAATAGAATAGTGCATAAGTGCGCGATTTGGGACACATAGCTATCATCTCTGTGATACTCTATTAGCAAAAAGTAATCCCGCCCCCAAACCTAACTGTCACTTGTGCACAAGCATCATACCACATTGAATGAATTCTCCTGAATTAGCCATTTCGGGAAATAGTTATGAATTGCCGTGAGATTGTGTTGGACTGAGCTGTAGTTTAGAATAACAGCGATGACAGCCAAAAGACTTCTTGAAACACAGATGAAAAGAAAAACACTCACCAGCTCACCCCCTTCCTACATCTGACTGTCTCTGAGGTCACGTGAGGTCACATGTAATCATCAGACCAAGGGAGCCATCAGGTACATAAACAAGCCAGTGTCAGCCTTTCAAAAACAGTCCATGGCCACTTAAACTCAAACGATGGCTTCCTGTGTCATAAACAGCGTGTTTTGAAAGTAAACATTCCTGTTCAACAACAAAAGAAATGTAACAGTACCGGCCCTAAACACTGGTTAAAAGACACAAAGTTTGCCACGCAACACCAAAGACTCCATCATCAGCTAGTGAAACGCACAGGCTGTTTTTCAGAGCAGTTGCCTTGTCGGCTGATTTTTTTCCTCGGCCTTTAAAAGGTTTTCAAATCCAAAGCAAATATACAACCATATTAAAGACATGATAGCTGGCAGGGGAAGAACATCAGCACTTGAAGTGTTTGGATCTCATGCTAACCCACCGGCTTGATTAGTTGAATCGAGATGCTTTCCCACTTTTGTTTATCCTAAGAAAAGAGTGACGGTGAAAACAGGCACATGCGTAGAAAAAGAACCACAGGAATCTTTGCTACGCTTTCTACTATTTCTCACGGAGCACCCGGGAGTCCTTAAAAATAGTTCTTTTACAGTTTGAAGGTGTGTTCACTCAGAGGAAGGAAAAGACTAACAACTTTCGTACATCAGCCGTCAGGCAGACACCGAGTAGCTTAAAGCACACAGAACATCTGCGCTTCTCTCAGGTTTATGAATTATTTCACTTTCGCTTTTCTCTCTGCTTGGTAATGGCGTAAAGTAAGTTTTATTTTGAAAGACCTCTTCTGAGGCTATGTACATAATGTAAGACGATATGTGATACTGAACTGTTGCCAGCAACAGAATAGCCAAAGAATAATCTTTCAGTAAAATTTATTATAAACGCATGCTCGTTGAAAAAATCAGCATATGCTGGTTTGGTATGTTTTGATGCTGGTTTGTGCTGGTTTAAGATGGTCATGTGCTTGTCCTTAGCTGGTCCTTAGCTGGTCAAACTAGCATCAAAACATACCTAACCCAGCATATGCTGAATCAAGTATTCATCTAATGTAGCTAAACAGACTTTTTGAGAACACAGAAATAACCTCTAATGCACTAATCCTAATACGCAATGCTATGACACTGCTTGGACATTTTTATTGCAAAGGTATATTACATGTTTAGATATATTTAGACAATATATATGGGGGAAATTAAAACAAGGATCCAAACTCATGGAAAAGATGTCATGGTTCAACATTACTTGCATACCGTAGTAATACTGTACATGGCAACACGTATACGTGTATGCCAAAATAAACATGTAGCCCTTGCTTGTCATGGGTAAAACAGAAAACAAGTGAAAAGTTTCAATAATAAAAACATTCCAAATCTCAGTTTGTTGCCTCAGTGCACGGTTATGAGTTCCAAGGAGGAATAAAGGGGAAATCCTGAAAATTTCCCAGATGTCCACAAGATTGTAGCATGTAAATTCCGCCGAGGTCATCAAATCCCTGTGGTCAGCGACAGCCTCAAGAAAATCTACAGTAAGCCACCACCATCAAAAGAGATGACCACACTCGTGCACACATTCAGTGCGAACAGAGAAAGTTTCCATTTTTGTGCTTTCCAAAACTGAATTTTCCCACATGTCACTTTCCCACATGCCAAGAACATATCATGTTCTCTGTAAATCATTGGTTTTGGAAAGCTTGTACCTTGGTAAAGTTCTCTTTGATTGCATTCCTTTGAGAATTAAATCGATAAGAGTAAAGACACATAGGAGAAAAGAATGTAAATAGTAGAGAGTCTGTGATAGAAAGCTTTGGTTGGGATGCTGGAAATACTGTGTTGTCCACTTCAGTTGACTGTGGGTACCTGGTTGAGACTGTATTCTTTGGCTTTTAGTCTCAGGTTAGCGATACTATTGGCCATGTTCATGCCCTGGGCAGTGTTGTTCGCCGCACATGATGGAGAATAGGTTGCCATGGCGCTGTAAAAAAAGGGTCAGGTTGTCAGGAAAATATTTTATCAAATTATTTAATTCAGATCTGAAATGCAAGTACTATCTTTATTTTTTATGATTATTGTTTAAAACTTGCGCTATCCAGTTGTCCTTTATTTATTGTGCATTGTACAGACTAATATACTATACTGTACAATATATAAGAAACCTTAATAAATTATATTTGCAAATATTGTGCAGAGCACACATTTATGTTGTCTTCTCAAAATCAGGCTGATGTTTAATGTACTAATATATCGAGGGGTGAGAGCCAGAGGGGTGTAAGTGACATTTCATCAACTTTACAGAAGAGCCAGAAAAAAATGTTTGATCTGACTTTGTGTATTGATTTCAATCTTTTATAATAAAGATTTTACGCACATGGATGACCGTATACTTACGTATTAAACAGTATTTAAATATTTGTTCAGAAGAAAACAAAAATATTTTTTTCAAATAAAAATGCGCCTTTTTGGCACCAATGTTTCAGCCATTTTGAATCATCTATCCACAGGCTTTTCTCCACAATGCTCCCTTTTGGCACCAACTAGCTTAGTATGTTTAGTCTTTTGGCTTCTAATGAATAACACCAAATTGTTTAAGATTTCACTTTTGTCATTTTGGCAGTAGAAAGAGCTCACTCAGGGTTTTATTTGATATATATATCTCTATTTCACCCAAAATGTCACGTCACTTATCCCCTCGATATGCAAATCTAGTTAATATAAGATTTTATACTACAGTAAAGTTCTGATGAGAGATTAGACTTGGAAACCATGGCATGCTGTCGGTTACAAACAAATTTGGAGAAATTCTCAGTATGTAGAAGAATAAACGGAAATGTGACCCAGTCTGTGAAAACAATGCTAATATCTCAAAATCGGGCATCATAGTTAGATTTCAACCATTAATATCACTGTCATTTAAATCTTTGACATGGTCTTATCAAGTCAATATTAAAGAAATAAAGATTATATTTTCACAGACTGTTCTTTACATTATGTTGGAAGATTTTATATAGAAAACAGCTGGGTTTTCACAGCCTGTGTCACAAATATTTTTACTGTACTACGCTAGGTAGCACGTTTTGTTTGCTTGCTTTTTGACAATGACAAAAAAATCTGATTAAATTTAACATGTAAGGTCACTCACTGTCTAGGACCGCGATTGTTTTTGAAAAAGTTAACTTTAACGCAAGGAACCGACCTGTACACGCTCACTCAATGGATCCAGGGACGAACTGACAGGATTACCTCCAGTTAAGTGGCCTGACATCTAACTTACACCTACCAGACAGAGAAACCAAGTGTGTAGTAAAGATGAGAGCGTATACATCTATAGATGCCTGCGTGTACTAACAGTGGCAAATGTTAGAAAATGCATTAACTTGAACACAAACCTGAAACTTAACATGAGCCTTCTCACTGTTCCCTATCCCTTTATACTAATGCACTTGTGACAACTAAAGAAAAACAGTTTCCTTTATGTTTAGTTTCTGGCCAATAGTTAAATGCTAGTTGTATAATCAACTAAGTTAGCTAGCACACCCTATGCGTTCAAAAGGTAACGCTACGTGAAAAATAACCTTGTTCCCCAGTTTCTGATTTTTAGACATACCCAAATCATAATCCACACCAACAAAAGACAGTAGTTTTTTAATCTTATGTTCAGTCCGCGCGTTTTATTGTGTTTAACTACAGCTGTCGTCAGTATTTTTGTTTTGCAATGGGAGCAGGTATGTGTTAAAATATCAAACTGGTTTCATGACATTAACAGGTCACACAATCTTATATTAAAAAGCTTTTATTATACTTTTATACAAATAGTGTGTGAGTTCAAATGAACAGTGTCCGTTTATTTGCACAAAATGAAGGTCGAAACTTTTTTCTCCTTGACAGCATGCCACAGACAATAAGATCCATAAATAAACAATAAATTGCAAATAACCAAGAATATTTGTATAACCCCTCTGGAAACTTTTCCTCATGAATGAGTATTGCGTGCAGAGGCATAACTCAACCCACTCTAGGCGGATATTAAATACTCAATACTTTATAACACATGATTTATGGAAACACTTAATTGACAGTGTCTTTAAATATTAGCTAGACATCTAACCTGTATGATGGTGAGCTTCCCCAGGACAGGTAGTCATTGGGTCTGGGAGCGGGACGAGGGACAATAGGCTGCTCCACGGCTGTTACTTCTCCTGAGAAAGACTTGAGCAACGAGGCATTCTTACTGGCCAGCATCGCACGTTCATTTCGCCTGAACTTAGCCCGCCGATTTTGAAACCACACCTGAGAAACCACAAAAGATTCTCGCATTGACATAGTGTAGAGAGCCGTTTTGCCAACTAGTTCAGATGTGCTTTAAGGTTATCCCCAGCTTCTTTACATTAAGTTAATTCCATACAATGTCTAATGTCTATGGCTTATAAAAAATATACTAACCTGCACTCGAGCTTCAGTAAGGTTGACCCGTCGTGCTAAGTCCTCTCTGACAAAAGCGTCGGGGTAATGTGTTCTCTCAAATACTCTTTCCAGGGCCTGCAGTTGGCTGCTATTGAATGTGGTCCTGTTTCGCCTCTGTTTACGCTTTTTCTTTTCCTCTGAGTTGAGTTGCTCATCTGAGGACACATAAATACACACTGTGAAATGAAGACGATGTTTGTCATAAACATCCTCATTTTAATACGTTTGTACTCATTCAACAACCTTATACTCTGAAGTGGAAGACAAATAAACAAAAAGAAAATTAACGTAAAACAAACATTTTATAAAGAATGAAAGTTATGGTGAATATCATTAAAGTTCTTATATGCATTTCTTGATTTTTTTATGCATTCTTGTGGTTCATAGACATAATCTTGCAAAAATGTGCAAAACTCAGTCTACAGAACTTCAATAAAATAATCACATCAAAAAGCTCACAAGTGACAATCCTTTCCATTTTTCCACATTTTTTACTTTGTTTTAAAGAGAAACATATTTCACAAAATTTTTTTAGCTTTTTGTAGTCAGACTCAGGCCAATACAGTGTTTTGGCTTTTTGCATACACAGTTTTTAGATATACAGTATCAATCAGTTCTTAAATCACTCCATAAAACTTCACTGAGTGGGAGAACGAATTGATTCGCTCCAACTCTTTCAAGGGCATAAACTTAAAACAAAGATAAAAGAAGAGGTTATCAATAGCAGACCATCAGCAAGTTGTAAATGTGACAGCTGCTGTGTGCAGAGTGACGACGAAAATCAACTGAGTTCTATGGGTTTTTATCAACAGCAAGGCTTTAATGAAACAGGCCTACGCTAAAGCCTACAAAAGATGTATCTCAGCTTTGGTTACGCATAAGTCATAAAATATAACGATATAAACAATATAAAAACGATATTAGACCTACAAAATTTAGGCTAAAGGCGCAAACTAAAGACTTCAAATGCAGGCCTATTCTTATCGATTCGAATGCCAAACTGTACGTTTTGTACGTCTTTTTTTAATTACTGTGATTGTTTCCCCTGAGTGACTTGTTTGACGCAAAGTGTCAGATTCACCATAAAGCAAAGACACAAATTCGACTACATGTAAAATTGGACCTATTAAAACAC
Organism: Triplophysa rosa; assembly: GCF_024868665.1. Taxonomy (NCBI): domain Eukaryota; kingdom Metazoa; phylum Chordata; class Actinopteri; order Cypriniformes; family Nemacheilidae; genus Triplophysa; species Triplophysa rosa. Next base: position 11,073,438 of record NC_079894.1, read on the forward strand.
GTATGCAGCGTATTCCCAGTAGCTTTTTATAAAAGCAAACTATTATAGAAAATATAAACAACGTGAAATATAAATGAACAAATCTTACTATGTTAGTTAGTCTTTTCTATTTCAAAGAATTAGTCTTTATAAAATAATTATTTCATTATTAATTCAGTAAAATCTTCTTTTTATATCATAACTATTAATTGCGTTACAATATTCAGACTAGGCTATGTAGCCTATCGCCTATTTAACCATCTCTGAAATCAGAAAACTCAGTCTTATTGTTTGCATGACCAAGAAGATCATATTAATTGAAAGTAAATGGGCCTAATGCCGAAACTAAAATGGACTCTACAAGTGGAGCAAATGTATAAGTTCATGTTCGGGTTTTAAAGTCCTAATTTAAAAAAATAATATTACCCAATGTCTTATAAATGTTTATTTAAACAATAGAGAAATATTAACCTGCTATTTTTTTAGATTAACCCCCTTATTAGTTGGGGGTCGCAGAAACCCTTGTGCAAATTCTAAATATCGACCTTTTTAACCCATCAACGATTTTAAATAGGCCTTTTGAGCTGTGACTGCAGCTTTTAACTACCAAATGGCGTCGACTCTTCACAATAAAAGCCTAATTAGCAAATGTTAATTCTGTTTTAACATTTAGGCCTGATAATATTGCATGTAAAAATTAACTTAATTAATTTTGTTTGGCACAGAGGGGGAAGCTATATCTGGAGTTTGTTAGAGCCCAAATAGAAGTATTACTAATAGAAGTAGATAAGAAGAAATATAAAAAAGAAAAAGTTAGCCTATCAATCTCACACTTATTTTGTGACACTATTTTAAAGTTTTCAAAATGCTTGGGTGTGTGTGTGAGTTATGTATTGTTTATGCACTTACTCTCCTGCTGTGTTGTGTCGCTGCCGCTCGTCAGTCCTGGAGACTCCAGCATACTCCTGCCCGCCTCTCCTGCGCTCTCCTCCGCTTGAGCTCCCACCATCTCCCGCGCTTCCTCCAGATCCAACAGGTGGCTCACGGAAAAGTTCTTCTTAGCCTGTAAATGATCCTGATTTGCGTTGATCGAACTCTCCAGTCGGTTAGGCAGCGTGGCTTGTCTGTCCATTACATGCGCATAGCTGGAAGTCATGACGCAAACTGACGAAACCCAAGATTTCTTCTTCCTTTAACAAACATCGGTTTTGGCCATAAACAATCACTCTGTGCTCGACAAATAGATCGATTTAGATTTTTTCATCCGTAGTTCAGAGTCGTGTTGATCCAAACACACTTTAACTTGACAGTCATGTGTCTTTATGGGAAATCGCATCACCATTAAACATCTTCCCCCGAAGGACTCCAAAATCTGCAACAATTCGCCTACCCGATGTTTCCCTCTTCGGTTCTAGAGACTTTTTCTACTCATTCCGCCGAAGTTTCAAATGAAGAAACGAGTAAACTGCTAGAAAAGTATAACAGCACAGATGAACGATTTACGCCAAGAGGTCGGACGAGCCACTCTCAGCTCCTTTCCCCAGTCCTTCAGATGACACACTGGCACAGAGGGGGGAGCCGGAGCGCAACATACATAGCCTAAGCTTTTGGAGCGCTCGGGAGGGTTGATAGACATACAAGAATCCCTAATTACGTGGCAACGTTTGTGTAGGTGTTTCTAACGTTTAACAGAGTCAAATGTTCTTTCTCCACCTCCACACATGCATCCCCACCACAATACTCAAAGGAATCGTACGTAATTAAAATTAGGCTATAAATGGGTGAACTGTGTGAAAGTGATAATGAACTTTCACTTATTAAAAACATAATGCGTTGTTTACATTGGCTACTATAAAGACTTGTCTTACAGAAATCTATACAATGCATTTAATGTAGTTCCAGTTAACACTCCAACAATGCAATGGGTGCGTTATAATGGTGTCAACGCATCTTTGATTTGACACTAAAATGTTATTCTTTTAAATTTGCAGAGGATGTTAAAGCATTGCGTGCGTTTCTCTCGACAGGAGGGGATCGAGCTCTGCGTGTGTCGCAATGACATGAGTTCGGGCTCCAAGCTGCCTCCGTCAACCTCTTAGGTCTGGGAAAAGAACACTTGATGCCATCAAAGGGGCGCAGATTGAATCCAGATGTGCTATGCCTCGCTCGTTCTTTCCATGCATTTCATTAAGGAGCTTGGATTGAGGAGATCTTTCTTCATCATTAGTTTTCCCCCAAGATCTCATTTCTCCCTCGTAGCCCAGCTCGCTGCCCTGTGCCAGCGCAACGCTTTGCTTTTTTATTATTATTATTTTACTCAGCCCGTAAATCTGCCACATATCGAAGCCTTGAATCGTTGAGAAGAAAAGCTCTGGCCTCACAGGGAACCAGGCAGCGAGAAACCAAAGTCAGGCCCGGATATACCAAAACTATTTTTTATAATTAACGTAATTTAATTAAAAACAGGTAAGTACAAGTACGCTTAATTATTAAAATAAGGTCCAACAATATTTTGTAATTATATTTTGCGAAATAAAAAATAAATAAATCATAATTATATAATGATTTGATAATGATAATCTAACAAATATTTAGTGTATATCCTAAAGAAAATTGATGATGATTAAAAGTAAATTTTAGAATGTTAAAATCATTAGGCCTACTGTATCTAATCCACACTTTTGTGACTACAAAGAAAAACCACTGAGGAAAAGAAAGCATCATGGTAACTTTAAGGGCTGTTACAAAGACCGTGATCAGTCATCAATCGAATTTAACCATGTGGCTCGCACCACGCCTGTTGTAACACACACTTATTGGAAAATTATTTGTAGTAAATCGCATTTTAAAAGTAGGCCCCAATCGAAACAGGAACATTTTACATTCTCGTATAAGCCCTACCTTTCTTAATAAAGTGAACACAAAGAAAAATGTACAATATCACTTAGACCCAGATGATATGGTTTTTATTACATAAAAATAATAGGCCTAATAACTATGGCAAAGTTCGATAAGCATTGCAAGGGAATTTATACATGCTTAAAAAATAATTCAATATTTGACTACAAATAAACAACTCTTCTGGATTCACCCATATTAAAGAGTTATCATAAAAAATACATTTTATAAAATACACAAAAACCTTGGCATTACAATTTCAATCATATGGCATTAGATCAATAAAAATTGCTGCTATACATTAAACTATATTTTTAAATAATCAAATTGGCTGTAAAAGTCATTATTACACCTTATTTTGCATCATGACTGTAACTTCTAAAAGAGTTGAAAATGATGAACTTATTTTGATGATGAGAGTAATATGTTGTTATGATTGGTGGTTTGTAATTTTATTTGGATTAACCATAACGCATCAGTAAATTAATCAATTAATAGCCACTTTTTTAACAAAATGTAAGATTACATTTTAAATTCTAATTTCAAGAAGATCTTTTTGCCAGCATGTTTCTATACGTCTCAATATTTTTTTGCCCTGAAAATCAGTTGCTATCGAATGCACGGAAGGCAGTTCGACAGTTTAAGTGTCAGCTTTCGCGTGCGCAGCACGAATCTTTTATCATTGATTACATTCGTCCATGATTAGGAATCACTTGACAGTTCATTGGGATGACTAATAATGTCAAACGCTTGAATCCTCTTAACGGACCCTTCAAAACAGTGTCATACCTCTTAATGTGCCTTGAAAAATAAATCTTCATCATCAAACATGTTCTCATATCATGTTTCTTATAAAATACGTTTGTCTAACAAGCACAGCAAAAAAACGTAGAATAAGCAAAAAGAAACGGGGGCCCGAGAAACAGTCAAAGTTTATCATAAACCGAATTAACGCAAATGAAACTACAGGTCAGAATGTGCCCCACAATAAATTAAAAAAACGTAAATCATAAGTGACCATAAATTACATTTAATTAGGAGCTTAATGTTTTGTAGCCTCAAAATATCAAAACCGAACCCTTTAACATTAGATGTCTATTTTAACTATTAACTATTTTTATTTTAACTCTATAATGACCAGTCTAATTGCAAACCGTCTCTCTAAAAGTCTTAAAGAAGCAAGTTCTTCACTCTGTTAAATTCTAAATAAAACAAATACGTTTCTATCGTTCCCTTAAACCTCACGATTAAACATGTCCAATGGTTATTAATGATTTATTGTAATCCAATTATTATAAGCCATTTGGTTTACATACTGTGTCAAGAGCTACAATCTATAACTAATGCATGGCCAGCGGCGTTTGTGCTCAGTATGTTGATCTCAGTCTTTTTACATCTCATGTTACATACTTTTTCAAGTCTGGAGAGGCAGCCACACGTAAATTAAAAGCAGATCCAAGTTACATTATGAAGAAGAACTATGACTATACACAGAGGCGGATTAACCATATGGGCAATTGGGCAAGTGCCCAGGGGCACCAAGACTTTAGGGGCACCAAATAAACCCGCAATACAAAATATATATTTTTTATAAATGTACATAAGCACTTGTTTTTTAAGACTTAAGTCACGCATCTGCGCTAAATAGGCGTGGCACCATGTGCGGGAATACTCCCACTTTCAGATAAAAATGGTTCTGTCCTCCGCACTTTTTCGACACACCTCCGCCAAAATTCCCGCCCATGTTATCTGGTTAGTTACATAGATTTGAGTGAATTAACATTCTATTAGGCGAGTCGTCTTTCGTGTAGCCTACACTTTAATCTTCAAACAGATGGAAGCGGGAACGATGCAGAGCGCATTGTTGTAGCGGAGCCTAAAAATGCGGGGATTAGCACTGATTAATAAAGGTGTATATACATGGCATGCGTCAGAAATAAGATGGTATAGTGCCGATAATGTATGCTAATAATAGTACGTGGAGGTAAGGCCACTATTGAAGATCCAAACCTGGGTTTTAAAGTGAAAGTGAAGAACGGTCGGTGTCATCACTATAGCAATCAATTCATATGTGTCCTTTTTAGTGGAGTACACTTTTATCTTAGTACTTATGTGATCGTTTAGTAAGAAGAATACACATACTGTGCTTAAAAGGAGCGTTTGAATGTATAGCAGTTAAAATAGAAACAATAACGTTTCATGTTATTTTTATGAATAACCTTGCTATACATTGTAATCTGGTGAATGCCACTTTGGTGAATTAAAGTCCCAATGTCCTGAAAATCTGTACATTGTTCCATTGTCCCCCTAATGTGAATACATACATGCAAACTATAGTGTGTGTGTGTGTGTCACTGTACCCCCATTTTGTGGCACGCACAACATTTACACTTGTTAAAAAAATGTTAGTGATTTTTTTAAATTACATCAAAACCTGAAATGTAACATTACAACAGAAAGCAGGTGCCCCTTAACTACAGTAGGCCTAATTGTTAAAAATACTTAATGGAAAAGAGTTGTTTTTGTGTTATAGTCTACAAAAGTGTCATGTTAATGTATAATTCTTGTAAAATAGTATATTGTAAATTGCTGAGTTTCATTCTTATAAAATCTTTTAATATATAAATCATTTAATGAGTGGATTCTTGCATGTGGGTTGATGGGGGGGCACCTCTGGGGCTGTTGCCCAGGGGCACCATGAGGTCTTAATACGCCTCTGACTATACAACAGCCTTATATTTAGCCACATACAGTACACATCTTTTTGTTGTATAGTTTCATTTTTAAAATGCTAGTGGGTTGTGCAGAAGATAGCTGAAACGATTATGATTAAAATTCTTTAATGAGGATAAATACACAGGGGGAACTGTCTTGAAACTGTTGCAGCTCATGACATCATGAATGTGAAATTTTTCATATCAAGCCTTGAATACATTATTCTTCTGTATTTTATGTGTATTGAAGTATTCTATTATGGCACACATTGCTAAAGTGAGTGTATTTTAAGAGCAAATTAGATGAGACTTCTCCAAAAATGAGAGCCAGACTTTGATAAAAAGAAAAAATAAGGCAAAGAAAAGCAATAGTTATACCCATTTAATCAAAATATGTAAAATAAAATTAGCCACTAAAGTTTCCATGCAAACAATCCTGGTTGATCTTAATTGTGTTTTGCCATTCTGTGACCTCACTGCTGTAATTCAGATCGAATGGGCCAACATCCCTGAATGCAACCCAGACAGAGGTAAAATTAAGTTAGCAACAATGATCATTTCCTTTATTGTAATCCTCTTGGTTGTCTTCATAAAAAATGATAAAAATCTTGGCCTGGGGAGCAGCGTTTAAGAACCACCTCTTCACATTCCATAGACCTCCTGGGACTCAAAGCTGTTTGGAAATTAGGCTCATTCTTATATTAACCCTTTGACCCTGCCGGCAGACGGGCTGAGGCCATGAAGAGGAAGGCCAGAGTAGCTAATTGATGACCATCGCTAAGGGGAGAGAGCATGAAAAGATAAACAAAATTAAGAGCAGTGATGAATATAACCTCTGAAGGAGAGAGAGGCCAGGAGAAGTAGTCATTTATTAATGGGAAGTGTTAGGCCATTAGCCCAGTTATTGAGTGATGGACCAATGGCAGGCCCCTCTCGCGGGCCCTTGCGAAGACTTGTGATTGTAGGTAATGATAGGAGTTGTGTTGATCGGCTGTTCCAACACAGATGTACTGTTTACATTGCAACGCTAATCCAATTTTCCTTCACTTGTCTATTAAGTTCTGATTTTATCAGACTGGTTCTGAAATCACCGGCTGGCCCGGCTTGTGGAAATAGTGTTGGCCTTTGGATGGTTACGGTTTCAGGAGGAAACCGTGTAAGACAAGCAAAGATATGAGAGCCTCATACTGTGGCCTAGAAATCGTGTTTGTGTGTGTTAATGTACTTGGCAAAAAAAAGGACTGTGTGTTTGCTCTATGCAAAGGCTCCTGATGAAACTTTGAAACAGTCCGTTGACACCCAGGGTTCAACTTCACAGCGCTGCCCATTAATATCTAATAAAATGTCCTGAAAACGAAACGACAATATATTTCACTGTGCCAGACTGTGCTGGCACAGCGAGGACCTCTGATAGAAAACACATGGGCTGCAGAAGACGGAGGGGGCCCATCGATAAAAATATGAAAATTGTATTTCTAAGACTGAATATGTTATAGTGTAAAGACAAAAGACAAATTCGGGCCAAATCCACAGTCACATTTATTTTCAAAACGATTCAAAACGAAGGATATGTGTCAAATAAATTTGTCACGTCACACTGACAAGAAGCAAATATGGCATGTTACTAAAAGAAAGAGGCTATTGTTTAATTACTTTAGACTGCTGAGCTAAACTGTGAAAAAATAGCAACCGTATTCTGATTTTATTTAGACTTAGCCACTATGCTGACGGCACCGGGTGGGAAAGTTCCCCATTGCTATAAATCTTTCAAACGTAACAAAAATAATGCACTGTTAACATAATCAAACACATTTTCGTTTGTTCATCGAGTGTGGTGCCAAGATTGATACTGTTTTCTGATGACCCACCACTGAAATAATCCCAGCCTACCATTTCCCTTCTGAATGAGCTTTTGAATCGAAGCTTATGAACATTTGAAACCACTTCATCAAAAATAAGCTTTGTTTTTGTCTATGATACTCCACCACGTCACTCCTTAGGTTTATTTATACAGAGTGAACCAAACCTAAAGCACATAAATAAAAAATAAATCAGTCCTCTGGAAGTCGACCACACTCAAGTCAACGTCATTTGACTTTCTTTTGTTTGTGGAACAAAGGAGAGCCCTACAGTCACCATTTACTTGCATTGTATGTAAAAAAATAACATTCTTTAACATTTTCCTCTTGTGATTTATAGAAAAAAAAGTTAGACAGGTTTGGAATGACATGAGGGTGAGTAAATGACAAAAAAATAATAATTACTATCCTTTTAAAGGTGCAATGTGGAGATTTTAGCAGCATCTAGCGGGAGGTTACGAATTGCAACCATTGGCTCACTCCACCCCCCCTCCCTTCGAAGCACTATATGGCTGCTCTCAAAGGACAAAGAAAGATGTCATCACGTTTTCGCTTCTTTGCTGAAGAAGATAATGTATTTATGAAACGCGTTCTGAACAGCAGTTTGTCTGTTTCGGACTACTGTAGAAACAACATGACGAATTCAATGCAAGCGGACCCATGCTGTATGAAGATAGAAATAGCTCATTCTAAGGTAACAAAAACATAATGCTTCATTATTTAAGGTCTTTACTGAAGACATAATTATGTATATTATATTGCATTTCTGTCAATAGATCCTCCAAAAGGAATTAGGAATGTTAATTGTTATGTTTTTACATTTTAATTTATAATGCTGAGGTGGATGTTGTGTTTTGTATTATGTATTATGATGCTGTGTTTGTTAATTGTATCATTGATTGTATAGCGAGACCAAAGACAAATTTTCAGCCAAGGCTGGACAATAAAGTACAACTAAACAACTAAACAAAAAAATGACACACTGGACCTTTAAGATTCTTCACTCTGTAACACAAAGACAGCTTGTCATTGCTCCTCCACATGTGTATGCTAGCAAGACTTCAGAGAGTATTTTCATCCACTATCACCCATTAATGAGCCACACAAACTGGCAAGCAACTTTTCCTCCGATATGATGTGAGTGCTGGAGAGCCTGAAGCATAAAAAGATTCTGTTGCCATGGCAGCGGAAAAGATTCAAGCAGGAAACAGGAAATTGGGTTTCAAAATATTTTAGAATTGCACAGTGGAGGGCAGACTGCAAGCCTGGTGTAAGATTCCTGCATTGCTTCCTAACAAATGAAAACGAACACATTTGGCAATTAGATTTTTTTATTGTTAAATCCTGAAGATGATGTTAGTTTGTCGATTTATGACAGCCATTACTTTCAGCAAGAACACGATAAACTCTAACGTTAGGAGTTTTCTGTAGTTTTAAAAGTTTTTTCTTGTGTGTTTATTTGTTTTCCGAAAATTACCAGTGAACGTTTTTGCTGTGAAGATACGGCCTCATCTTCTCTCCATCTGTAAGAAAAGCACAGTCATGATGTTAGTAACTCTTGCTCTCGGGTGAGTGTATTTGAAAAATCTGTTAAAGAGCATTCTTTGATAATTAAACAATTTTTGGGCTAGCTTTTATTATAAAATCACATTGATGACGAGCTTGTCACTTGGCATGATTTATGGACAGGAAATTGCCAGTCAGGGATTCTGAAGTGTAAAGGTTAAAGCTGATCGGACTGCTCATTGAACAAAGCACAGGTCCCTTTTTGCCCTTTGCTTTGACATCGAAAAATATCTTGCACTACTCTGCGTGGAGAAAAGACAAGAAAAAATCAATCAACCAGAAAGAAAGCGTATAGTCATGTATTTGTGTGTGTTATGCAGCAGCACATCCAAAGCTGGGATAACACTGGCCTCTCTTTGATTGGCGGGCTTCACTAATCACTGTGTTTAAACAGACCAGATGCTCCCTGAACAACCCTGACCTTACTTTGAGGATATGTCCCTCTTCCTAACCACCAATGGGCTCCCTTATTCCTGTTCTGAATTTGTTCTTTAATTTCCAGTCCTGACCTTGCAGCTTCTCACATCTGCAGTGAGTTTGGGATGCTGAGACCCAGAGCAGAGTGCAGGGTCCTTCCAACTCCTGACCGAGACCTGGAGAGAAATGCACTGGGTTTGGTGGTCCTGATCCGTGGGGAGACAGCTGTGCTGCAGAAGGAAAGGCAGATTTTTTTGTGGAGATTTTTGACAAAAGTTTAAACCAGGGTCAGAAATTTACCAAGGCTTTGAGGGAAAAAATAACATTGAGGGGTAACAAAAATGCCACAGAAATTTCAAATGAATAGATTACCCATAAACTAATCACTCTCTAGTTGTTCCAAACCTGAATGCGTTTTCTTTGTTTGGTTGAACACAGAGAAAGATATTTGGGAGAATGCTTGTAACCAAATAGTTCTTGCACCCCATTGACTACAGTAGGGAAAATGACAATAGTCAAAAGTGCCCCAGATCTGTTTGCTTTCATACATTCTTAAAAATATCTTCTGTTGTGTTCAACAGTAAATGGGGTCCAAGAACTGTTTGTTTATAAGCATTCTTCCAAATATCTTTCTCTTTGTTAATCAGAGCAAAACATTTAAACAGGTTTGGAACAACTCAAAATTGAGCAAATGATGACAGAATGCTTATTTTTGGGTGAAAGACTACGCTTTAAAGACTACGATTTCAATGACTTTGTTTATGTTTGGTTATGAATGAAGCACACCACACACTGTAAAACTTTTCTGTAATTTCGCAGCAGGTTTGCCAGTAATTTACTGTAAATTTAATCTACAATTTTGTTTTAAGCATAAACTTACCTAGTTTACATATTTTTCTTTCATATTTTTACTTTTCTTGTTATGTAAATGTATCGTAATTTTAGAAGTTTTAAATATTTTTACAGAAAACAAGAGAAAAATGCTAAGGAAGAATGTCATTTTTTGCAGGTCTCTTCTTGCTCATTTTAAATCTCAAAAGTCAAAGGGTTTTAATTGTGATTAAAGTAATTGAAAACAGTACTAATTGGAAAGTATATTAAGTAGTAATTAAATCTACAGTAAATTACTGGCAAACCTGCTGCAAAAACTACAGCAAAGTTTTACAGTGCACAGTTATTGGAGACTCAATATCTTCCAGATACATACATCCCTCATGTTTTCAATTACCATTAACGGCAATACATCTTCATTTTCTGTACGAAAGCCAGATTTCTTGATCTAGCCCCAAAAGTACTTACTCTCACAAAATGAAACTCAAGTCATGGTCAGCTGCAAAGGTTGTCAAAATCCTCATTCCCCTATCAATAGCTTATTCCCACTGGTCTGAAAACATAAAACTCTTCCCCAATAGCATTCCATACGCAATCCAAAGTTCAGCCAGACACTCACGTTGCATTTGAAACAGTAGCAATAGAACGTGAAATATTCGGTGTGTCCAATTTTAAGTGTGTAGTAGGACAGCCATAGTACATAAACTATATGTACTGTATGTATATGTAACCAGGATGAAGCCGCCTGAAGTCCCAGAAATCATTGTGGCACATCCATCTGAGTGTGTTCTTCCAAGGTTGCCTCGCAAGACTGGTCTCCACAAGAACAGTGTTTTTTTGCCTTCTTGGAATTGAGAAACGGCCATACACTGCACTCAATAGACAGATTGTACATTCTGTATAATGTATTTTTTCTAAACTTTTTCAAAAAGGAACATTTCTGGAAAGAGATATTTTTGTTATTGTGTCACCTGATGACACCAAATGACACCAAGTTAAAGTTCAATGAAAGCCATTGAACAGAGTGTTTGTTTGTCCCCCATGACCTAATTTTACTTACCTTTTATTAAATATTTTCTCTAATTTGACACACGCTTGTTTATCTTGGTGAAAGAAATTACAATTATTTGCTTGCTGACTTTTTTGCAAACACTTCTTCAGTAACACTTAACAATAAGGTTGTATTTTTTAACATTGAGTTAATGCTAACATACAGTAGGTACAATGAACAATAGTTCTACAGCATTTATTAATCTTAGTTCATTATAATTTCAGCATTTACTAATACATTTATTGTAAAAACAAAATTTGTTAACTTTTAACTGACATGAACAATTCTATTGGTATTATTTCACATTAACAAGGATGTAGCAATGCTGAGACATAGCTTATATCAGTGGTTCTCAAACTTTTAAGGCCCCCTTTGTGTTAAGTGCATCGCTTTGCGGCCCCCCATATAAAGACGTATAATCTTAAACTTAGAATTTTTATTAAACCAAAAACATTCCGTTTTACAATGCTGGAACCTCACTAATTGTTAACTATTGTTAACAAATACAACCTTATTGTAAAGTCTTACCGTAAATTCTTGTCGATATCTAGTTCCAGTTTTCTCTCATTGTGGTAGAAAGTAAATGTATGCCTGAATCTTCCATTCATTACATTTTTGCTACTAGTCACCAAATGCCAAAAGCCAAATGCTTTGCATGGTAGTAGCTGACAGTAGCTTCCAATAAACTGCATCTTCTCTTGAAATTACTACATATGTAGTGAACATACATCGCACATTTGTTTTTGAAATGTACTTTTTTCATATTTACAATCATTGACCTTGACATCTTGTAATACAGTCACCATGCAGTGTGACCACTAAATATAACTTTAACAACAATTTGTCTGGAACCACTTCCCAGCTCCCTTAAAACAACTCCCTTTTGAAACTATCTTGCTGCTTAACAGTAGATATAACTTCAGCTGATGTGTCTGACCACCAACTAAATGTCTGGGGTTGAAGCAAACCTCCTCGGGCCTACAGTACTGCTGGGATCTAAACCCAGATACTACCTGTCAACAGCAGTCAGTTTATTCCTGGGTGATACTGAACATGTTCATACACAATTACCCGTCTTTTTTCAGTTTAGCATTATAGCTTGAAGAATTATTGCTTGATCACAAAGAAGTCTGGGGAGGCATCGGTAGTTTGACAGCAACGCGCACAAATTAAACAACATTACTGCTATTTTGTTCTCCCATGCTAATGTCAGTCTGAAATGGTAATATTACATCCCACACTGACCGTGAGCTCGTGGACTTGCTGATTTAACACCATTAAAATGCCAGCCCTTGTGTACGTATCAGTCAAAGCAAACACTGCCTAATCCATTAGTTTAAGTGGAGAACAGGGTTAATAGCTGGTTTATTTAGTTAAGCTCAAAAAGTCCCTTTGTTTTGCCTTAGCTCAGTAAATAAACGTGCCTAGATGTGGTCTGATTATAATTGAGTTGCACTCATGCTTTTAGCACATAAAGATATATGTATAAGAGAGATAAAGAAAGAGAGAGAGATAAATCTGGACTGTGGGATGTTTACAGAGGTACTTGAGTATAGGGGCTCACCCTTGTGTTTTGAGCAAAACTTCATAGCCCTAGCCCTGGTTTATTATGCTTTCCCGTGTGTTTATTAGACCAGATTGGACCTCATCCAAATACACAGTTTGTCGCACATGAATACGGGAATTGTGTAATTTCCACAGCACTATATATTGAAACATGGTTTTGGTGTTCCTTTGCTCTCAGAACATCATTTTAACTACATTTTTGTAGCTCTTAAACCATTATGCGTTATTAGACGTGTGACAACTATGCTGCTTTTGTAGTTTATCAATAATATTGTGATGGCCTTGAGGGCCAATGTATCAGTGTTGTCCAAGCCAGCATTTCAGAGGCTTACATCTGTTACCAATTGGACTTCCCCACTGCCCATCTGTGGCGAAGCTTGCTTGCCTAGGTAATCTCAGTCTATTGGGATCCCAAATCTGCAAGGAAAAGCAGGACCTCCATTATAAACCCACCATTAGCATTATAGTCACATAATTATTGCAATGCCCAAACCGGGAGAACAAAAGAAGGCCTGAAGCAGCCTTCGCCAGCAGAGACTATGGAAATCATTTTAAGTTTGGCGTCAAGCACAGCTCTCTGACATAAATGCCTCCTGTCACGCTTTGCAGGCTGAATGGAATGGCATCGTGGAAGTGCAGGGCCTGTCAGAGCTGCAGGGCTGGTGTCAAATATAGTCAAAAAGACAGAGAAAAGTATAATACCTGCATTCTTTGAAGGTCTCTCACGGTTTGCCGTTTTATTACTTCAGGAATGATTGCAATCACTTGTCGTGTTCTCTATAACGCTCTGTCATTCACAAACAAGCCAAATCATGTGACGCTAATAGTCCAATTTGGCTGTTCAATTATATGCTATTCGCCTGAGGCTGGATGTGTTGTTGTTTAAGAAATGAAAGCGGTGGGTTTTTAGATCTAAGGAGATACTAAAATTAGATTGGAGCCATTTTAAAAGCCCAACTCTTAATTGGAAATGCATGTAAACCCCATCCCTCACATAACAATGCACAGTTGTTTTCATGTTTGGTTTGTATTAAGGAACAAAGGAAGTACATGGTGTTCTGCTAATCAAAACCATCAAGACTGACTCAACAGCACCAGAACTCGAAGCCTATGCACACAAGGGCCAACGAAAGTGCACGCTGGCACCGCAAAAGCCATAAACCAGTGCAAAGCTCAGAAATGCTGAAGAAGAGGAAGGTTGGAAAGTAGGAGGCACTAACTAAGTGTGAAGGAGTTTTCTGTGTGTTGTGTGATGCTTTTTACTTGTCTCACTCATACATTCTCTCTCACATGCACTTAAAGGGATAGTTCAGCCAAAAATGAAAATTCTGTCATTATTTACTCACCCTCAAGTTGTTCCAAATCTGTACAAATTTCTTTGTTAAACACAAAGAAAGATGTTTGAAAAAATGTTAGGAATTTTCAGTTCACTACATCATTCACTAGCATAGTAAAAAATATATTGTATAATTTTTCTTCTGTTGAACACAAAACGGGATATTTTAAAGAATTTAGGAAAGCAAACTAGTTCTGGGGCACCTTTGACATTTTAATTTGTCCTACTATGGTAGTCAATGATGGCCAAGAACTGAAAATATCTTCCAAATATCTTCCTTTGTGTTCAGCAGAACAAAGTAATTTATACAGGTTTGGAACAACTTGAGGGTGAGTAAATGACAGATTTTTCATTTTTGGGTGACCTATCCCTTTAATCAGCTGTAAAAGGAAACGTAAAAATGTTTCAAAATATTTTTAGAGTCATGTTAAGTTAAGCTTACATCCATTAATCCCATTTAGTTATGAAAATCCTAGTCTTTTGGAAACCCAACAGTAAAATTCTGACTCAGTAGTGTTATTGTATCTGTCACGGCAAGGTAATTGTTGGGAAAGATATTTTTGTGAGAAAAGCTTTCGGGTAGCCTCCCTGTGGCGAGTGTTGTCCCTGTAAACAGGTTGGTTGCTATGAAACAGAGCTGTCAGATGATGTGTATTATTATCAAGCTCCAGGCCCTTGGCGCGGTGTGAGCGAGCCCAAGATCAGAGCACGGATCTGGGCCGCTTCTCCACCTCGCTCCCCGAGATCTCTTAAAAAGCCATTAATGAACATCTGGTTGACATTACTTCAATATTGCCATCAGCAAGCGAGCGCACGCAAACACAGCAACCCACTATGTGTGGCTGCACTTTCCCCATTTCTCTTCTTCACCCTGGGCTTAAAATAGTTTTGGTGTTCTTTTGAGTGGATTTTATGATAATGGGAAAATAAGCAGCTGGTACTGTTGTCCCTCATGAACCTCATCTAATATCGGCCTCATGTAGTCAAGATCAGTTAAGAGAATTTGTCACCAGCGGTCAGTTTTGTGTTCCCAAACACACAAATCTTCAATGTTAGGTTCTTGTTTAAACTTCATGTGATAGTTCACCTAAAAATGAAAATTCTGTCATCATTCACACATCCTCTTGTCATTTTAAACCTGTATGACTTTCTTTCTTCTGCAGAACACAAGATACAAAAAGATATTTTGAAGAATGTTGGTAACTGGCACTTATTAACTTGCATTGATTTTGTGAATGGGTGCTGACACTGTTTGGTTACCAACATTCTTCAAAATATCTTCTTTTTTGTTCTGCTGAAGAATAAAAGTTACAGGTTTGAAATAACATGAAGATGAGTAAATGATGACAGAATTTTCATTTTTGGGTGAACTATCTCTTTAAGGTTTTTGGTTGTGTGAGTTTGACTTCTTTGTGAGGTTTGGCGTTATGAAATACAAAAACACAGGTCTTTCACTATTATTGTTTGTTGTTGTAGAAAGTCCTGCATCCTGTTTTGAACATTTCCATCAGCTGATTCACAGGGAATGATGTGGTGTAAGCTGTTGAAGGCACCGAGAAAATGGACCACAGCTATTAATAAATGAGTCATTTCACCCGAACTGAGATTTCATAATATGCTCTGTTTTTCAACTTCATGCTTCATGAGGTCTTTAAATAGGTCCAAATAAAACACCACTGCAATTCTGCAGTAGCCACAGGTGTATTGGGTTGACACTGATTTGGACTTGCATGTTTTATGGAAATATGACCACTATGACTATGTTGACACAAATCAATGACATTCTTAATGAATAATCCATGACTTAGACATACTGCGGTTTTACAAAATGTCTTTAATGTACCTGTCAGATGCTTTAATGCATATTCAAACTGAGAGGGTGAAACATGCGCCCTTGGATGTTTGAACCGGGTGGTTTTTGTATCCATCCACCAAAAAGAGTATGTTGTAGATGCACAACTAGCACACAAAAAATCATGTAAAACTGTTTTATTATACACTGATTTATGATTTACTTATGTGTAGCGTAGGTGAGATGAACGGGGAAAGCAGGCATGGGCCAAACCTCTGTGAGGCAGGGGAGGGGGAACTCAACTGTTTCTAAACTTAAAACGCATTTTTTTGCGTTTGTATTTTTTTCTAATTACACAATTAGTTTAGGTATTTTTAAATATATTTAGCAGAACAGACAGTGCGATTTTTAATTATTTTGGGGGACAACCCTCTGATGGAGGGGGAGACAACCCTCTGATGGAGGGGGACGTGTCCCCTCCGTCCCCCCGGGATTTACGCCCCTGTCGCACATGAATACGGGAATTGTGTAATTTCCACAGCACTATATATTGAAACATGGTTTTGGTGTTCCTTTGCTCTCAGAACATCATTTTAACTACATTTTTGTAGCTCTTAAACCATTATGCGTTATTAGACGTGTGACAACTATGCTGCTTTTGTAGTTTATCAATAATATTGTGATGGCCTTGAGGGCCAATGTATCAGTGTTGTCCAAGCCAGCATTTCAGAGGCTTACATCTGTTACCAATTGGACTTCCCCACTGCCCATCTGTGGCGAAGCTTGCTTGCCTAGGTAATCTCAGTCTATTGGGATCCCAAATCTGCAAGGAAAAGCAGGACCTCCATTATAAACCCACCATTAGCATTATAGTCACATAATTATTGCAATGCCCAAACCGGGAGAACAAAAGAAGGCCTGAAGCAGCCTTCGCCAGCAGAGACTATGGAAATCATTTTAAGTTTGGCGTCAAGCACAGCTCTCTGACATAAATGCCTCCTGTCACGCTTTGCAGGCTGAATGGAATGGCATCGTGGAAGTGCAGGGCCTGTCAGAGCTGCAGGGCTGGTGTCAAATATAGTCAAAAAGACAGAGAAAAGTATAATACCTGCATTCTTTGAAGGTCTCTCACGGTTTGCCGTTTTATTACTTCAGGAATGATTGCAATCACTTGTCGTGTTCTCTATAACGCTCTGTCATTCACAAACAAGCCAAATCATGTGACGCTAATAGTCCAATTTGGCTGTTCAATTATATGCTATTCGCCTGAGGCTGGATGTGTTGTTGTTTAAGAAATGAAAGCGGTGGGTTTTTAGATCTAAGGAGATACTAAAATTAGATTGGAGCCATTTTAAAAGCCCAACTCTTAATTGGAAATGCATGTAAACCCCATCCCTCACATAACAATGCACAGTTGTTTTCATGTTTGGTTTGTATTAAGGAACAAAGGAAGTACATGGTGTTCTGCTAATCAAAACCATCAAGACTGACTCAACAGCACCAGAACTCGAAGCCTATGCACACAAGGGCCAACGAAAGTGCACGCTGGCACCGCAAAAGCCATAAACCAGTGCAAAGCTCAGAAATGCTGAAGAAGAGGAAGGTTGGAAAGTAGGAGGCACTAACTAAGTGTGAAGGAGTTTTCTGTGTGTTGTGTGATGCTTTTTACTTGTCTCACTCATACATTCTCTCTCACATGCACTTAAAGGGATAGTTCAGCCAAAAATGAAAATTCTGTCATTATTTACTCACCCTCAAGTTGTTCCAAATCTGTACAAATTTCTTTGTTAAACACAAAGAAAGATGTTTGAAAAAATGTTAGGAATTTTCAGTTCACTACATCATTCACTAGCATAGTAAAAAATATATTGTATAATTTTTCTGTTTTAATTGTGATTAAAGTAATTGAAAACAGTACTAATTGGAAAGTATATTAAGTAGTAATTAAATCTACAGTAAATTACTGGCAAACCTGCTGCAAAAACTACAGCAAAGTTTTACAGTGCACAGTTATTGGAGACTCAATATCTTCCAGATACATACATCCCTCATGTTTTCAATTACCATTAACGGCAATACATCTTCATTTTCTGTACGAAAGCCAGATTTCTTGATCTAGCCCCAAAAGTACTTACTCTCACAAAATGAAACTCAAGTCATGGTCAGCTGCAAAGGTTGTCAAAATCCTCATTCCCCTATCAATAGCTTATTCCCACTGGTCTGAAAACATAAAACTCTTCCCCAATAGCATTCCATACGCAATCCAAAGTTCAGCCAGACACTCACGTTGCATTTGAAACAGTAGCAATAGAACGTGAAATATTCGGTGTGTCCAATTTTAAGTGTGTAGTAGGACAGCCATAGTACATAAACTATATGTACTGTATGTATATGTAACCAGGATGAAGCCGCCTGAAGTCCCAGAAATCATTGTGGCACATCCATCTGAGTGTGTTCTTCCAAGGTTGCCTCGCAAGACTGGTCTCCACAAGAACAGTGTTTTTTTGCCTTCTTGGAATTGAGAAACGGCCATACACTGCACTCAATAGACAGATTGTACATTCTGTATAATGTATTTTTTCTAAACTTTTTCAAAAAGGAACATTTCTGGAAAGAGATATTTTTGTTATTGTGTCACCTGATGACACCAAATGACACCAAGTTAAAGTTCAATGAAAGCCATTGAACAGAGTGTTTGTTTGTCCCCCATGACCTAATTTTACTTACCTTTTATTAAATATTTTCTCTAATTTGACACACGCTTGTTTATCTTGGTGAAAGAAATTACAATTATTTGCTTGCTGACTTTTTTGCAAACACTTCTTCAGTAACACTTAACAATAAGGTTGTATTTTTTAACATTGAGTTAATGCTAACATACAGTAGGTACAATGAACAATAGTTCTACAGCATTTATTAATCTTAGTTCATTATAATTTCAGCATTTACTAATACATTTATTGTAAAAACAAAATTTGTTAACTTTTAACTGACATGAACAATTCTATTGGTATTATTTCACATTAACAAGGATGTAGCAATGCTGAGACATAGCTTATATCAGTGGTTCTCAAACTTTTAAGGCCCCCTTTGTGTTAAGTGCATCGCTTTGCGGCCCCCCATATAAAGACGTATAATCTTAAACTTAGAATTTTTATTAAACCAAAAACATTCCGTTTTACAATGCTGGAACCTCACTAATTGTTAACTATTGTTAACAAATACAACCTTATTGTAAAGTCTTACCGTAAATTCTTGTCGATATCTAGTTCCAGTTTTCTCTCATTGTGGTAGAAAGTAAATGTATGCCTGAATCTTCCATTCATTACATTTTTGCTACTAGTCACCAAATGCCAAAAGCCAAATGCTTTGCATGGTAGTAGCTGACAGTAGCTTCCAATAAACTGCATCTTCTCTTGAAATTACTACATATGTAGTGAACATACATCGCACATTTGTTTTTGAAATGTACTTTTTTCATATTTACAATCATTGACCTTGACATCTTGTAATACAGTCACCATGCAGTGTGACCACTAAATATAACTTTAACAACAATTTGTCTGGAACCACTTCCCAGCTCCCTTAAAACAACTCCCTTTTGAAACTATCTTGCTGCTTAACAGTAGATATAACTTCAGCTGATGTGTCTGACCACCAACTAAATGTCTGGGGTTGAAGCAAACCTCCTCGGGCCTACAGTACTGCTGGGATCTAAACCCAGATACTACCTGTCAACAGCAGTCAGTTTATTCCTGGGTGATACTGAACATGTTCATACACAATTACCCGTCTTTTTTCAGTTTAGCATTATAGCTTGAAGAATTATTGCTTGATCACAAAGAAGTCTGGGGAGGCATCGGTAGTTTGACAGCAACGCGCACAAATTAAACAACATTACTGCTATTTTGTTCTCCCATGCTAATGTCAGTCTGAAATGGTAATATTACATCCCACACTGACCGTGAGCTCGTGGACTTGCTGATTTAACACCATTAAAATGCCAGCCCTTGTGTACGTATCAGTCAAAGCAAACACTGCCTAATCCATTAGTTTAAGTGGAGAACAGGGTTAATAGCTGGTTTATTTAGTTAAGCTCAAAAAGTCCCTTTGTTTTGCCTTAGCTCAGTAAATAAACGTGCCTAGATGTGGTCTGATTATAATTGAGTTGCACTCATGCTTTTAGCACATAAAGATATATGTATAAGAGAGATAAAGAAAGAGAGAGAGATAAATCTGGACTGTGGGATGTTTACAGAGGTACTTGAGTATAGGGGCTCACCCTTGTGTTTTGAGCAAAACTTCATAGCCCTAGCCCTGGTTTATTATGCTTTCCCGTGTGTTTATTAGACCAGATTGGACCTCATCCAAATACACAGTTTGTCGCACATGAATACGGGAATTGTGTAATTTCCACAGCACTATATATTGAAACATGGTTTTGGTGTTCCTTTGCTCTCAGAACATCATTTTAACTACATTTTTGTAGCTCTTAAACCATTATGCGTTATTAGACGTGTGACAACTATGCTGCTTTTGTAGTTTATCAATAATATTGTGATGGCCTTGAGGGCCAATGTATCAGTGTTGTCCAAGCCAGCATTTCAGAGGCTTACATCTGTTACCAATTGGACTTCCCCACTGCCCATCTGTGGCGAAGCTTGCTTGCCTAGGTAATCTCAGTCTATTGGGATCCCAAATCTGCAAGGAAAAGCAGGACCTCCATTATAAACCCACCATTAGCATTATAGTCACATAATTATTGCAATGCCCAAACCGGGAGAACAAAAGAAGGCCTGAAGCAGCCTTCGCCAGCAGAGACTATGGAAATCATTTTAAGTTTGGCGTCAAGCACAGCTCTCTGACATAAATGCCTCCTGTCACGCTTTGCAGGCTGAATGGAATGGCATCGTGGAAGTGCAGGGCCTGTCAGAGCTGCAGGGCTGGTGTCAAATATAGTCAAAAAGACAGAGAAAAGTATAATACCTGCATTCTTTGAAGGTCTCTCACGGTTTGCCGTTTTATTACTTCAGGAATGATTGCAATCACTTGTCGTGTTCTCTATAACGCTCTGTCATTCACAAACAAGCCAAATCATGTGACGCTAATAGTCCAATTTGGCTGTTCAATTATATGCTATTCGCCTGAGGCTGGATGTGTTGTTGTTTAAGAAATGAAAGCGGTGGGTTTTTAGATCTAAGGAGATACTAAAATTAGATTGGAGCCATTTTAAAAGCCCAACTCTTAATTGGAAATGCATGTAAACCCCATCCCTCACATAACAATGCACAGTTGTTTTCATGTTTGGTTTGTATTAAGGAACAAAGGAAGTACATGGTGTTCTGCTAATCAAAACCATCAAGACTGACTCAACAGCACCAGAACTCGAAGCCTATGCACACAAGGGCCAACGAAAGTGCACGCTGGCACCGCAAAAGCCATAAACCAGTGCAAAGCTCAGAAATGCTGAAGAAGAGGAAGGTTGGAAAGTAGGAGGCACTAACTAAGTGTGAAGGAGTTTTCTGTGTGTTGTGTGATGCTTTTTACTTGTCTCACTCATACATTCTCTCTCACATGCACTTAAAGGGATAGTTCAGCCAAAAATGAAAATTCTGTCATTATTTACTCACCCTCAAGTTGTTCCAAATCTGTACAAATTTCTTTGTTAAACACAAAGAAAGATGTTTGAAAAAATGTTAGGAATTTTCAGTTCACTACATCATTCACTAGCATAGTAAAAAATATATTGTATAATTTTTCTTCTGTTGAACACAAAACGGGATATTTTAAAGAATTTAGGAAAGCAAACTAGTTCTGGGGCACCTTTGACATTTTAATTTGTCCTACTATGGTAGTCAATGATGGCCAAGAACTGAAAATATCTTCCAAATATCTTCCTTTGTGTTCAGCAGAACAAAGTAATTTATACAGGTTTGGAACAACTTGAGGGTGAGTAAATGACAGATTTTTCATTTTTGGGTGACCTATCCCTTTAATCAGCTGTAAAAGGAAACGTAAAAATGTTTCAAAATATTTTTAGAGTCATGTTAAGTTAAGCTTACATCCATTAATCCCATTTAGTTATGAAAATCCTAGTCTTTTGGAAACCCAACAGTAAAATTCTGACTCAGTAGTGTTATTGTATCTGTCACGGCAAGGTAATTGTTGGGAAAGATATTTTTGTGAGAAAAGCTTTCGGGTAGCCTCCCTGTGGCGAGTGTTGTCCCTGTAAACAGGTTGGTTGCTATGAAACAGAGCTGTCAGATGATGTGTATTATTATCAAGCTCCAGGCCCTTGGCGCGGTGTGAGCGAGCCCAAGATCAGAGCACGGATCTGGGCCGCTTCTCCACCTCGCTCCCCGAGATCTCTTAAAAAGCCATTAATGAACATCTGGTTGACATTACTTCAATATTGCCATCAGCAAGCGAGCGCACGCAAACACAGCAACCCACTATGTGTGGCTGCACTTTCCCCATTTCTCTTCTTCACCCTGGGCTTAAAATAGTTTTGGTGTTCTTTTGAGTGGATTTTATGATAATGGGAAAATAAGCAGCTGGTACTGTTGTCCCTCATGAACCTCATCTAATATCGGCCTCATGTAGTCAAGATCAGTTAAGAGAATTTGTCACCAGCGGTCAGTTTTGTGTTCCCAAACACACAAATCTTCAATGTTAGGTTCTTGTTTAAACTTCATGTGATAGTTCACCTAAAAATGAAAATTCTGTCATCATTCACACATCCTCTTGTCATTTTAAACCTGTATGACTTTCTTTCTTCTGCAGAACACAAGATACAAAAAGATATTTTGAAGAATGTTGGTAACTGGCACTTATTAACTTGCATTGATTTTGTGAATGGGTGCTGACACTGTTTGGTTACCAACATTCTTCAAAATATCTTCTTTTTTGTTCTGCTGAAGAATAAAAGTTACAGGTTTGAAATAACATGAAGATGAGTAAATGATGACAGAATTTTCATTTTTGGGTGAACTATCTCTTTAAGGTTTTTGGTTGTGTGAGTTTGACTTCTTTGTGAGGTTTGGCGTTATGAAATACAAAAACACAGGTCTTTCACTATTATTGTTTGTTGTTGTAGAAAGTCCTGCATCCTGTTTTGAACATTTCCATCAGCTGATTCACAGGGAATGATGTGGTGTAAGCTGTTGAAGGCACCGAGAAAATGGACCACAGCTATTAATAAATGAGTCATTTCACCCGAACTGAGATTTCATAATATGCTCTGTTTTTCAACTTCATGCTTCATGAGGTCTTTAAATAGGTCCAAATAAAACACCACTGCAATTCTGCAGTAGCCACAGGTGTATTGGGTTGACACTGATTTGGACTTGCATGTTTTATGGAAATATGACCACTATGACTATGTTGACACAAATCAATGACATTCTTAATGAATAATCCATGACTTAGACATACTGCGGTTTTACAAAATGTCTTTAATGTACCTGTCAGATGCTTTAATGCATATTCAAACTGAGAGGGTGAAACATGCGCCCTTGGATGTTTGAACCGGGTGGTTTTTGTATCCATCCACCAAAAAGAGTATGTTGTAGATGCACAACTAGCACACAAAAAATCATGTAAAACTGTTTTATTATACACTGATTTATGATTTACTTATGTGTAGCGTAGGTGAGATGAACGGGGAAAGCAGGCATGGGCCAAACCTCTGTGAGGCAGGGGAGGGGGAACTCAACTGTTTCTAAACTTAAAACGCATTTTTTTGCGTTTGTATTTTTTTCTAATTACACAATTAGTTTAGGTATATATAAATATATTTAGCACAATAGACAGTGCGATTTTTAATGATTTGTGGGGAGGACAACACTCGGATGGAGAGGGACATGTCCCCTCCGTCCCCCCCGGGATTTACGCCCCTGGAACCCACTTTATCGTTATTTGTTGTTTTTGTATAAAGTTAGTTGTTTAGTCATCTTAAAAATATCACTATTTCTCTTTTCCATATAGTACAATGAAAATACACGATAAAAGCAATTCTTTATGGGTAAGCCTTGAATTTTTGTGTCTCA
The DNA here is from genome assembly GCF_024868665.1 of Triplophysa rosa. NCBI lineage: Eukaryota > Metazoa > Chordata > Actinopteri > Cypriniformes > Nemacheilidae > Triplophysa > Triplophysa rosa. The sequence goes on from NC_079894.1 coordinate 11,097,495, forward strand.
TACTAACCGAAGTCTCCTTCCGGCATCCATAAAAAGATACAGGCCCGGTTTCACAGACACGGCTTAGCTTAAGCCAGGACTGTGTCTTAGTTGAATTAAGATATTTATGTCGCTTTTATAAAAGTACCTTAGAAGAATACATTACTGTGTGCATCTCGAGACAAAACAATGGCACTGATATATTTTAAGATATTTCTGAGCAAGTTATATTCAGTAAAGACAGGTCACACATTCATTTTAGGCTGGGACTAGCCTTAAAACGTGTTTGTGAAACCGGGCCATACAGTATAAAACTGACCGCAATATCGTGTGTGCAAGCAAGCATGTGAGAACGTGTTTGCATGTGGGCAGGAGAAGCTTCTGCGTGAAGCCCACTTGCCATGTGTTAAAGTGAGCTTAATAAGTGTAGCAGCAACAGCAGTTAGGAAGATTGAGTGATATGTGTTCCATATGGACTTGAACTCTCTGAGCATGTGAACTGCACAACCAGCACAATGCCAGCAGGCCACTTCAGGAGTGTCATAACACTCACTCTAAACACATTCCCTATTAGCTTAAACATCTATCACAGCTGGATCACCTAACAAGATCAGAATATTGGTTTAGGTTCCACTCTCCCTCAAAATTAAAAGAACCTGTAGTGTTACTGTTCTAGTATGTTTCACACAGTTGCCTGTTGAATTGGTAGATACTGTACTGTAGTTACAGTTGGTGTTCTCAGTTTTAGCTAAAAAATACCTAATATCCGTTTGGTTCATTCTCAGCTGAACTAATTATGTGACTCATACACTCTTATAAATAAAGGTGCTTAAAAGGTTCTTCACAGCGATGCCATAGAAGAATCATTTTTGGTTCCACAAAGAACCATTCGGGCAAAGGTTCTTTAAAGAACCATCTCTTTCTAACTTTTTTATCATCTGAATAACCTTTTTTCGCCACAAAGAACCTTTTGTGAAACAGAAAGGTTCTTCAGAAGTTAAAGGTACTTTACAGAACCAATAGGGTCTTCTATGGCATCGAAGAACCTTTTGAAGCACCTTTCTTTAAGAGTGTATGAAGCGTGAAATAGATTATGTCCAGCTTTGTGCATTCTTGACCGTTTCATGACACTTAAAGATCTGGCTGTCTAGACCAATAACAGATCCATCATTCTGTACTCAGACAAGCCGAATATATGCTCTCATGACCTGTCAATTGTTGTCTGGTTAAGGTCATAACTGTCTTACTGTGCTAACTTTGAGAAGCTCTTTTGAGATAAGACCGTATGCAATTTTTCTGTTTGATGCAAGGGTGACTAATAATAAAATACACATTTTTGCCCAGTTTCACAGACAAGGCTTAAAGGGATAATTCACCCAAAAATACACATTCTGTCATCATTTACTCACCCTCTTGTGATTTCAAACCTGTATGACTTTCTTTCCTTTGAAGAACACAAAAGAAGATATTTTGAAGAATGTAAGTGACTGAACAGCTACGATACTCATTCACTTCTTCTATTGTATTGACACAAAACCAATGCAAGTGAATGAGTACAGTCGCTGTTTGGTTTCACAACATTATTCAAAATCTCTTCTTCTGTGGAAGAAAAATTATAGGAAGAAAATTATACAGGTTTGAAATGACACATTAATAAATGATGACAGAATATTTATTTTGGGGTGTACCATCACTTTGATGGGATTAAAAAGTTGACAATTCTAAAAAGAAAATACTTAAAACAAATGCTTTTTTATCACAAAGAAATAAATCACTTATAGATATACATTTACATTTGTAGAATTACATTGAATTGTATTACACGGAAGTACTCCATTCTCCAAGAAGTTCCTCCAGAGCCGTGTAAAAGGTTTCATATTTTCCACTCTGCGTGTCCAGGACATTTACAGTTGGCGTCAGAATATCAGTTGGTCTGAGGGGAGGCACTTTGAAGTGTTTGTGGTATCGCAGCATCTGCGGGCAAGATGTGCGCCCCGCGGAGAGGGGGTGTCGAATACTGCCTGTCTTCTCTCACGTCATGTGACAATGAACAACATTCTTCTTTCTACATCACTGCCGACATAAATCCTCACGCAGAGCTACGATCGGTGGCAACGTTTTTCTAGCATCTCCTGAATAATGATGACTTGGCCGAGATGCTTATATGGCTCGTGGGGAGCCTCCATGCTAAGCAGGCCTTTGGTTAATTGTTTTCAGAAGGTGCTGGCATTAGGTCAAATGTCTCTTGCTAAGTACAATGGCCCTAAATAACTACTACGATCGTATATTGCGAGGGCTGCAGTGTTTGATTCTGTTTTGCTCGGCAGTTTAGGCATATTATTGGTGTCAGGAGGTTTGGCATGAGGCTCACCTAACCATGGGTCGAACAAGGCATGTGCATAAAACATGAGAGAGGTTCAGAGGACTAAAGCAGTGCCTAAGTGTAATGACTTCTGAAGACTCCTGAGCTGTAATGACCCTGAAGGTCGAACAGTAGTTTGAGAAATATGTTCCGAGTGCAACTTTAACAAGGTCAACCTCTGCAGACGTAATAATTAAGTTGCTCTGTTTGAAAAGGTTTTTTGTTTAGCACTTGTATAACGCTGATGTTTTTATAAATATAGTTAAATATTTTATTGATGTAAATTGTCAACAGTAAAATCACACTGTAATGAAGGGCCGAAACAAACAAGTTGGCTCGTAAATGTAGGGCAGCAGCAACAATACAGCTTGCTGGCACCACACGCATTTCGCAGTCAGACACATGAAAGTACCTTCAGCTCAATTACAACAAAACCACAGGACAGCAACTTAATCAACAGTTCAGTCTGCAATAACACCACAGTCATACGGCAGTCATTTTCACATTTCACTGATAACAACCGGGCTGCCAAAAATATGCCAAAAGTGCTGCCTTTATCATAAACTCTCCAGCTATTCTGCGTTTCTCAGACAGACAGCGGTGGAGACATTTGTAACCATTATTAAAGTCATATTTCACAGCTATGTCTGCAAATCACCACGGAATGTTTCAAATTAGTTGGATTACTGTTTTGATTTTGGGTTACCGCTGGAGTGCTAGACAGCTCAAATGTGTTAGATGGTGGTTTGCAGGGTGGGCCTGAGAGACAAGCGTCGTGATCCGTGGTGGAATAAAAAGTGCTGTAGTAAATGTTTAATGAGAGCATGTGATCTTGTTAGCAACAAGCAGCAGTTAAAATCAAAGTTCACCACTGACAGTCATAGATCTGACAAATTATACAGCTATTACGGCTTCACACGGAATCTGAAAATATCCCTCTATGAAATGGCAAGCTTTCAAGGGCTGACCGGTACATGGATCCAGCCAGATGATTCATTATAAGGAATGAAAACGTTTAATTATGGGAGTAAACCGGTTTCGGATAATGCTATGACTCACATGTGTGAGCCGTCTTGAATCATTACAGTATAGTATGACTGGTAAAGGGCACTAGACTGAATCCGTGTGAACTCGTGCAGGGAGTACATGTGCTATAGTCTACTGAATTTAGTAACACCATTAGTATATACTGCTTAGGCCACCCAAAGCTGTTGATATTGATTTCACTTAATTGCACAACCTAAAATTATGTGTATGAATGACCAAAACATCCGGGATTTTGCCAACCTTTTAAAATGTAATGTCGGTGTTCTGGATTGATCATCAACACACAAGTATTAGAGCTGTAAAGATTGGCTGGAAATGTTTTGGACATTTCCAAGATCCTGCACCCTAGCAATCATCAAGGAATGATCTAAAAAAAAAAACCTTTTATTGGACATATAGAGCCTCTAAAAATCATACAAAGCATTTTTTAAATAATTAGTTCCACCAAGTGACCTATATAGATCTCATCATAAAATGTGAATGTTTTGGCATTTCTTGGAAAAAATCATTTCAGACTGTTTCAAGCGCAGGCGTCGTTGCTCTTATCAAACTCATCGTCCTCCAGTCCGACAGATGGCGCTCTACGCAGCATTCAGTCAGTGATTCGGCTTTCCCTGGAGCACATCAGATGAGCAGAAGCAGATCAGTGGACTGCAGATGAATATCCTTTAATTTCACCTGTCAGCAGTTTAAAAACAACAGACTACGTGTGCTTTCACATGAACGGGATAAAATGCAGTCGGACGATCCTCAGTCTTTGAAACGGTAATTGTTACATTTAGATTGTGACAGGTGCAGTCCGATTCGCGTTTGACATTTTAAAGAAGGGACACTGCTTATATCATGATGAAAACACATCATTTTTAGTGTTGTGATTTTCAGCAGAAATACGTGTATTAGATTTTGCATGGTCATTGAAATCTGTGTCAAACGATATTCTGTAATCGCGTTTGGGCGTGGCTTACGGTGCGCATCCCTTTATGCCTGTGTCTCTCTCTCGCATCCTACAGTGAGCTGTCTGGGTCATATATTTTGGTATCAGCTTTCGATCGACATTGCTAAAATTATGTTGTTAAATGATGTTTGTGTCATCCCGAAATGCTGCCAGACAGCTCACTAGACTTTGAGCCTGTATTCAAATCTCTTACGTTGGACTGACATAAAATCTACACATAATTCACTGTTCTCTCTTTCAACAGAGTAAAGAAATGTGATATAGATGTGCATCCTACAGAGAAAGCACTGGTGCTACACTATGAACTGGAAGCGTCTATTTTAGGAGAGACAGGTGATCCCATGCACAAGGGCAGAAAAGAATGTCAGAAAATGTAAGCAAAGCTGAATAAAGTGACAATTATAAAAAACGTACAATCTATATATGAAGTCGTGATGCAATGTTTAATATTATTGTTGTCATATGACAGCAAAATAGACAATATACTCTGTATATATGATTATATGCAATGATATATAAAGACATTAAATTATAAGTGTTTTTTTAATATTTGTCTGTTGTTTGTTATGTTATTTAGTATCCGGCTGAGGAGTTTAAATGCAGGCACTGATATTCCTTCACTGGCCAGGAAGGTGGTGGAAGAGTGCAAGCTCATTCATGCATCAAAGTTGGCAGAGGTGGAACATCTGCTGCTGTATTTACAGGGCCGAAAGAAACCGAGTAGCAAATGTAAATCACACTGAAAAACACAGTTCCAACAGTATGGTAACATAGTCAACAGTATGGTAAAATTTGGATGATTCCAGATGAACAATTCTTAAGCCAGTTGTTTACTAGTATTTTAGGCCTTTTTTATTCTGTTTTTATAGTTGTGTTGTTTGTGCGTCTTTTGACTTTTCTTAGTGGAGAAGAAAGAAAAGAAGCCAGTTCAACCCAAAGAACTGATGCCATTTGAAGGAATGGAAGTATGCAATCAATTGTTTTCTGTCCAACCTTATTTTAATTATGTCAAACATGTTTTGAATTAATGCCTTTTCTGTAATCTTGTGTGTTTATCAGATTGATGAAGAGGCTAACATTAATAAAATAGATGCATACATGGAGCTTTTGTATGAAGGCTTCCCAGAGAAGATTAGAGGATCCACTCTGATTCTCCAGCTGGCCCGTAACCCTGACAACCTGGAAGAGCTTCTTCATAATGGTACTAGGGCGGCTTGAGCAATCAGATGTTATTATTTGTGTTTGTTCTCAGTTCATTCATCTTAGCAAATAGATATTTCAGTGATACCATCAACATTGTTATTCTGCGACAGACATCAGTTGTAAACATATCATAAGTTCTTGTAGTACGAGCCACACAGTAATGGAAGCATCTTCTCTTGCGATATTATTTGTTTGATTGTCATAGAAGTTGGTGGTCTTAGAGTGTGTTGGTTTAATCTTTGTGAATGATTATTGTCGGGTTGTTTGTTTGCCATGTGTTTGATGTTTCTTCAGAGACTGCGTTTGGAGCTTTGGCCCGAGTGTTGAGAGAAGACTGGAAACAGAGTGTGGAATTAGCTTCTACTATTGTCTACATCTTCTTCTGCTTCTCAAGGTATACAAATCCTTTACAGTTTTCCTTGTAACATTGCTTTGATGTTAGCCTGCGGAGATGTAACGTGCTGTTAGACTGTCAGCATGGTAAACTCTCCCTGGGAAAGTTTCTATATTCATCCTCTTTAAAGCATCCCTGCAACAGCCATGGCTTGTGTGACAAATAATACACTTCAAGACCATTACTGTCAGACAGCAAGTTTCTCGTTAATATGCATAATCTATAGGTCTCCATTTCTTTGGTGCAATAGTCTATGCACACATTCACACATTTTTTTTTGGCTGCTGTGTCGCGTCTTGCTGTTTCGACATCTAGTGCCACGTTATTAAATTAGTGTGTCCAGTTAAAATTAGTGTCTCAGGTTGGAGACCCACGTTTTCCGGGTTTCTAAACCCTAACTAAATTTTCTTAGTAAAAATATTTTTTATGCCTCTGTCTCTACTGTTAATTTGTCTCGACTGCCTTTTGTTCTTTAAAGTCAGGTTATACAGTATATAAAGAAGTGGCCAGAAGTGATGTCCGGAGTGCATGTTTTAACATTATTTACTTTTATTGCTCCCTCGGGTTCGATTAAACCATTAAAATATTTTTTAACGCTAAGCTGTTGTTTATTTTGCTAAATTATTTGGCAAAAAGGCAAACTACAGAATGCCATGGAATAAGGATTTTATTTGAATATACAAAATATATGTAGATAAACAAAACACTGACAGGAAATAAAGCAAACATTGACTACAATTTTATCACATATTGATATTTAATTGATCCTTTTATAGTAATATTCTGTAGCCATTCTGTAATAATCTGAAAAGGTTTTCTGCATGTGTTGTGTCTATTTTTCTTCCTTAAATTCTTTTCAAAGCTGAGCTTCAGTTTGCACTCCAAGCACAACTGTTCAACATGCTTACAATATCTTTAAAACATTTTTTATAATATATTTAAATAAAAAGCAAAGATGTCAGTTTTCCACAGTTGGACATCATTTTTGGCCATGACTGTATATATACTGTATAGATAATTTAAGAAAAATAATAAGTAAGAACCTAATGTTTTAGTTTAGTACTGCCCTATACAAGCTATTTCATGTAACAGATGTTTACATACACATATAACACAGAGTAATAACTAAATTTACAAACATAACCCAGTTCAGAAGTTGGACACATCACTGTGACAGCTCAAAGTATCGCAGCACTTGAATAGTCATAACAAAATTTCCAAACATCTTTCATGGCCACAAAACTGTCAGGAATCATTCGCGCTATAAAGTGATGTGTTCTTATTTGAAAGTTTACTTTGGCTTACTTTTTCAGATGGCTAATGTGGAAATGACTTGCCACAAGCCAGATGGGCTTTGACGGCTGAAGCATGTATTTAAAATGTATGATGAGTTGTTTGGCTTGATCTTTCAGTTCTGTTTATGAATTAATCAGGAATATCGTTTGAATCGAATGTATCACGCCTGTCTTGGTTTCTCCGTGCTCCGGTCACCGTCTTGTTCTCAGGATCTATTGCATGCATCAGTGTCTGGGCATTTTGTGCCAGGAGAGGTTGGGGAGGACGAAACATCACAGCGTATCATTTCTGTTTTTTTCTTTCAGTTTCTCTCAGTTCCACACGCTGATTACTCACTATAAGATCGGCGCTCTCTGTATGACCATCATCGAGCATGAACTGAGGAAATATGACCTGTGGCAGGATGAGTTTGAGAAGAAGGACAAAGCTTATATCCTTCCTGTTATGGGCGCATACTCCTGTTAATGAAAAAGTCCACTGAGATCAAGAGGTCCATTCACTGTTTTCAGCTTTATACATGGCAAATACATGTATTATTTATTACACATATTAATGTTTTGGGCTGGGCATTTTTGTCATTTTTATGTCATTTGCTTGGTCAGTGTTGCTGTTTGTTTTGCTGTGGTAGACTGTGTAACTGCGAAGCGGAGTGGGATAGAGAGTAGGGGTTGGGTTCGGGAAAGGACCACGAGACGGGAATCGAACCCTGGTTGCCCGATGCACAACCGCGCCATGTGTCGGAGCACTGCCCATGAGGCTGTCGGGCTCCGACTGAAGTTCATTTTATTCTAAACTTTGTATTAATTGCATTAGCTGTGGAGAAGTCATGGGTTCGATCCCAGGAAACATACTTATAAAACATACTGTATACAATATAGTCTTCTCACAAAGCGCACATACCGCAGCTTATTCCTTAACGTGTCCACGTGATGAGGACCCCGACAACCAGACCTTAAGAAAGGAGCACGAGAAAACCCTCAAGAAATACCAAGGTCTGTTGCTCAAACAGGAGCAGCTGCTACAAGGTACAGGAAGTGACATGCTTTTCCCTCAATTTATATAATATTTAGTAGTTTTTACTTTCTTATGTTCCTTTCCCTCTCCACGATAACAGTTGCTTTCTATCTGCTGTTAAACCTGTCTGAAGACACTCGCACAGAGCTCAAGATGAGGAACAAGAACATTGTGCACCTGTTGGTAAAGACTCTGGACAGAGAGAACGATGAACTGCTGGTGCTGGTGGTCTCCTTCCTCAAAAAGCTCAGCATCTTCTTGGAAAACAAAAATGACATGGTGAGCAGTCATCCTGGTGTCCAATGTTGGCAGTGCTTTACTATAACATTTTTTTGTCCACCTCAGGAGGTCAAACTAAATATCTGCTGCTTTATTTAACTTTAATTTTATATGAGGTTTGCTGTCTTTGCAGCCCTGTTATATATATATTTTTAAATAAACATGAATAATTACAAATTCATTTTTTAAAATGATTATTTATATTATATTTTATATTATATTATTTATATTTATAACAAAAAAACAAGCACTACGTTAGAATTATTATATGGCTTAGAAATTGAGTTTACATCATCACTCAGTTGGGCACTAATTGTTGGTTCATTTGTTGTTGTTATGGATGAACTCATGTTTCCCATAAATTAAAAACATGGTTTGATCTTATTGTAATCAACAGGTAACAGGGTTGAGCTTGAAGAAAGTTTTTAGTGCCCCCTCAGGTTTGATTAAACCATCAAATATAACGTGTATGGTACAAAATGGACAAAACATTAAACCTTTAAGTTATTTATTTTAAGAAATGATTTTACAAAAAGTAAACAATATCAGGGAACAGGGTTGAGCTTAAAGAAAACAGTCAACACTACAATTAGTGTAAAAATGTTGAAGATCTAATCTAGTGAAAATCTAGTGATTATTTACTCATGCAATTTTATGTTAGTGGCAATGTTAACATTAATGTTGAAAGTTGTTAATGTTGCAGTTGGTTAATGCACCCTTATGCCACGGTCACACTAGACTTTTCATTCCACTAACTTTCATTCTTACGAATGCGGTAGACCAGAAAAAAAAGTTTGGTGAAGGCTGACCTGCGAATTCGCATCACATGACAACGCGTGACCAATAGAAGATCGATATGCCACAACGTGACCTTTACAATACAGCTGTAAAATTATGAACACAAAATGACAGTGCAAATTAGTCGGAATCCATGATGTGTAAGTAACAACAAATAACATAAGAACATTTTTCTGGTTGCTGCCCATATATTCAGGGGTCTGTTTAGAAATTTCACATTCTAAAAGTCTAGTGTGACTGCAAGTTAATGTTATAAAGCAGCACTTTGTAGGTGTTGTAGACATTTACTTTCCAGTTACACCAGGATAGTTCTGTCATTGCTGTGCAAAATTGCGTCCTCGTCCTTAAACTGCACTGTCAGTCCACCTGGAATCAATCTACACTGGCTTTGAATGTGCATTTATCAAGGCTCCAAATTAGGAGCAGCTGTTTTTATTCCTGTATCCCCTTACCAAATCCATGTTGTAGATAAAAGAAATTGGCTTTTGACTTTAAAAGTCTTTCAGCATGTTCATGCATAAAAACACATGTCAGACCAAAAAAGTCTGGCCATCTGAGAAAATGAAGAAGATTCTCTTTGCTTCTCTAGAGTGCCATTTTTACAAAAACAGAAAGTTGTTTTAAATAGTATTGTATTGTATTTGATTCTTTCTTCCAACATGTAAAGTAACGCCTATCGCACTTGTGCATTTGTAATAGGCCGAGATGGATACCGTGGAGAAGCTTGCTCTTCTGGTACCATGTGAACATGAAGATCTGCTGAACGTCACTCTGCGACTCCTTCATAATTTGTCCTTCGACACAGGCCTGCGTACCAAAATGGTGCAAGTGGGTTTGCTTCCCAAACTCACCGCTCTGCTGGGTAACTCTCTTTCTTTCTAAATAGTGCTCTAGAGATTGGACCATCATTCCACTGTAATTGAATTGCAGAGTAATTTAGAGAACCTTCTAAACTAAGCCCAGATTTGTTATATTCTTACCGCAGTAGATTAAGAATAAATGCAGTAATGCAATTTACCCATTTCCATTTGAAATCAACCTCTCTGGTCCAACAACAAAAAATGATGATGAAGAAACCATGTCTGAGTGAAGGTTATTTAAAACTTTGCAAATGTAATTAACTTGTTAACGTCATCTTTGTGGATTCTCTTCGAATTGTCAAACTAGAGCTTGGTTTTAAAGGAACAGACTCAAAGTAAAAATTCTTTTTTCATTTACTCACCCTTGAGTTGTTCCAAATCTGTATACATTTCTTTGTTCTGATGAACACAGAGAAAGATATTTGGAAGAATGCTTGTAACCAAACAGTCCTTGGCCACCATTGACTACCATAGTAGGAAAATTGCTTTTAAATTTTCTTTGTTCTGTTGAACACAAAAGAAGATATTTTGAAGAATGTATGACATCAAACAGTTCTTTTGACTACCATTGTCATTTTTCCTACTATGGTAGTCAATGGTGGCCATGTACTGTTTGGTTTCAAGCATTCTTCCAAATATCTGTTCATCAGAACAAATACATTTATACAGATTTGGAACAACTTTTGAGGGTGAGTAAATAATGACTGAATTTTCATTTTTGGGTAAACTGTCCCTTTCTGCAATAGAAAAATGTGTGAAAACCTGCAATGCACACACAGAACTCTGATGTGAAGCTGTAGAATATAATGTTACATTAAGACCTAAAACATGCTTTGGCAGAAGTTGGTACAGGTGCTTTTGATGGAAGCCTGGCTGAAATTATGGCCCTTTTTGCCCAAGATGAAGCAGATATATGAAAACTCGGTTTATTAAATCAAGTGAAGCCAAACACATTTACCCAATGATTTCTGAGCTCACCTACACAAGTCGTTGGAGAATAACTTCTCCGTGCCTGGTTTTATTTTTAGTTGTTCAAAACAATCCGTCATTTCTCTTAGAAGCAACGTCCCTCTCAAGCAACGGCCACAATATGCCTGGTAATTTACCTAAAACGCGTCAGACTTTTCCTACCAGTGTCAAATAACATCCTTGCATCGACTACAACTACTTCTTTCAAAATGTTCTCTGTGAATGCATCTAAGAATTTTTTCAATGTGTTACCCATTTACGCTTCAGTAGTGTGGGGTGCCGTCATAAAGCCTCTCCGTCTACGTTTGCTCTCATTGAGGTGAGGCTGTAATGTGGGTCAGCTGCATCTGAGGCCGCTAATGAGAAACACATGTCCAGGCCACCAGGGGCAGCGCTGAGGCCTGTTGGGGATGGCCTCAACTTATTAATGCCACTAAAATATATATCTCCTCCTGTATCCCCAATTAAACAAGTTCTTCCCTGCACACATTATCTCTTCTTTTTTAACTACTCCACTTTCCCATATTTTCGTCCTGACATCCCCATTGGTCACATCTGTTTGTAATAGGCGATGTGATAATGTGTTCAAGGTTGTCTGGGGTCCTGGCTGCCACACTCAGGCTCTTAATGAATAATTATGCAATTGATCTATCGGTGTGTTTCCTATCTCACAGGCGGAGTATCAACATTAGGAAAGAAGAGAGAGAGGCCGCGAAATGTTATTAATGAGAGTGTTTATGTGACTAGCTTGAGAGTGTGTGTGATGTGCTTTTGCGCGTCTGTAGTTTCTCTCCAGTGAATTGAGTTTGGACTGTAATCACACACCCCACATGCTCTTATCTGCAATCTCGGTGATAAATTACTCGCTCTCAGCACGAGCCAATATAAATACATTGTCTAACTGACCACGACTGATCAATTTAGATAGCGTTTAAAGGTTCACACACGTTGTGTATTTAGTTTTCTTTTCTTCTTTTCTGTAGGTAATGACTCACACAAGCATGTGGCGATGTGCATTCTCTACCACATCAGTGTTGACGACAAATCCAAATCCATGTTTGCTTATACTGACTGCATCCCACAGGTGAGAAACTTCTTCATTCACCTCGAATTGAAATGCGGCACATGTAAATATAAAAACATGAGTTTAGCTCATACAAATAATGTGTGGCTAACTTTACTTGTATTAGGGTTAGTTACTTTAAAAATGAAAGATCAAGTTGAGAACATTGCATTATGGGATATGCTAAACCTTCTTGTATACTGCTTAAGTAGAGGTTATCCATGTTTTGCTATTCAGGCCATAGTTTGTGTTGTTGCTACTGTCCTGCGTCCAGTGTGTATGTAGTTGCATCTAGCAGTGTTGATAAATGGTGTAACTCTAGTGCTGTGTTTCCCTCAAATAGGAGGTGAGACTCTGTGGGGTCACTCGCAATTGGCAGGTTACAATTTCTCTGAAACAACTTCAGCCCAATCGTTGTCATCTTTAAAATGCTTGTCTTCTCTAATTGAGTGAAAATGCCTACCAGATGCTTGTAAAAAATCTCTCTCCTAATCGCTCAGCCAATTGCCTGGAGACAGACAGGGTATGATGTCAGAATAGCTCAACTCCCTAGGGAGATATGCAGTCTTTCTTTCTTTCTTTCTTTCTTTCTTTCTTTCTTTCTTTCTTTCTTTCTTTCTTTCTTTCTTTCTTTCTTTCTTTCTTTCTTTATTTATTTATTTATTTATTTATTTCTTCTTGCTATCTTTCCTTATTATTTTCCAAGTTATGTTCTTTCTTTCTTTCTTTCTTTCTTTCTTTCTTTCTTTCTTTCTTTCTTTCTTCCTTATTATTTTCCAACTTATGTTCTTTCTTTCTTTCTTTCTTCCTTATTATTTTCCAACTTATGTTCTTTCTTTCTTTCTTTCTTTCTTTCTTTCTTTCTT